>NC_133666.1:697053177-697357787 GCF_037893015.1 Macrotis lagotis
CTCAGGCTCCTAACAATATCATTCCGGACTTTCAGATCTCTACCTAGGACCATAGAGGTCTTCAAGTCCAATCCCCTCCTATGACAGAAAGGGAAACTGAGGGTCAGAAAAGAAAAGCAATTTGCCCATGATCATATTAGCCCCAAAGAGCAGTTTTTATCTTGTTTTTAAATCTATAGAGAAGATATAAACTATTGGCAAAATGAGCACAATGTCCATCTTGAGGCCAAAGATACAAAAGGAAACACAACTGGAAGGGGATATTGAGAAAGTCCAAAGAACCAGCCTAGTTCAGAAGAAGAGATCAAAGCTATACTCCCCACCCCCGATGAGGTGGGGGCACTGCCCAGAGCAGGCTACTTTTGACATATTGAATATTTTGCTCAATTTTTGAAATTCTTTGTTATAAGGGTTGGGCTCTTGGGAATCCAGGGAAAGATGGGGTACAGATAGAAAAAACAATAGACAGAAATCAAATTTTTTAAAGTCCATAGATTGGGGGGGGGGGGGCTTAAGAGGGATATCAGGAGCCATCTAGCCCAGCCCTCTCATTTTACAGAGGAAGAAACTGAGGCCCAGTTCATTCTCCCACTCTTTCCCACTATGTCCCCTCCCACTCTGGACCCCTACTTCTATTTCTCTGTGCTTGTGAAGCTCTGGAAGATTCTGAGTTGCAGAAATGGTGATGCCCCATTCCTGTCCTCCAGGTTGACCTTGAAGGGGTACCCGACCAAGGGCCAACTCACCTCCTAATATCTCCATTCAACTCCCTAACGCAATTATTTTATTCCCAAATATTAGACCATTGTTTTGAATTCAGGAGAACCCTGACTCTAAGATTATAATAGCGGAATAGCCCACCGGATAAAGACAAGAACAAGCTAGGAATGCCAATAGTGGTGAAGACAGTCAACATTTCCCTAGCGACTCAAAGTTTACAAAGTTGTTTACCACAACCCATTTAAAGAGCAGGAAACTGAGGTTTGGACTCATTTGGAGCTCTGTAAATCGTTTTTAGAAATGTTGGGTTGGATTCTTGGATGGACCCTGTCTTCCTCTGCACCATTCCAATGAAGGCGCGCTCCCAGAGCTTAAGGATGAAGTGACTTGACAACCCATTTCTGTCGACCTACCAGGAGCCGAACCCAAGACTCTTCTCTTCTGTCCCCTACTTGTTGGTGGGAGAGCATCCCACATGGTTCCCATGTCTCTCTCCCCTCACACTTTGCCATCAGTCATCTCATCTGCATTTTGGACCCATCCTGACCTGCCCACTCCTCAGAGCTGCCCTCCCTCATCCCTCCCAGAACAAGGAACCCTCCACCCTTGATACCCCCAAGGCAATCAAAGAGGCACGTCCAAGACAGGCCCATCACCAGTCCTCTCCAAACCAGAATTTTTTCCTGAGGCTCCTGCTCTCTGTCAATGTTTTGTTAAACATCTCCTTCCCCAGTGTCATCACTGTCTACCCCATCCTTTCCTTCTCCGCCCCTCCTATTCCCAGATCCCAGAGTCTTCCTTGGACTCTCACCCCCCCCCCCCCATGCTGGTGCGTGGAAGTCTCTCCCTCCTCATCTCACCTCCTGGCTTCTTCCAGGTCTTAGCTGAACTCTCCCGTCCCCTATCCCTCCTCGTCGGGCTGTCTCCCCAGGGTTAATCATCTCCCATTTATCTTCTCTATATCCCATCTGTACACAGTGGCTCACAGACCGTCTCCCCATGAGGTTGTCTTTTAACTTTTCCTCGGCTCCTCATCCCTTAGCGGGCCTTGGTTGCTTACTAAAGATTTGGGGACTTGACTTTCCAGCCCTATAAGCACCCCAGTACCTCTTATCCAGGCTGTTTCACCCTAACCTTCCAAATGAATCAGAGACCTGAGGGCTGGGGGAAGGCAGAGTGGAGATTTTCTAATCTTCATTTACAGATGGGAAACTGAGGCACCAAGAGAAAAATGGATTTGACCAATGTTCGAGTTAAAGACCCCTGGCAAGGAGGGTTAGAATGCCGGGCCTAACCCACCATTGGGGGCTCTTTCCCTAATCAGCAGCTCCTGCAGCCCGGGGGGAGGGGAAAGAAGGGGGAGCCTGCGGCTTCTAGTTGAGACTCAGACTTTCTTTTCCTTCCTTCCTCCCTCAGCAGATCCCAAAGCACAGCCTCCACCTTCTGTGAGCCTCTGGCCCGGTCCTGGCCTCAGTCCAACACTGAAGTCCCTTACCCACTGCCCTCCACCCCGCCCTGGCCAGGTCCCCGGTTCCCAAGACAACTCTCTCCTCAGGAGGGTCCCCAGGGCTCCAGAGTGCATTCCTCTTAAACTAAAGCTCCCCCCTCTCCACTCCAGGAGCCCCGGCCTTGGAGAGAAGCCCCGCAGCTGCATCTCGTGAAGCGCTGTCTCCAGGACCCCTTCCCCGGAACGGGAGCTCAGTGAGGTCCCATAGCAGAGTGGGACCCCCCCCCACGGCCAGTGTCAGGAAAGACTCAGAGGGTACCCCCAGGCTGTGGCCTGAGGATGGGGAGAGGGCACAGTCAGGGCCCCCACCCCCAGTCCATTCTAGCATCCTTGCCTCCCAGCCCCCCCCCCAGCCAGCCTCAGGTCTTCCCTCCTCCTGGCACCCCCAGGACCCCCACTTCTGGTCCCCGCACTCACCAGAGGAGAGGCTGCCCCGGGGCTGGGCCAGGCCGGGCCGAGGCTGGCAGAGCTGGACAGCGCCCGGCTGCCTCCGGCTCTGGCTCTCGCCCGGGCTGCGCTGCTGCCTCCTCCCAGAGCTGGCTCGGCTCCCTCCTGCCAGGCAGCAGGCGGGGGAGGGGGAGGGGAGGGGGAGGTGCCGGGGGAGGGCCTGCCGAGGGCGGGGCGGGCTCTGCGGCACCTCGGAGGGGAGGAGGGGCCGGCTGCCCTGCTCCCCAAGGCGCAGTGGACCCCTCCATCCCTCCCTCAGTTTCCTCCCCTGTAGATGGGATCATGTCCAAAACCCTTCCAGCCTGCAAACCTCAGCCCTTCCCACCTCCCCTGCCCCCCGAAGCACCCCCTTCCAGGTTCACCCTCCTCCCCAAAGCTCCAGCCCCATCCCCCGCCTCCCTGCGCACCCCAAACCCGCCCCTTTTCACCAAGCCTCCTTGGACACGTCCCTTCCCCAGTCACCCCCCGACCTTTCCCCCAAGCCCAACTCTAACCCCCACCTCAGTGCGTTTCCCAACTCTCAGTGCCCCCCAAGAGTCACCCCTCTCAGGAAGCAGCCCTGCCCCCATTGGCAGGGAGGCAGCCAGGCCCAGTGTGAAGTGGCATGCTGGCTCCTGACCTTTTGGGGTCCTGGGCGCAAGGCCCTGCCTGGGGGAGAAGTGGGGGGGGTCTCATTTTCCTCAAGTGTAAAGTCAGGAGATGGGTTAGACAATCATCTTTCAGATCCTTCTCCCTACTCCCTAGAGTTAGTCCCTTCTTCACTAGCCCAGGCCTCAGTTTCCCTATCTGAAAAAGGAGTCACTGGACAAGCTCCATGCAGTGACAGGCCCTGGGCAGCATGCCAAGGCTCTGGACCTTAGAAGAGAAACTATGTATAAATGCAAATACATACACACATACTACATACATACTTACTACATACATACATACATAGATGTTCAGTATAATCAGTTTTCCTTACAATCCTTCATAGTTTTATTTATGCATTTAAAATCCTCAGGCCTCATCACACAACCAGGCCCAAGGGGCCTGGCCATACGAGGGTGAGATCCCTTCCAGAATCATCTTCTGCTCCAGCCCCAATCACTGACACCCCCCCCCCCCCAGGGACCCTGGGAACCTTCTGTGCTGCTTGTGTTCTCTCTGCAAAGCCCCTCCCCCTCCGGGGACTTCTCTAACTCCAGGCTCCCAGAGTGACTATGCCCAAGGAGCCCCCTCCCCAACATTCACATCTGCACCGAGTAGCCTTCCTGGGTCCTCACTGGGACTGGAAATTCTAGCTATGACTTAATTACTGGCTCCGCTGCCTCTACTTTTGCCAAAGGCCTTTTTGCCCATTATCTGTACCCACCGCTCCAGACCTGCTTAAAGCCATCCTTGCCCTGTTACTTTACACGAGGGTCTGCCTAGAGCCTTATTCATCTATTATCAGCATCCAGGGTCTCATTTGATACCCCAAAGTCCTCCATAACAAACATAACTTTTTAAGTTCTGTCCCTTCTCATTGGTCCTTGGTAGCGCCACCTTCTGACATCCATATCAACTTCAAATAGACTTAATTATTTAGATGAGATCATTTCTTCTATCTTCTCTCCCTATATAAATGAGCATATGTCAGATACCTCTTTGCTAGAGTCTCCCCCCAACTCTCAACACACTGTGCCAATCACAGAGCGTAGAAAGTACCCAATAAAACATCCAACTCCAAACCCCAATATTTCTGCCAGCCTCCTTTCAGCCTGCTCCTAACTTCTTAGAGAGCCCACCCCACAGAGATATCTCTTGGGTTAGAGGCCATCACTCTGGACTCCCATTCACAGGATCTTTGTTATTATCACTGTTGTTTACATGTCTTTGTGGCTGACAAAGCCCTGCTCTTATAACAGCCAGCTTACGTGGAGAAAAACTGAGGCCCAGACTGGGGAAGAGATTGCCCAGGTACCCCCTGAGCTGATTGGTGTTCTTGCCTGGCAGCCTAGGCCAGCATCTTCAGGAGCCCCTATCCCAGCAAATGAGCGCAGAATTCACCCTCCCCTTAGAGGGCAGAGGTGGAGGTCACCAAGTCCTGGCCCAGAGAGGAGAGAGGTCTTGGGGACACTGAGTCTTTGAGCTATTTTTATCTCATAGGACTGCTGGTTTCAGATTAGTCCTTTTTTTCTCTTTTGTTTCTTGCAAGACAATGGGCTTAAATGACTTGCCCAAAGTCACACAACTAGGTAATGTGTGTAATAATTATTAAGTGTCTGAGGCTAAGTTTGAACTTGGGTCCCCTGGACCCCAGGGTTGGTGCTCTATCCTCCGCGCCACTTAGCTGCCCCAAGACTCCTTTTACAGGACCTAGCGAAAGGAAAGAAACTGCCCAAGATCACACAGGTAATAAATGGAGCAGAAATGGCACTAAGTCAGGGAGACCTGAGTTCAAATCTTGCCTCACACACCTATCTTAGGGCAAACTAACTCACTCACTCCTTCCTTCCTTCCTTCCTTCCTTCCTTCCTTCCTTCCTTCCTTCCTTCCTCCCTCCCTCCCTTCCTTCCTCCCTCCCTTCCCTCCTTCCTTCCTTCCTTCCTCCCTCCCTCTGTTCCTCCCTCCCGTCCTTCTTCCCTCCTTACTTCCTTCCTTCCTTCCTTCCTCCCTCCCTCCATTCCTCCCTCCCTTCCTTCCTTCCCCCTTCCTTCCTTCCTGCCCTGCTGTTTCCCTTCCTTCTTTCCTGCCTTACTCCCTTCCCATAAACTTTTAAAGAAATCCTTGATTGCTCAGCAATCCAGTATCAAGGTGAATAAAATGAAGGGCCTGTAACTGTTGAGCAACACAACAAAGTTATGATTATTACTCTTCTTTGGAGGTGTAGAAAAAGCCTTGATCTCAGCCCAGGTCACCACTACTGCCCCCAAAAGAGGAGGGCAGCTTTGGGAGCCCCAGTCTGGTTCAATGCAGAGTCTAGATCGTTGTGATGGGGGACACTGGCAGCCTCTGGGTTCTAGAGCCCCAATCACAAATTCTCTGGTCTTCTGGACTAAGCTTAGATTCCCTACCAGGCCTGGCCTATAATGGTGAATAGAATTGAAGGTTGAGTGGAGAAGGGCCAGGTCAGTAGATGGGACCCAAAGAACCAAGCCTGAATTCAAACCTGATGAGGTCTCAGACTGGCTGAGTGACCAGGAAGACAAGTCTAATGGTCTTTAGCCCATTTCCTCCCTAGTCAAGGGAGAGGGTAGGATAGGGGGTTGGGCCCCTCCAATTGGGAAATTATGACCCAACGGTCCTCTGAGTGGATAAAGATGATGTTAAGGAAAGAACCTTGGAGTCAGCATTCAGCCTTCAGGCAAGCATTTAACAAAGGGCTTCCTGTGGTCCAGGTCCCAGGCAGAGCCATGAGAACACAGAGAAAAGCTCAAACTGGCCCAGTCCATAAGGCCATTGGGAAGGGGGAGACTTGACAGATAAATAGCTACAAGAACTATACAGGAGTAAGTACAAGGTAACCTTTGTTGTAAAAATGTGCAAAGACTTGTCAGTAGGGGGCGGCTAGGGGGCACAGTGGATAAAGCACCAGCCCTGGAGCCAGGAGTACCTGGGTTCAAATCCGGTCTCAGACACTTAATAATTACCCAGCTGTGTGGCCTTGGGCAAGCCACTTAACCCCATTGCCTTGCAAAAACCTAAAAAAACTTGTCAGTAGATCCTGCTACCAAATACTTAGCAATGTGTGGAGATATTTTAATAATTTGCTTATTATCTGTTTGGAGCTCAATCTCCAGATCCCCCAAAACCAATGGACCTCTAGGAGCATTTTCAAAAATGTTATATAATGCGGCAGCTAGGAGGCGCAGTGGATAGAGAGCAGTGGCCCTGGATTCAGGAGGACCTGAGTTCAAATCCCATCTCAGACACTTCATTACCTAGCTGGGTGACCTTGGGCAAGTCACTTTAAAAAAAAAAACAAAAATGTTACATAAGACCCAGCAGGATGGGTCCAATGGATATTTTTATAAGTCAAAAGGAGGGGTGAAGATTTACACAGCAAAGGACTGGTAGGAGGGGAAATTCTACATTGGGTAAATTAATAAACTGAGTAGCAAACAACAGAGCCAAAGCTAACATCACAAGTGGAGATTTTGTAAATAGAGCAGAAGTGACCAGTGAGATCCCAGGTTATCTGAAATTCTCTCTGTTTAATGAGATAAGAGTAGGAAAGCTGAGTCAGAAATCCCTCTATTACTAAACTAAGCTAAAGTTTGATGTCTCAGCTAAACCCTGTAATTTCAGGCCTGTGAGGTAAGCAATGATCTTAATAAATGGGGACAAATATGAAAAACTTCTACACACAATGGAGGCAAATGGGATGAAGTGGTCTGCCCAAGGCCAGACCGAACTGGGGGAAGATGAAGCTTCCCCATTCTGGGCTCTCTGAGCCATTCTACCACCAAACTGCCCTGTCCTCGAATAAGTCTGGCTATGTCATCCTCTGCCACCACACATGGCCAGCTACCCACTGGCCATGCCCACGTGGATCTCATGGACCTCAAATTCAATCTATCCAAAGTAGACATCGTGATCACTCCCATCAAACCCTCCAAACTTCCACACTCTGCTCAGAATACCATCGTCCTTCCAGTCACCCAGTGGCAACCCTGGAGTCCTCCCAAATACTCTGCGCTCTCTCTCTCTCTCTCTCTCTCTCTCTCTCTCATTGCCCAATTGCCTGCCCTCTTTTCCCTACTCTACCAGCCCTGATCATTTCTTGCCCTCTATTGTAGAAATCTTCTAAGCTGTCTCTCTGCTTCCAGACTCTCCCCACTCCCTTGCAAGACTCAACAACCTTCCATGGTTCCCTATTGCCTCTAGGATAAAACACAAAGTCTTCAGCCCATAATCTGAGGCTCTGACTACACAAGCTGGCTCCCACTACCTTTCCAGTCACTTCCTGGAAGCGCTCTTCATCTGCTCTGCCTTCTGGTCAAGTTGGTCTGCCAGCTGGCGCCCATTTTCCCCATCGACACCGGTTTTTTACCACACCTGGAAGGCACTTCTTCCTCCCCCTTCTACTAAAACCCCTTAACTTCCAAGCTGCTCGGGAGCTTTTCCCCAGCCTAATGTGATTTTCTATATTCTTTGTATCTTGGAAATAGAACCTCATTTATGTGATGCGAGCAGCCAACTGGAGATGCTATTTGGAGATCCGACCACGAGGGGGCAGTAAGCATCTTGGTCATGTTTCCTACATTGGAGCAGATTGCTTTTGTCATCATTTGTTAACAAAATCAGCTCACCTCCCATGGTGTTCTGTGGGTAACATTTCCTTCTCCGGTTCATTTTGTAAAGATCATTGTCCCCTTTGACAGAGGAGAAAGCAAGAAGACACTTGAGATGGAATCACTGACCCAAGTCCCATTCAGGACTATAAGCCACCACCCACCACACTGACATTAAATTTCACTTTAAAAAATGCTCTTCAGAACCAGCAACACAACATGGGGTGATGATCAACCTTGGGACACGCTCACTCCAACAGTGCAATGATCAGGAATGATTTTAGGGATCCGAGATAGAGAACGCCGTCTGTATCCAGCTATGGAGTTTAAACGAAAACCAAAGATTGTTGTCAAAATAAGTTGTCTTATGTAGGCCATCATTTTTCTATCTCTAATATTTCCTTCCTTATGGATTTTTTTTTCTCAACACATTCAATTTTGATCATATCATAGAGACAAATGTAAAGACCATATTTAGATTTCCTTCTCTTGGGGGGAGGGAAGGCAGGCGGGGGGGGGGGGATTGTAAAATTCAAAACCTTGCAAAAAATGATTGTTAGAAACTACTTTTGTATATAATTGTAAAACAAGTAAAATATTTATAGAATTTTAAAATGCTCTTAAAATGATGCTTCATGAGAACAACCCCAATGAGTTTGAGGTAAGTATACTATTTGAAAGATAATGTAGAGTCTCACTGTCACAGACAATCTTTTTTTCTGTTCTTTGTGTATCATTAACCAGGTTTTTCTGTTCTATCTCTAACCTGGGGGAGACATAGCAGATCAGAGATAGTGCCAATAAATCAAACAGTGATTTATTCATTATTTTCCTTACAAGGAACCAATTTGCAAATCATAGGATTACTCCTTGGAACTCCACCTTGCTGTTGGGGAACCAGATACTTGATACGTGATCGATCCTAAGTGGACAGGTGGATCATAGAATAAGACCTGGAGCTTTAGGGATCTTCCCAGGATAAGCCCACCATGCTTAACAAAGGATTATCTCATTGACATCACTTGTGACCATCCAAGTAGGAGTCCTATGGAAACAGTGGAGTGTTGTGGCTTGCTGGAGTTGATTGTATAATTTGGGGATTACAGCACAGAAGAGGTTACACTGAACCACTTCACTTAACATACGTAAGCACAATTCAGGGCAGAATCTATCATGATAACTTCTGGTTGCTTTCTTTTCACTGTCTGCCCAGGCCCAGAGACTGGCTGTGAAAATGGAGCTCTGAGAAATCCAAATTATTAGCATATTCATTACACTTAAAAAGATCAACATGAAAAGCATAATCCTCTAGAAAGTATGGAAATGTTTGTTTGTTGATGTAAATTGAGATCTTAATAAAAAAGGTTTTAAAAATGCTATCTGCAGATCACTCACTAGATACTCCCTCTCAGTCCTTACTGGGAGTTCTAAGGGGGCAGGCGGAAGCCTCAGTGGGTTCTACCTACCAACTAGGAAAAGTTTTCAAATCAGGAACTTGGGATTAGGATATGAACACTTATAAGTAATTTGAAAAGTGAGGTAGAAAATCTGAACCAGTGTGGAGAGCACAGGGCAGTGGTTGGCACAGAAAGGACATTGTTTATATTTTTGCCACAGACCACTGACTCGCCCAGTGGTGTGCCAGTCAAAGGATAACAATCTCTTTTGTGGGAAAAAAATATGTTTCATCTGCCCTAGTGATAATTTCAACCTACTTTTCTTAAATCTGACCAATCCACAAAATAATCAATCAAGCCCAATTTGTAGTGTTGGCCTATTTTTAAGGGGTAACAATCTGCTTTCCTTTTGGACTAGCTCCAGAAGATCCTACTATTCTTTGTGATCTGAGTGGAGGCTGATCACCCTCCTACAGGAGAAGGTGCAGAGACTCCAGAAACATGGTTTTGCCCCATTTGGGGTCATGAGGAAAGTGAAGTATTCTTTTTTTAAAATTTAAGGCAATGGGGTTAAGTGACTTGCCCAAGGTCACACAGCTAGACAATTATTAAGTGTCTGAGGTTGGATTTGAACTTAAGTACTCCTGACTCCAGGGTTGGTGCTCTATCCATTGCGCCAGATAGCTGTCCCAGAAAAAGTACTCTTTTTTTTTTTTAGTTTTTTCAAGGCAATGGGGTTAAGTGGCTTACCCAAGGCCACACAGCTAGGTCATTATTAAGTGTCTGAGACCAGATTTGAACCCAGGTACTCCTGACTCCAGGGCCAGTGCTCTATCCACTGCACCACCAGCCACCCCGAAAGTGAAGTATTCTTAAAGGAGACTAGATCTGAGGTTTCAAGGAGGGGTCAGGAGGAACCTGAGTTAGAGGAGGGGAAACTCATTCCCCAATGGGATATATGGCAAGCCATAGCTTGAACTAAAGAGAAGGATGAGACGGTCAAAATGAATGTGAGTTTCTTCCTGAAGAGGAGAGCTGCTCTGAGCAGAGAAGGATGACTCTTCCTCTTCTGCCTCCTCTTCTTTATCCTCCTCCTCCTCTACCTCTTCCTCCTCTTCTCCCTCCTCCTCTTCCTCAGAGCCACCACGGAGAGCCGCAGAAGCTCCAGGGAGAGAGATCAACCTGTGAAGAGCTGAGGAAAAAGGAAAGAACCAGAGTAGTGGGAGCTGGTTCTGGGCTTCCCAGTACTATCTATCTGCCAGGGTGACTAATAATAGGAGGGAGCATTTGTGGAAAGCTTTTAGATTTTTGAAGCATTGTACAATGATTACCTCATTTGATCCTTACAATGATCGGGGGATTTAGCTACCGTTATTCTCATTTTACAGATCAGAAAATTGAGGCAAAAAAGAGGTGAAATGACTGACCCGGGCTAACTGAGCTAGGAAGCGACTGAGACAAAATTGGAACTCAGATCTTCCCACCCCAAGTTCAGCACCATATCACTTAGCTGCCTAATAGAACACTGATAACTTCCCAGGGCAGGATCCAAAAAAGCAACATAGAAAACAAAAATTCCCATGAAGCGAGTCCATAATCAAACCCCTGGCCTCAAGGAGCTACAAAGAAATGACCAGAATTTAGGCAATAGCTAGGAGAAACGAGAGCGCCTCATAAAAGGAGACAAATTTGAACTCATAAGTATCAGTGAGCCCTAGTTGGATGACCAAGACTAGAACAGGAATCTTGCTCAGAAGAAATAGGAAGGGGCGGCTAGGTGGCCCAGTGGCTAGAGCACCAGCCCTGGAGGCAGGAGGACCTGAGTTCAAATCCAGCCTCAGACACTTAACAATTACCTAGCTGTGTGGCCTTGGATAAGTCTCTTAACTCTATTGCCTTGCAAAAAGAAAAAGGAAAGGAAAGAAAAGGAAATAATAGTGCTTGGGCACTTAGTTCATTTAGGGCAGCTAGTTAGGGCATAGTGGATAGAGCACTGGTCTTGGAGTCAGAAGGACAGGAGTTCAAATTCAACCCCAGACACTTGACACTAACTAGCTTATATGATCTTGGGGAATCTGATTGCCTCCGTCCTAATTCATAACTGAATCCAGATGGTTCTGGAAGAGAAAATGAGGCTGGTGATTTAGCATAGCACCCTCTTACTCAAATCCAATTCCCATACTTGTCATGGCATCACCTCCCTGTGATGTGATGTGATATTCTCTTCTTTGAAAATGAAGGACTGAAACGGCTAGGTGGCTCAGTGGATAAAGCACCGACCCTGGAGTCAGGAGTACCTGGGTTCAAATCCAACCTCAGACACTTAATAATTACCTAGCTGTGTGGCCTTGGGCAAGCCACTTAACCCCATTGCCTTGCAAAAAAAAAAAAATGAAGGACAAGGGGTAGCTATGTGGCACAGTGGATAAAGCACCGACCCTGGAGTCAGGAGTGCCTGGGTTCAAATCCAACCTCAGACACTTAATAATTACCTAGCCGTGTGGCCTTGGGCAAGCCACTTAACCCCATTTGCCTTGCAAAAACCTAAAAAAAAAAAAATGAAGGACAAGGGGCAGCTAGGTGGCACAGTGGATAAAGCACCTGCCCTGGAGTCAGGAGGACCTGGGTTCAAATCTGGTCTCAGACACTTTCTAATGACCTGGCCGTGTGACCTTGGCCAAGCCACTTAACCCCATTGCCTTGCAAAAAAAAAAACCCTAAAAAAAAAGAAAGAAAAGAAAATCAAGTACAAACATTATTGATTGTTGTTTCATAGGGCACCTTCTTCTCAGTGAATATTGCCTGTGGTGTGAGAGGCATTGTGTGAAGGTGCTAGGGATACAAAGAAAGGCAAAAGACAGTCCCTGCCTTCAGGAAGTTCTCAGTCTAATGGAGGAGACAACTGGAGGGGGGCAAATAACAACAACAACAACAAAGAACTCTTTTTCTTTTTTTTTGGTTTTTGAAAGGCAGTGGGGTTAAGTGGCTTGCCCAAGGTCACACGGCTAGGTAATCATTAAGTATCTGAGGCCGGATTCGAACTCAGGTCCTCCTGACTCCAGGGCCGGTGCTCTATCCACCACACTACCTAGCTGCCCTCCAAAAAAAGGAACTCTTTAACATTTATTTTGGCAGAAAAAAAGAGGATTAAAAGAAGCCAGGCCCTTTGTTTGAGGTGATCGGAATGGTAACTGACAACCAAGAGGGGACTAAGCTGCACTGTTGTGATTTTGCTTCCATTTTCTTTCCTAAGAACAACTTTTGTCATCCTAAAAATGTCAGGACAAAAGTAATTAGTAGGAAGCTGATCCCAAAGATATGAGACACCAATCAGGAATTCAGGACACCTGACCCAGGTGAATGACGTCCTCAGGATCCAAAAGAATTGACCGTCAAGAAGGCTGAGTCCCCATCAGCAATATGGGAATAATCATGAAAAATAGGAGAGGCGCCATGAGACTGGAGAAGAGCAGATGGTGTCCTGATTCTCATAAATGGAAGGAAACGATTGGCAAACTATAGGCCAAGCAAGCTGACTTCAATCCTTGGAGAGAGTCAAGCATGTTTTATTAAAGAGTTGGTTAGTATGGAATATCATATCCACCATAAGCCAGGTCCAAATGGATCCGTGACCTAAATATAAAAGATCGTGTCATTAAAAAAACATAAAGGAGCACGATCATAGGTTGTGCAAACTGCCTTCTCTGCTTCCATTTCAGAGTAGCTGAATGTCATTTGAAGTCCCACAACCATGTTGACCCAGAGTGATAAAAACTTATATTCTCGGGGAGGCTAGGGTGGCGTAGTGGATAAAGCACCAGCCCTGGAGTCAGGAGGACCTGGGTTCGAATCCAGCCTCAGACACTTAATAATGACCTAGCTGTGTGACCTTGGGCAAGCCCCTTAACCCCCTTAGCCTTGCAAAAACCTAAAAAAAACTTATATTCTCTAATCTCCATTACGTAGCTAGATGATGCTGTTGTAGATAGAGCTCCAGGCTTGAAGTCAGGAAAACTTATTTCCCTAAGTTCAAATCTGACCTCAGATACTTACTGGCTCTATGACGCTGGGCAAGTCACTTCACCCTCTTTGTCCAATTTCCTCATTTGTTAAATGAGCTAAAGAAGGAAATGGCAGGGCAGCCAGGTGGCACAGTGGATAGAGCACCGGCCCTGGAGTCAGGAGGACCTTAGTTCAAATGGGACCTCAGACAATAATTACTTAGCTGTGTGACCCTGGGCAAGTCACAACCCCATTACCTTGTAAAAAATAAAAAATAAATAAAAAGGAAATGGCAAATCATTCCAGTATCTTTGCCAAGAAAATCCCAAATGGAAGCATAAAGAGTAGGATACTCCTGAAACAAGGGGACAGCAAATCTCTTTGGGGCTCTCACTCACTAATTCTCTCAATCAACAAGGATCTGTGCTAATATGTCTCCAAGCTACCGTGCCACAAACACTAGCAGTTAGCTCCTTGGTGGGGGCAGCAAGTTTTTGTTCCCCTCAGGGTTCTACAAAAAACCCTAAGACTGGGGATTCTCACCCTATTCTCTCATAACTCCCACCAGGATGCTTCCCGATCTCATTTAATCACTTAATATCTCTGCAATATTAACTGATTAACTTTCCCAAAGGAATACCAGAGAAAGTATACCAAGGCCCAAATGGCAACCTCCTGTCCAAGCAGGGTCAATGTTCATCCCTTCACTTGATCCCTTAGAAAAGAGGGTTCTAACATAAAATAGGTGATACACAGCACCTCTCCCTGCTACACTGAACACTCTTCCTCCTGGACATACACAGTGTTCCTGAGGGCAGTGCTAATAACCTGGAACCATAAAGGTATTGAAGTAATAATAATATCATAATTAATAATAATGTTTGCCCTTCATTTTCTTTTTTTCTTTTTTGTTAAGGTTTTTGCAAGGCAAATGGGGTTAAGTGACTTGCCCAAGGCCATGCAGCTAGGTCATTATTAAGTGTCTGAGGCCGGATTTGAACTCAGGTACTCCTGACTCCAAGGCCAGTGCTCTATCCACTGTGCCACCTAGCCACCACATAGTGCCCTTCATTTTTGAAGAAGAGTATGATGAAACTGAAGTTACCGAGGGGAACTTCCGGGACCTGAAAGTCTTTTTCTCTCCTCCAGTTCCCACTAGTTCACTCCTGGGGGTAGCATTGTGGATAGATAAGCTTCTCCCTTGCTCATCCACACGAGCCCCTTGACTGATGCACCGTCTCCTCACTGGACTGCATCCCAGTGTAGGAACTAGCAATAGACTACGCTATGCATTTAGCTGCTGGGCTTCTGGTGGCTCTTTGAACCTTTCATGGTCATGTGTTCCCAACCTGGTCTGTTCCATCTCCAGATCCTCCTTCACCTTAGATCAAGATAGAGTGAGAGGAGACAAAAGATAGAGGCACCGTGTGGTGATGAAAATATGCCGCCATGTGAGGTTAGGGCTCCCTCTTCTGGAAGATTAAAGCAATCCTCCTCACTCAAAAGCCATTCAGTGTCGCAATCTGCTTGAACCTTTTGTCTCTGCACTCCCTTCCATCTCAGCAGATCGTATACAGGGTTTTTTGAAAGTCAGTCAGTTAGGGGGGCAGCTAGGTGGGGCAGTGGATAGGGCACCGAACCTGGAGTCAGGAGGACCTGAGTTCAAATATAACCTCAGACACTTAATAATTTTCTATATGTGTGACCTTGGACAAGTCACTTGACCCCATTGTCTTAAATAAAATTTAAAAAAAATTAAGTAAGGCAATTAGGAAACAGTATAAACAGAGTATATCACATACTCTGACCTATAATTATTTTTTTTTTGGTTTTTGCAAGGCAATGGGGTTAAGCGACTTGTCCAAAGTCACACAGCTAGCTAATTACTAAGTGTCTGAGGTCAGATTTGAACTCAGATTCTCCTGACTTCAGGGCTGATGCTCTATCCACTGTACCATCTAGCTGCCCCTATGTCACATATCCTGGACAGAACATCTATAATAAAGCAACATTTAGGGGAAGAAAAAGTGCCACAGCGGAGGAAGGAGCTAGGGAAGGCTTCATGGAAAAGACATCACTGAATTCAGATGGAAAGAATTTTGTGGGAACCTGGGGATTCTAAGAGGCAGCAGATCAGAGAGGGAATGGGGAACAGGAGCAGACATGGAAGAATGGTTATATGGACATCTCCAGCCATTGTACAGGTATGTACATTAACTTTTCACCTGGAGCACACATTAGATATACTTCTCAATGCACGCAATCAAACTCTATTAATCAAAGCAATTAATTTTGTCTAAGACCAAACCACCAATATGATCTTTGAGAGAGGTTCTCCTAGTCTCCTTTCTTCCTGGACTCCACAACAGAACCTCCTCCACTCCCCACAGTACCAGATCCCAACTTGCTTATCTCTTCCCAACTCTCCCACACTATCCTTCCTCCCTCTCTGCCCAACCAGAGACCATTGCCTTCAGCCTCCAAAAAGAAAATCTCCCAAGTCTTCATCAACCAGTCAAGCCTGACCTGGGGCCACTGTGGATTTGCTTGAGTCCCAAGTGCTGAAGACAAGAGCCAGCCCCAAAGGTTGTTAGGCATCTTTATTCTTGCCATGGGTATTTTTGAATTATTTACCCCCTAACCTGGTTGGTAATTTGCTTCAGATTTGCTGATTAAGCTCGTTCTAATCGTTTTCCTTGGTGTTCTACCTTACTGGAGGACTCACGGGTTTATCGACTATGCAAGAATAAGCACATTGCTCATTACATCATGTCCCATGGAATCGATACCCAACCCGAGTTTTCTCTTTTCCCTGCAATTCTCCCCACTTCTCTCAGTAGAAGACTTCATTTCAGACTCTTTTTTTAAGGTTTTTGCAAAGCAAACGGGGTTAAATGGCTTGCCCAGGGCCACACAGCTAGGTCATTATGAAGTGTCTGAGACCAGATTTGAACCCAGGTCCGCCTGACTCCAGGGCCGCTGCTCTATCCATTGGGCCACCTAGCTGCCCCATTTCACACTCCTAAGGACCAAATTCCAGCTATCCATCTTGAGGCAGGACCTTTGTCTTCTCACTTTTCACCTCCACCCTGCCCTCCCCTCCCTCCCCAAGTCCTTCCCCACTCTCTCCTTTTTTACTCCAGAGGTCGTTATTCAGCTTGGACCCCCTAGCAACCTTGCTCCTCATACTCACCTTCACTTTCTCACCTCCATAGTCTAGCCACCCACTCCATCACTCAACTTGAACTGCCAAGGACACAGACAATCTCCTAACTGCTAAAACAGAAGTTTGTGGTGAGTGGGTAACAGCCAGGGGAGCAGTATCATTGGACTGCAAAGTATAAGGAGGGAGACCAAAGATGAGATTACTGGAAAGCCAAACAGAGTTGCTACTTGAGTCTAGAGAGATGATGCCCTTATGTGATTCTCCAGCCCAGAATTTCCTCTGAGCTTCAATCCTCCATCACCCATTGGACAAGTTAAATTAGATGTCCCAACAATGTCTCAAACTCAACAAGTCCAAAACTCATTATTGTCCACCCTGCCTTTAAATTTTCCTATTTTCTTTCAGGATATCACCCTCAGCAGAAAAAAAGGAGAAATCTTTGCATCAAATATATTATAATAATAATGTTTGTCCTCCATTCTCAAAGATCATGACATTAGGGAGGTGATGAGCCCTGGGGAAAAGGTGATGTCATCAGGTACGTGAACTGGATATGAGTGAGGGGTGACTGTGCTAAGTCACCAGGTTCACTTTCTCCTCCGGAGCCATCTGGGTCCAGTGGCCAGTTATGAATCAGGACAATTGGAGACGGCCCTGGATGCCAAGCAATCAGAGTTAAGTGATTGCCCAAGGTCATACAGCTAGTGAGTGTTAAGTGTCTGAGGTTGGATTGAACTCCTGTCCTCCTGGCTCCAAGGCCAGTGCTCTATCCACCACACCACCTAGCTGCCCTTGTAACAAATATGCAGACTCTAGTAAAACTATGCCCCCACACACACTGGCCATGTCAACGAATGAATGTCTCTTTCTGATTCTGTGTCCATCCCCTCCTGTGAGGGGGTGGGGAACCAGTTTCATCATTATTTCTCTAGAATCCTGGTTACCTCCTAAGGTTATCCACCTTCACTACCTTGAGGATCATTCCTTATTCTTCCTTCTCATTACTGCTGATATCCAGCCAGTTCCATGTCTTGTCGATTTTATCTCCATAACATCTCTAGTATCTCTACCCTTCTGTCCATTCACACCATAAACACTCATCCCTTGATGCCAGAACTATAACAATAACCTCCTAATTGGCCTCCCTACCTTAAGCCTCTCCCCTTTGCAACCTGTCTTTCACAGAGCTGACAAAGGAATTTTTCTAAAGTGCAGATCTGATGGTGTTACTCAATATTCTTTTATCACTATAATTTATAGAAATGTAATTTAAAGGACCGGTGTCCTACTTCACATCTGTCAAAATGGTTGATAGTTTGCTGCAGATTTACTGATCAAGTTGGTTATAATATTTTTTCCTCGATGGACTCTCTTATTGGAGGGTTCTCATGTTTACCAGTTATTAATAATTCATTACAACAGTCCCAGAGGTATGTATCTTCTCCACTATACTTTCCTTGACATCAGATCCCAGCTTTCTCTTTTCCCTCCAATCTTCCCCATCGATGTGGATGACAAAGGAAAAATGGCAGGTGTTGGGGGGGGGGGGGCTAAGGCCCACCATGCATTGTGGGTGAAGCTGTGCCCTGGTCTGGCCATTCTGGAGAGCTTGGAGCTTTATTCCTAAATTTCCTAAATTGTGCATACCCTTTGACACAGTGATTCAGTTATTGGGTCTATATCCCAAAGAGATCAAAAAGAAAAAGAAAAAGACCTCTTCATACAAAATTTGCTTAGTTATGTCTGTCTGTGTCTCCATTATCCTGCCCAGGATGAAAGTAGAAGAGCTTCTCCCTGGTCCAATTCTCCTCTGATCACCTCCAGAGAGCCCTGACAGCTCATTCTCTGACCTGAGTCAATCCTTTCTCTCCCTCTACCCCAGGGCTCATCAAATGAATGGAGAATTTAATACAACCATCTGATAGCCCATGTAGCTGAAAATTTCTGAGTTCAAACAGTCTCAGCCTTCCCAGAGCAGGGATTATATGAATATGGCACCTCATAGCAATGCAAAAATATATCTAAGTGCTCTTGTATATAATGGCAAAAAAGGGAGCCCATCAATTGGGAAATGACTTACCAAGTTACAGACTATGAATTGGTGACTGCTATAAGAAATAATGAAAGGGATGGTTTCTCAGAAAGCTGGGAAGACATGTATGAACTAATGCAAAGAGAAGAGAGCAGAACCAGGAAAACACTGTATACAATAATAACAGTATTTTAAACACAAAGAACTCTGAAAAATCCTCAAGCACTGTGACTGATGCAGTGACTGAATGTGATTCCAGAGAATCCCCATCTCTTACCAGAGAAGTGAGGGATACAGACTATAGACTAAAATATATTTTTGGACATGGCCAGGTGAAGAATTAATATTATAAGAGTTTTATTATTTTTTTCTTTGGGGTGGGGCAGGTAGGATGGAGAGAAATGATCCTCTTGTTGGTTTTTTTTGTTTTTTTAGCTTTTGCAAGGCTAAGGGGTTAAGTGGCTTGCCCAAGGCCACATAGCTAGGTAATTATTAAGTGTCTGAGGCCAGATTTGAACTCAGGTACTCCTGATTCCAGGGCAGATGCTCTATCCACTTCGCCACCTAGCCACCCCGATCCTCTCGTTAATAGAAAAAAAAAGTTAGAAAAAAATTTTAAGACTTCACCTCGCCTTTAAGATCTAATAAAAATTTCTCTGTCTTTGGAAGCCCTTCCCAATCTAACTCCCAGCTGACTTTGCAGACCCTCTCCCCTTCTTACCCCTCAAATATTCTATGTTCTAGCACATGGTCTATTGTACCCTTAGGCACAACAGTCCATTTCTGGCTGCTACCACCTTTCCCCCAGACTTGGAATGTTTTCTCTCCCCAGTTCTACCAAAGAATCCTTGGTTTACCCCACACAACAAGGTTTAGGTGCCACCTCTTCTAAGAGGTCTTTCCAGATTCTTCCTCCCCCAGCAGACAGTGCTCTCCTTCCCACTTGGACTCACTCGGCATATGTTTTGTATTTCTTTGTGTTGTTCATGTGGATTCCCCCAGTAGAATCTAAGATCACTGAAAACATTGAGGACTATTTCCTGTTAGTCTTTGCATCCCATCCCCATAGACTCTTGTAACTTGAACCTCAAAGTCCATCCCTAATGAACTCCCTCCTCATTGAGAAAGATTACAGCAACCAAGCTGCATGAGGATATGGTAGAGTTGGTAAGAGGGAGAGAGGAAAGCTTCAATCTTTTCAGCTTTTCAGTCTCTTCATTTTTGAAAAGTCTCTGATTATTTTAGTCTTTTGGGACTTCACAGTTCCTCTGACTTCCTGCTTTGAAAGAGAGGATGGACAATGCCAACCCCAATTCGAGTTACCAAGGGGAAAAGAAGACCCTGAGAAGTATCCAACAATAGGGAAGTGAACAAACTCCAACATGTCCCTATCCCCAGTTTGCTACCCATAATGAACTCTTCTTGGTTGAAATCTAGAATTCTCTCCTTGGATGAGTGAGTTACTTTGCTCCCAGTCTGCATTATCTGTTCTATAATCTCCTACCTAGACCTTCTGATTTCTGTTTTGCTATTGACTTGTTTAAATGGGATTTCTTTGCTATTTCCTATAGAAGAAATACAAAATATATGCAGAGTAAGTCCAAGTGGGAAGGAGAGCACTATTTACTGGGGGAGGAAGAATCTGGAAAGGCCTCTTAGAGGAGGTGGCACCCAAACCACACTGTGGAATAAACCAAGGATTCTTTGAGGTGGAGCTGGGAAGAGAGCATTCCAAACCTGGTGGAAAGGCATGGCAGCCAGAAATGGATTATTGTACATAAAGTGCTGGAACATAGAACATTTGAGGGGTATCGAGCTGGTATCTGGTGGTAAGTGAATCAAACCCTGGATATAAAACTTGGTTCCTCCTTTCCCCTTTAATGAATACTAAGTAGAAGTTTAACTTTAACCTGAAAATTCCATCCCCTAAAACAACAAATTTAACAAGATATAATTTTAGTCCATACCCTTTCTCTCTGAGGAGAGCAGAATGACCAAGTTTCTGGCCCCCAAACTCCTGCTTTCCCTCCTGGCAGGAATTAAAGTCTCCCTTGAAATAAGAGATAGGGGGAGAAGAGATTAGAGATATCTATCCTGCCTCCCATGATGCTGTATAAAAATATCTCTTTGCCATACCTGGGAACAACCTTGTTACACTAGCATAAAAAGGCACTCAGTAACTATTTAGTAAATGAAATTGAGTTGTTAAGAATTCTTACCCAAACAAAAGGAAGAAGAGTAAGAAAAGGGAAGAAGAAATCATTTCAATTGCACACAATTAAAAAATTTTTAAATTTAAATGTAAAAATCAATTAAACTAAAAACCATAAAAAGTTGTCGATTAGGAAAAATCTCTACTAAAAGCCTGATAACCTCTATGTGTATATATGGAATTGATGCCAGTATATAAGAACAAGAGCCATTCCCTAGTAGATGAATGGTCAAAGGACATAAAGAGTTTTTAAAAGAAGAAATATAAACTATCAACAACTTGAACATTACAAAATTCTACCAAAAGAGAAGTAAAAATTAAACCAGTCCTAAAGTTTGTCTTGTCCTTGGTGTAGCCAGGAGGCCAGTGTCACTGACAAGTGAGATGTAAGAAGACCAGAAAGGGGAAAAGGGGGTTGAATTTAAAGGACTCTGAATGCCAAATGGAACATTGTGCATTTGTTTCTGGAGGTGGATAGAGAACCACTGGAGTTTTTTTGAGTAGAGGTTAAAAACTTCCTCTGTAGATATGCATTTTCTCTCTGTAGCTTCTAGTCTTAGAGAACTGTCCAGAGTAGTGAGGGGTTCTGTGACTTGTCCAGGGTCACCTAGCCAAAATCTCTCACAGAGAGGACCTGAACCCATGTCTTCCTGAGTCTAAGACAGGCACTCTCTTCACTAAACCATCACTCCTCATAAAGAGCAAACAACATCCATAAAACTTTTTATAAATAAGAAAGAAAAGTTGCTAAGGCTTACCATTTGACCCTAAGGTGGTACTGCTAGACATATGTGTATGTCTACACATGTGTGTATTCATCTATACATTATATACAGACATACATACACATATATGGGAAGTAAAAAAAAACAGAAGGAAAGGTCTTACATATGCAAAAGTATTTATAGCATCCCTTTTTGGAAGGAAAATGGGTGCTCATTATTGAGTAATGGCTGAACAAATTGTAGCATTTAGTGACTATAATGGGGCATTCCTGCTCTATAAGAAATTATATGACAATTAGAAGAAATTCAGGGAATTTGAGGAAGACTTGTATTAACTATAAACAGAATCACAGCCTCCCCGTAAGACTGATTGGTCGCTTGTTAGCCTTCATTCTTTTTTTTTTGTTTGTTTTTGCTAGGCAATGGGGTTAAGTAGTGTGCCCAAGGCCTCACAGCTAGGTCATTATTAAGTGTCTGAGACCAGATTTGAACTCAGGTCTTCCTGACTCCAGGGCCGGTGTTCTATCCACTGCACCACCTAGCTGCCCTTATCCTTCATTCTTGAAGAGGATGAAAGTGACATCACTATTTTAGATTCAACATGCAGGGTGTCCAACTGTGGTGATCAGACTGTTATGAGCCTGGGAGGTTCTATCACAGGCCAGACACAAATTGCTCAGATGAACATTTGGAGAGCAGATGTCTAAATTTGCACAGTTCACATTTCTTTTGAGATCCTTCGATTCTACTTTACTCATAGAGCATAGCACTCTGAGTGGGGGAAAACCATGAAAAAGAAAGAAAAAAACATGTTTTAAAAAATGAACATTGTCTTCTTTGTTCTGCATTCAGAGTCCATAATTTTTTCTCCAGCTGAAAATGGCATTATCCGTATCATGTCTCTCAGGTTTGTCCTCAATCACTGAACTGCCAAGAGAAGCCAAGTCCATCATAGTGGCAAGATTCCTATTTTACATCTGAAGAAATTGAGGCAGACAGAGGTTAAATGCTAGGAAGTAATCTAAAGCTGGATTTAAACCCAGACTTTCCTGTCTCCAGACTTAGAACTCTTTCCACTGTACAGAAAATTGAAAAGATGCAAGTAGAAGATGAAAGATCTGGGGTCCCTGCTCTAAGAAGATAGAAAAGAGAAGAGAAAATCTATCAGGGAATTGATAGCCAACCCAAGGGGGAAAATTAGACTTGTTTTGTTTTGCCTCAGGGTACAAAACTAGGAGCCATGGACAGGAGTTACAAATAGACAAGTTTAAGTTTGGGGCCAGGAAATACTCTGGTAATTAGAACTGTCCCAGTGTAGAAAGAGTTGTCCAAAAGAGGTAGCCATTTTCTCCTTGGCAGAGGTCTTTAGACAAAAGCCAGAGGACCATTGAGTAGGTATATTTAGAGATGATTCTTGTTCAGGGTTCAAGCCAGGAAGACACTGTGCTAGGTGTTGGGGATGGTTTCTACCTGGATTACAATTCTGTGAACTCTTCTCACCCTGAAAGTCTCTGACACTGATCTGGGCCCAGAACTGATGTGAAGAACATCAGATTGGGTTACCCTTAGAAAACTCCATGATGACTCCCATGAGTCCAGGCTGTGCCTTGTGGTCAAAATCTATCTGTTAAATACCCACATTCTCCCCATGACACACCATGACTGTGAACCACATTCTTTGAAAATTCAAAATGGCGGGTGGTCAAGATGGCAATGGAGATGCTCAAGTTGGTTGTGAATCTGTGACCAATGATGACCTACCTCAAAGGAACAATGAGATCAGTACGTGTAGCAAATAGTGCTGAAAGCTGACAGATGAAAGATGAATAACCACTGTGTTCTACTAATTCTCCAGTCAAAGGTCCCCATTAAATATATCCTCTAGCTGGGTGACACAGTGGAAAGAGTACTGGATCTGGAGCCAGGAAAACATGAATTCAAATCCAAGCCTCAGATGCTTCATAGTAGTGTGAATCTGAGCAAATCACTTAAGCTCAATTTGCCTCAGTTTCCTCAACTGCCAAATGGGAATAATAATAGTATCTATATTCCAAGTTTATTATGAAGATCAAACTAGATAAAGTTTGTAAAG
The DNA here is from genome assembly GCF_037893015.1 of Macrotis lagotis. NCBI lineage: Eukaryota > Metazoa > Chordata > Mammalia > Peramelemorphia > Peramelidae > Macrotis > Macrotis lagotis. Next base: position 697,076,733 of record NC_133666.1, read on the forward strand.
TTCTTAGTACATACCTGGAACCACTTCACCTCCACCCCTTCATGACAACAGAAAGGAAAATGCCAAATGCCAAAAAGGATATAGAAAAATAGAGACATGAATGCATTGTTAAAGTTGTAAACTGATCCAACCCTTCTGGAGAGCAGTTGGCACGAAGCCCAAAGGACTATAAAACCACTCCTAGATCTAGATCCCAAAGAGGTCATAAAAAAGGGAAAAGGACTTACTTGTGCAAAAATACTTGTAGCACTCTTTTTATAGTAGCAAAGACTTGGAATTTGAGGGGATGTCCATCAATCGGGGAATGGCTGGGGTGGTGGTATATGATTGTGATAGAATACTATTGTGCTGAGTAGGATGATTTCAGAGAAACCAAACACTGATACAAAGTGAAGAGAACCAGGAAAATGTTGTATAAAGTAACAGGAATATTAGACAACTAACTGTGACTGCAATATAATGATCCAAGACAATCCCAAAGGACTAATGATGAAGCATACTAGCTGCCTCCAAAGAAAGAACTGATATTGTTCAAATACAGACTGAAGTATGCTATTTTTCACTTTCTTTCTTTTATTCATTTCTTTTGGATAAAGTGACTAATATGGAAATATTTTAAATGATTGCACTTGTATAGCCTTTATCTGATTATTTGCCATCTCAGGGAGGGGGCAGGGGAGGGAAGAACGGTTAGAGAAAATTGTTTTAACATGTAGTTGGGGGGGAATAAAATATATTAAAATTTTTAAGAAAAAACAATAAGAAATGATGACCGGGATATTCTCAGAAAACAACTGGAATGACTTATATGGACTAATGCAGTGAAGTGAGCAGAACCAAGAGAGAAAACACTGTATGCAGTAATAGCAACATTGTAACAAAGATCAACTGTGACTTAGTTACTCTGATAAACAGACAGCAGAGCAGTAAATAAGCATATAGACAGACTGGGAGATATAGACAGACAGACAGCTAGATAGATGAATGGATAGATAGACAGACAGACAGACAGACAGACAGATAGATAGATAGATAGATAGATAGATAGATAGATAGATAGATAGACAGAGACAGACAGACTGGCAGGCAGACAGACAGACAGACAAGATATAGACAGACATATAGACACAGACAGACAGATAAATGGATGGATGGATGGATGGATGGATGGATGGATGGATGGATGGATGAATGGATGGATAGATGGATGGACCTAAAGACAGACAGACCGATAGATGATTTTTATATAGATAGACAGGTAGCCAGAAGCACAGATAGATTATGTAGATACAAACATAAATACATAAACAGGTAGACAAATATGTTTGTGTGTGAGAGTGTATGAGTGTGGACAAGAATCCAAGTCAATTCCAAAGGACCCATGATGAAAAATGCTATTTACATCCTGAGAGAATTGATGAATCCTAAGGACAGATTAAAGTAGACTTTTGTCATTTTCTTTATATTTCTTTTTCTTTTTTTAATATTGCTCTGTGGGGGGAACATGTGGAAACAGATTTTACTTGACTTCATATGTACAATATGGGGAGGAGGGGCTTGTGAGAAGAGAATTTGGAACTGAAAATAAAAATAAAATAAAATAAAATATAATGCCTAGTACATAGTGTGTATTTAAGAAATGCTTGTGGATTCACTAACTAACCAACATGCTAGATTCCAGAGTTAGGACAACTCTCTAAGATCTTTTTAAAAATTAATGTTTTCATCGTGTCTGTTGTCTCTATCACAATCATTTCCTACCCTTATCCTCCAAAAATGAACTTGACATAAAAAACAATTAGACAAAAATGTCTACTAAAGAAACTGTATCTGACAATGTATTTAATATTCTGCCCTAGCAGTTCCCTACTTCCTCTACTCATTACCTCTCTGAGGAGAGTCATTTGATGTCCTTCTACATCAATTTCTTCATCTTCATCTTTTATTTTATTTTTTTTTTAGGTTTTTGCAAGGCAAATGGAATTAAGTGCCCAAGGCCACACAGCTAGGTAATTATCAAGTGTCTGAGGCTGGATTTGAACTCAGGTCCTCCTTACTCCAGGGCCAGTGCTCTATCCACCGAGCCACCTAGCCATCTCCATCTTCATCTTTTAAATGAGAATGATCATACCTGTAGGGCCTGTCATGAGAATAAAATAAGATGTAGGAGGTCGGTTGGAGAGAAGGGAGGGGAATAGTTCTGGTGAGTGTAGGTGGGGGAACTTCCCTGATGATCCCCTCCTTTAGATACCCAAACCTGTGCAAACTCTAAAGCCCAGGACTGATTCAGTTCAAATAGTCTGGGTTTTATATTCTAAGGTCCTTCCCAATTCAAACATTTAAGTTTTTATATTTTAAGGGTCATGTCTAGCTCTGGGATCCTGGGCTTCTTATTATAAGGCTCCATCTCTTTGACATGCTAAATTCTAAGGACCCCTCCCAGTTCTGACATTCCATAAATCTATGAAGATAACTAGAAAGCCATATAGCTAGATGTATAGATGGATGGATGAAAAGATAGCTAGATAGATAGATAAGATAGGTGGGTGGATGGATGATGGATAGATAGATATGTTATAAAAGGCTTGTGAATATTTAGTCCAGAATGATTAAAAAAAACTTTTTTAGATATCTTAATTTTAAAGACATCTTAATGGCACACCTCTCTCAAGGTGGGAGAGGGGTGAGGAATCCCAGAAATGGAAGGTCTTTCATGCATTTTGAAAGGCTTTGTTCCTGCCCCTTCTTGCCAATCATTGGCCCAGGTCACACTCTATTTGATACATTGGTCCTCATACATTTTCCCCACCCTGCTCATTATACAAATGAGTAAGAATAGCTACTTCCTGGAGCATAAGCAAAGGAGAAGGTTGAAGACCCTAGGTTAACTTAGAACTAGGTGGGGCAAGCTCAGCAGTTTTTGATCATCTGGTGGCTAAATCTTTTATCTTAACTCAGTACCTGTTCGTAGCAACAATATAGGCAGATCCCAGTCTTTGTAACTAACAATTCTCCTTTCACATTCATATTCCTCACAGATAGACAAACAGACAGACAGGTAAGTAGGTAGACAAACCAGCAGCTAGACAGACAGGTGAAAAAATAAATAGACAGACAGATAGATAAATAAGCATACAGCTAGGTAGATAGGTAGACAAACAGGTAGATAGACAGATGATAAAGAGAAAGAAAGATAGATATAGATAGAAAGATAGATGATAGATAAAAAATAGATGATAGATGATTGATAGATAAGCACACAAATAGACTGGTAGGTAGATAGGTAGACAGACAGATGATTGTTATGTAGATGGACAAACAGAAGCATAGATAGATATGTGGATACAAATAGACACAGACAAATATGTTTGTGTGTGTGTGTGTGTGTGTGTGTGTGAGAGAGAGAGAGAGAGAGAGAGAGAGTGTGTTGTGTGTGTGTGTGTGTGTGTGTGTGTGTAAGAAAGGTAATGTCACTAAGTACAATTTAAAACTAGAATAAATGTTTTTGCCCTCTCTGAAAGCCCAGGCAGCTTGGGCAGCCCTCAGAGAGGAGGGGACCTTGGGGAGAATTCTCCAACCATAAAAGACTTAAGAGCTGAAGGCCATAAACTTGTTAACACGTTGGTTCCAACAGCTAAAAGCCTGCCCAAAAGCTTAATCACTGTCTTCAGACACTTACCCCAAGCTCCTTTGGTTACCAAATGAGCCCGCTGGGAGTCAAACCTGGATGGGGAGGGGAAGGGGGGAGAGGAGGGGGAGAGAGGAGGATGGAAAGGGGGGACCATCCTGGAAAGAAAGAAAGAAGTGAAAATTCTGATGGGGCTGGCAAAGAATCCAAGGGCCAGTGGGAGATAGGGAGTCCCAGCTGAGAGCAGCCCCCCAACTCATGGGCCAGCTGCTTTGAAAGGACTCACAGAGAGGATGGAATCCAGCCCCACCCCCTCCGCTAATGGAGAATTGGGAGACCAAGGGATGGTGAGCCACTCTGGCATTTTGAAAGGCAGAGAGAAACCGATGCCCCAGAAGAGAGTCTTGAAGCCGGATTGAGAAGCCCTGGTTGAGGCTCCTGCACTGACCTGCTGGCTCTGCTGCTCCTGTCCACCTTTCACTCCTCTGCCAAAGAGCCCCCCCCCATTCCACTCTGAACTTTCCTAGAGACTCTCTCTGCCCTTCTGCCCCTCAGTAGAGCTCCTGGCCATGTTACATACGGTGAATAGAACACCAGGCCTGGAGTCAAGGAGACTCTCTTTCTGAGTTCAATTCTGACCTCAGATATTCCTAGCCAGGTGACTCTGGACAAGTCATTTTACCCTGTTTGCTTTAGTTGTTTCATCTGTCACATGAACTGGAGAAAGAAATGGCAAACCTCCCCAGTGTCTCAGCTAAGAAAACTCCAAATGGACTCCCCAAGAATTAGGCATGACTGAGAACAACTGAACAACAAAGTGCAGGTCACTGCTCAATAACCCCCATGACCTCCACAAAACCCTTTTTTGGCTTTTAAAGTCCTCCATAGCCCCTTCCTACCTTTGCTGTCTTCTTGACACCATCTACACTGGCCTCTTAGCTGTTCTCCACCTCAGCCAGCTCTCTGGGCCTTTGCTCTGGCTGCACCCCACTGGAGACTCTCTCCTTACAGTTTGAACTCCCTTAGGGTAGGGACCCAGTTTTTGCCTTTCTTGGTTTCCCTAGCAATTAGCACAATCTTGCATATAATAGGTACTTAGCCCTGGAATAGTTCCTCACTAGTGGTTCAGCCTAGGGTAAAAATCCCCTCCCCTCTCTGCCTCAGTCTCCCCCCTAAGTAAAGTGAGGTGGGGGTGGACTATGTCAAAGGGGGCTTCTACTCCTGACTTGCTGTGGGCTGAGACAGGCCTGGGACCCAGGTGTCCAGATTTCAAGTCTTTCCCACCCCCAAATCAGGTCCAGAGACTCTGTACCCAATAGAGGAGGTCAAAGAGCTAACTTGGAGGTGACGCCCACCAGGGCAGGGGAAGGGGGTAGAGAGGGAGTGGGGGGCCATCCAGGGTTTCTCAGTGGTCTGAGTTTTGAACTTGTGCCCCAGCCAAGTCCAGTCGAATAGAGGGAGCTGCTCTCACTCTATCTCACCGGCTGTCTCTCTGTCTCTGTCTCTGTGTGTCTCTCTCTCACCCTCCTGTCTCTCTGTCTCTTTGTGTCTCCATCTGTGTCTGTCTGTCTCTGTTTCCCTCATTCTCACTAGGCTTTTCTCTCTCCAACGTCCTGTCTGCTTTTCATCAGAGGAATGGGAGGTAGGCCTGGGGTCCTGATCTCGGGGAGGGACAGGTCGCTGAGGTTGGGCGGGATAAGGAGGGGCTCCCCGGGAAGGCTGTTTGCCTCCAGTCTCAGACCAGAGGAGGAGCAGCCAGAAAGATGGAGGGAGCTCAGGTCCAGGGTGGGGGTGAGGATCTGGACCTCAGTGGGTGGGGGGCAGCTTCAATCACCTTGCAGCCTCAGGTCTCCAGACTTCCCCCCTGCTCCTCCCCCTCCCTGGGAGCAGGAACCAGCACCTCTCCAGGGGAGCCCCAGGGGCCTGGGAAGGGGCCAATGAACCATTTCCTTTCAAATTTCACAGCCCATTGTGTGGCCCAGACAAGTTCTCCCCCAAGACAGCTCAGCTTAGTCAGGACCTCGGGGGGGTTCTGGATAATAGACCCTGGGCTCTGGGCAACGGGCACTGTCCAGAGAGAATTATCAGCACGGTCCAATGGAGGAAGAAGCCAAGATGATGCCGACCCATCTCTTGGAGAGGCAGCTAGGTGGCTCAGGGGCCAAAGTAATGATCCCAAGACTTACTGAGTGACCCTAGGCTGGTCGCTTCATCTCAATCGACTTGGGGGGGGCAACTCTCTTGTCTTTTGTTGTTTGTCATGGAAGAGGACCAATGACGTCACAAGGGAGATGGCTTGACTTGTATGTGAACTGAACTGGAACCTTCTGGGAGATGCTAGGAGGGCAGGAGGAGGCAGGGAGACCTTCCTAACTCTAACCCCTGATTGACCAAGGGCTGGAGACATCAACTGGATACCACAGGGGGATCCAATGAAGAGGAATCCTTTGCTTGGGGAGGCCTCCCCAGCGGTGGCTGCTTTGGTCTTGGGTCCCCATGACCACCCGCAGCTCTTCTCCTCAAGGACGGTGAAGCATTTAACACAGATCTCATTTGATGGCAGTATTATTCCGTGAGAAGCCTGAGGGCCTGGACCTGAGTCCCACAGCCAGGAGGTGACCTGTCTTCTTGGACTGGAAAAGATCTCCAATCCTCCTCACCACCATTTTTTTTACAGAGGAGGAAACTGAGGTCAGAGAGGGGATGGTACTTGCAAGGTTACCCTACTGGTGAGTGACAGTGTCTAAGATAGGCTTCAAAACCAAGTCCAACTCTTGGTCCTGAGAATGGAGGCAAGGAAGGGGCTGAAGAAAGGCAGCTATTGGGGATGAGTGAGAAAAGCTTTTTCAGTCAGCTCTGGGGGACATGGAGGTCCGACTCCCCAGTGTTCTGTGCTGAACCAGGTGAGGAGTGACCTCATCTGATGGGGGAGAGGTCCGACTCCCCAGTGTTCTGTGCTGAACTGGGTGAGAAGTGACCTCCCCTGACCAGGAGTCAGGAAATAGGAGCTGAGTTCTAATACTGATTCTCCTAATTTAGGTGAGGGTCACCTAAGAAATGGACAACTCCTTAATAACCTCTTTTGGGGGGGGGGGACAAGGCAATGGGGTTAAGTGGCTTGCCCAAGGCCAGCTAGGTCATTATTAAGTGTCTGAGACCATATTTGAACTCAGGTCCTCCTGACTCCAGGGCCGGTGCTCTATCCACTGTGCCACCTAGCTGCCCCAATAACCTCTTTCTATGATGCAATCCAGTCACTGTACCAAACTGGGGATTTATAGACAAAAATGAAACACCTCCTTCCCTCTAGAAGCTTCCACTCTAGTTGGGGGAGGAACCAGGGATGGCAATCAGTACCTAAGAATAGATTTTTTTAAACATAGGGTGCTTAATTAATGCTTCCTGGTGGCCTAGAAACATGGTGATGTTGGGAAAGAAGGCACTGGTTGTACTTCACGTAGCAAGTGGCATTGTAGCCAAGAAGAGGCAGAGAGGGGCAGCTAGGTGGTACAGTGGGTAGAGCACCGGCCCTGGAATCAGGAGGACCTGAGTTCAACTCTGGCCTCAGATACTTAATAATGACCTAGCTGTGTGGCCTTGGGCAAGTCACTTGACCCCATTGCCTTGCAAAAAAACCTAAAAGAAAAAGGAGGAGGAGGAGGAGGAAGAAGAGGCAGAGAGAAGGAGCTCCTGGCATCGGGGACAGCCTCTACAAAGGTTGGGAGATGGGAAATGGAAGGCTGTGTATGAAGAGTGGTAAGAAAGCCAGTTAGTTTAACTGGACTCTAGAGGAGGGGAATGTGATAAGGCTACAAAGGCAGGAGGAGGGCTGCTAGTGAGGGGCTTGAAAAGTTCTAGAACAGAGCTTCTATGGATCCTTGAGATAACAGGAAGCCACGAGTGGGTTAGCTTTCGGGAGAAATTAGACCATCCCCTCCCCCTTCTTCCTGGACTGAAGTCTAGCCCAGCAAACAAGGCCAAGTCCACCCCCTGCCCTCCCCTCCCTGGGTCTCCTTTCCCAGTCAGTCACCAATACCAACTGGATCTACCTCCCACATTAGATAGAAAGATTAAAAGGAAACCGTCCCCTGCCCCCAAGGTGCTTACAGTCCGAGGAAGGGACTATGAGGGATGGGGGCCGCTGCTCACCCAATGACTGGGCCTGAGGGTTGGGGTTTAGGCCCAGCACCCTTGGATATGGGAGGAGCCCCTAAGGGCTGGGGGTTGGGGAGATGCTAAACTCCCTGAGGGCAGGAGGCCAGATTAGCCTAGAGCTCTGAATACAATGGATGGTGGGGAAAAGAAAGAAGCAGTTGTTAAACTCTTATTTGTGCCTTACATCACTTAGAGCTCCAATGCGACTCAGTTTCCCCAACTGTTTAACTGGTGGGGGGAACCTTAGCCTGTTTGATTGGACAGACTTCTAAGGCTCTAACAGTTTGGACCAGAATCTCCCACAGGAGCCAGAAGGAACCCAGAGGCACCTGATCTGAGCAAGAAATCTTGCCAAGTTGAAGCCCTCTGGTGATGGGCGGCTCACTCCCTCCTCAGACAGACCTGCTCTTCTCAGGAGGCTTTTCCTATCTTTAAGCTTAAATCTGTTTCTTTGCAACTGCCCTTTGCAACCACCCTCACATTGATAAAGGACTAAGGTTGGCAAAACTCTTTTCGACTTATTTGCTCCTCACAACAATTTTGGGAGGTGGGGTTCCGATGTTCTCCATTTTACAGGACACTGAGGCACAGAGAAGTTAACTGACTTGCCCATAGTCACACAGCAAGTAAACGTCTAAGGTGGGATTTGAACTCAAGTCTTCCCGACCTCAGGTCCAGAGCTCACTCCCTTGAGCCACCTAGCAGCCTCCTACAGTTTTCTGGGTCTCTCTGGGCCTTTCTTCTTCAGGGCAATCCTAGAAGTAGAATTGGGAGGAGCCATAGAACTCAGTTCCCTCTTCCCATTTTGCGGATAAGGAAACTGAGGAACAGAGAAATTTAAGTGCCTTGCCAGTGATGGCACTGGCACTTAGTGTCTGAAGTGGGTTGAGGTTGGGTTGGGGTCCTGGCCTCGGGGCCTGGCTAGGCAGCTCCTCTCTCTGATCTGAGCTTCACAGGGCCGGGTCTGTCTCTCTCTCTCTCTCTCTCCTTTGGGCTCGGCCCTGGCCACAGTTGCCCGATGGCCTGAAGACAGTTCTGCAGCACCATCCTCCTGCACATCCTAGATCCTGGCTGTCACCCACGACACCCATGAACCATGAGACCTGGGAGCAGCTTTCTAGGGTTAGAGCTAGAATATCATATCTAAGTCTTTCATTTTACAGATGAGGAAACTGAGGCCTGGAGGGGGGGGCTGAGTCGGGATTCAAACTTGGTCCCTTTACTTTGCACCAAACTTCCTCCTGGCCAAGAGCTCTGACTCCTAAGCTTCCCACCTCTGGGTCCCAGCCCCAAAGGCCAAGCCTGCCAGCCTCAAGGGCCCCCTCCCCCAGTCACAGCTCTGCAGGGCCCAGACTCTGAGCAGCCCCAGGGGCCCCAGGCTCTGGACAGGTAATAGCCTCTGTCCATTTGCGAGGAAATGCTCATGAATCAGGAAAATGAGAAATCCAATGGCCCATCTGTGGCTCCCTGCCTGCCCTGACCATTAGCTTTGTTTCTGTCCTCCCCCTGCTGCCATTAATGGATTTGGAGCTGGGAAGATGGGGCCTTGGAAATGGGCTGCTGCACCATCCATAGGAAACCCTCTCCCCTTTGACGATGGGAGGGCTTAGGATGCTTCCTAAACCTCTCTTACCTCTTATCTGGGGAACCTAACGCCACCTTGGCCACTCCCTGGGCAACCTTGGGCAAATCACTTCCCTCCAGGCCTCAGTTTCCTTGTCTGTAAAATGAGTTGGATGGGCAACTTCTGAGTTCCCTAGAGCCAGGATCCCCCAATCCCATGAAATGGGACGGACTCTCCTAACTGGTGAAATCTGGGAGAGCTTCATGGAGGAGGTCCTGGATGCAGTGCAGGGGGTGGGAGCCATCTGGTGGGAACTGACCCAAGGCACCTGCCCTAGAGAACCATGGACTGGTAGGAGGTGGGGGAGGGAAGGGCCTCGGTTTACAGAGAAAGAAACGGGCCAATGACCTGCCCAAATTCATGGAAGTCCACAGCAGAGGTGGGACAAGGAGCCAGGCCCCCTGACCGCCATGAAGTTGCCGCTGTGGCATCCACTGCCAGTGCCACCCAGAAGCCAAGGTTCCTCCTCCCTCCCCATTCTCCCAAAACCAGGACAGGGCAGGGACAGGCCAAGAATGGACAACAGATCCCCATTGAAAGGGCTGCGTTGAGTTCCCCAGAAATTGGGGGCTGACCCCCAGATGTGCCCCTTAAACCCCTGTCCTGAGGGTTCCCCTATGCTATTATTGGGGTTCTCAAAGAGGACACATGGGGCGGGGTGGGAGGGGGGCACAGTCCAGAACACAGAAGTCAGGACTGGACAGGTCTCCCTGCATCCAGAGAGCTCAGGGTGGAAGAGCAGGGCTTCTCCACCAGGACTCCTGGGCTTCTGCAGGTGGGGTCTCCTAAAAGAAACCCCCTTGGGCTGTGCTGCTCCAAGGTCCCTTCCTCTCCCTCCCACCCAGCTGGACAAGGAAAGGCTTAACTACTTCCTGCATCGAAAGGGGAGCCCGACTAAAAGACCATTCCTTGGCTGATCTCTAAGAGCTTCTCCCAGTCCTGCCATCCCCTATTCTTAGGCCCCTCCCAGCTGGGGAAGTTCTGTGCTCACCCAATCAGACTAAAATCTCGGGGTCTCCCCTCCAGCAGGAATGGGTCTCTTCTCCATCCTTCCTCTGCCCCCCGGGGAATCCCTAACCCTAAATGACTCTGTCTGGGCCCGAATCCCATTGCCTAAAGGAGGACCCAGGTGAGGCCAAGGTCAGCCGGGGCAGAGGTGGTCCATTGACCACACACAGGCTTCTTTCTGCCCCACTTGGCTGGGGGACCTTAAACCGCCTCACTGTGCCTCAGTTTCTCCATTTGTAAAACGAGGCTCCTCTGGAGCTTCTGGGCTGGGCTGGCTTCCCCAGGCTGGGGCACTTCCCCAGCCCATTAGCAACCCAGTGCGAGCAGCTCCGGGAGGGGCCTCAGGACCTCGGGGCTTCCGGACCCTCCAAGCTTTGGCTTCCCCTGCAGCCTTTGTCCCTGGGGGACATCAAAGCCTTGGGGGCGGACCCAGGAGCCAGGCTCCTCCTCCCTCATTAGCCTCCTCACAGTTCACCTGGGCTGCCGCCTCCCCTGCACCTCCCCAGCTGCCCTCCAGCGGGGCGCAGAGGCTGCAGGAGCCCTCCCTCCCTGCCCGCCTGGCGCTCTCTGAAGAAGGACTCTTGTCGCCTTGGGCCCCAGGTGCCCCCCAGAAGCCCATGGAGGATGCGAGCTCTCCCTGGTAGGCCCCCCGGGGGTGGGGAGGAGGTCCCGGCTGAGGGGGACAGTGGCTATGGGGGAGATCAGAGACGAGGGCCCTGAAGATGGGGCACAGGCCTCGGGGGGGCAGGGGGGCAGGGAAATCAGCCCAGAGGGCTAGGCTGGTGCACGGCAGAGAGAGTGAAGGGGATGGGAAGCTCAGAGAGAATGGGGGGCAGGAGAGGGGTGTGTGGCGGGGGAGATGCATAAAGTTTCTGTGAAAGCCCGCATGGAAGGGGAGAGGGGTGTCCGGAGCCAGGGCTTGCAGGCAGGCTGCGAGAGGGGAAGGAAAGGTGGGAAGGGGTGCATGCGGACTTGGTACAGACTGGGGGGCTGGGTCGTGGGGGAAACGGGAGGGCCAGCTGGAAAACAGGAAAGGGCTTGGGAAGGAAGTCTCAGGGTGCCAGACAGTTGGGGGCAGCTCCAAGGTCTTGGGGAGCCTGGGGAAGAGGGCTTGTAAGAAGTGAGAAGCTCTGGGGGGATCCTGGGCTGGTCCTGGACTACTGGAAGGTGCCAGAGGGATGGGGGCAGCTCTAGAGAGGAGTTGGGGGCGCCTGGAGGGGCAGTGCTTCTGAGAAAAAATCAGGACCGGGGAGACCTTGAATGAGGCTCCAGGGGTGTCTGGGAGATGATCGGAAGGTGGGCACGGGGGGGGGATTCCAAAGGTCCTGGAGAGGGACCAGGGCTCACTGGGAGAGATTCTAAGGAGAATACTGAGACTGAAGAATCTCAGACTCGGAAAGAGAAATGCTAGCAGTGGTCATCCAGTGTCCTCCTAAAGCCCCCCAAGAGGGAGACCTTCCTTTCTCCCCCCCCAGAGTCCGGCAGCCCTTTGCTAGGAAACCCTTTTTGATAGCCAGCCTCAACTGACCTCACTCCGGCTGGCCACCCCCCACCACATGCTCTGGGGTCTTTTCTTCTGGATCCAAAGAGAACAATGAAACATAGGATCGCTGGGAGCTAGGAAGGTTCTTGGAGAAAGAAAAAGATCAGAGTGATCAGAGAGACCCGTGCTGGGATTCCGGGGTCCCCAGGAGGAGAGGGATCTTGTGGCTAAGCAGAATGAATGGGTACTTCGAGGGGAGGGATCACCGAGGAAGTAGGAAGTCATGGAGGGCAATCCCAAGGAAGCTCAGGGGTCTGAGTATGGGGAGAGGACCCAGGGGGCTCCAAGAATGGAAGAATCAGAAGGGAACTAGGGGCGCGTTGGGCTGGTAGAGATTCTGGGAGTCTTGGGATGAAGGATGCCCTCAATGGAGGGAAGGATGGGTTTGGATTTTGGGGCAGGGAAAGAGCTGTCGTCAGAATATTGAATTTCCTTGTTTGGAAGGACCTGTGAGGGATGGAGGCAGAGCAGAGAAGTGGGCTGGGGCCCTGGCTGGGCCCTCCCTAGGATGATGGGGCACTGTGTCTCTGAGCCAGAAGGATCTTAAAAGTGAGGACTGAGGAGGAAGAGTGGACACAGCCAACCCTCACTGGCTGTGTGGCCTTGGGCAAATCAATTCTGAACATCATAGGGAGCCACTGAGCTAACTGAGGGAGAGGAGTCAGATCTGTGCTTGAGGGAAATCTCTGACAAAGGATTGGAGTGGGGAGCAAAGGTCAGGAGGCCCTGACTCCCCCCATGTCCAGGGGTGTGGTGGCCTGATGGGGAGATTATGGCTCTCCCCCAAAACCTAATGGCTAGAACTATCCCAAAGGGAAATGAATGGGTAGTGTTGTAAGATAGTGAGATGCCCCCTCCCTAGAGGCCTGCAAGCAGAGACTGGATGATGGAGTAGGCAGGAGACTTCAGGCAGGGCAGCTAGGTGGTGCACTGGACTTGAAGTGTCAGGAGAACAGGAGTTCAAATCCAGTCTCAGACACTTGACTCTTACTAGTTGGGTGACCTTGGGAAAGTCACTTCACCCTGATTGCCTCATACCCAGGGCCATCTCTTGTCCTGTTTCATCTCTGGTCACTGGACCCAGATGGCTCTGGAGGAGAAAATGAGGTTGGGGACTTAGCACAGCCCACTCACCCCCTTCACTCAAATCCAAGTCATGTACTTGTCATGACATCACCTTCATAATGTCAGGGTCTTCTTTGAGAAAGAAGGATAAAACATTATTAGAATTCAGGTGTGACTTAGCCTCAAAGTCTGCACCCATGCTCCTCTGGAATTCTGCGATCTGAATCCTGCTATCTTCTCTGCTCCCTCCCCACACACACCATGGCCCCAAGGGGCACGGCAGACTCCCATGGTCCTATCTCCGCCACCTTGGAGGATCTGGAACTCTGGACCCAGTTCTGTCAGCTCGGCACAGAAATGGTCATCACCAAATCTGGCAGGTGAGGACCTCACAGACAAGGCTGGAGGGTGAGGCCAAAATTAAGGCCCCCAAATTGTCCTATGTCCCAAACTTTGGGTGGCTCGGGATGCTAGCAGCAGAGTCATCCACATTCCTGTACTCAATCCCCTCCTCACACTCAGAACTGAGATTGGGTTTGGGAATCGTTCTAGCCAGGCTCTGGGCTCTGTCTGAGGTTGGGGTAATCTGTAAATTGGGGGAAGGGGTAAGATATGGCCTTCCAGGAGTGAGTGACCCTCTAGATAACTAAATACAGATTCATGGAGCCATCACCCACTGGGGAGAGGATGAAAATGAGATGAGAAAAGAAGGATCTGGAAACATAACCATTCCTGGCCACTTCCTAGCAAGTGTGGCCTTGTCTGTGCCTCAGTTTCCTCCTCCATAAATAAATGAGGGTCCAAGGAGGGCATCCATAATGCCGCTGTGCTCTTGGGATGCCTCCCCTGTCCTGGTTGTTTCTTCAATGGCCTTTCCGAGGCCCAGCCGTCTCTGCAGGCTTTCTTGGAGGGATTCCCTGGGCCCAAGGAGGGAGGACTCCATGAAGACCCTGAACCTCAACCAGAGGATGACCATCTCTGTCCTCCATAGGCGGATGTTTCCTCAATGCAAGATCAGACTCTCCGGCCTGGTCCCTTATCTGAAGTATGTGGTCCTGGCAGATTTTATCCCCATGGACAACTTCAGATATAAGGTACTTGTTCATCCCTGCCCCGCCCCACCCCACAGGGTTCTTTGGGAGGGGTGAACTGGAACTCTTACATGAAGGTCATGTCCAGGAACCAGAACTAGGCTTAGGAGACCCGGATCCTCCTTCCCCTGAGCTTGTCCCAGCTCATTAGCTGTGGGACGGTGGGCAAAGTCTTCTGCTCCAGTCTGATTCCTCTTCGGGGGGTGGAGGGGGAGGAATGACTGAGATTTGCTCAAGCCTTTATCTGCTGTCTCCACCCCCCCCCATAAAGGGCAGGGACTCTTCCTGTCTGCTTTCACGTACCCTCCTTTATCCTGCAGTGGACCAAAGACCAGTGGGAGGTGGCAGGCAAGGCGGAGCCGCAGCTCCCCAGACGCTCCTACGTCCACCCGGACTCGCCGGCCTACGGCAGCCACTGGATGAAGGAGCTCGTGTCCTTCCACAAAATGAAACTGACCAACAACACCCTGGACCAGCACGGCCACGTGAGCTGGGCTCCCTCCTCCTTCCCCCACCTCTGCCTACACCTGGGCTCCCAGAACCCCCAGAACGGACAGACACAGCCTCCGATCACCCTCCAGCCCCAACCTCTCTCTAACCAAGAGTCCCCTCTGATGCATTCCCCGAGAAATCCTCTACCTTCTGTTTGAAGCCCTCACTCCCTACTCGGGCATCTGAGCTGTAACTGGAGTTCCTTGCCATCCCCACCCAGAGGGCCTGTCCCTGGAGGAGAGGCTCTAGTCCTTCCAGGCAGCCCCTGGGTCCTCTTGTCTCCCCAGATCATCCTCCACTCTATGCACCGCTACCAGCCCCGTTTCCTCGTGGTCCAAGCCGATGACCTCTTCAACGTCTGCTGGAGCAACTTCCAAGTCTTCAGCTTCCCCCAGACGGTCTTTATTTCTGTCACAGCCTATCAGAATGAGCAGGTAGCCAACCTTCCCTCCCTGCCCTTACAGAGTATGGGTGCCCACCAAGGCTCCTCAGCATAGGCCCCCGAGCTGGGGTTCTGGAGCAGCTGGGAGGGGAAGAGGGGAACAGTTTAGGATGATACCCAGGAACCTGAGGACCTAGAGACTCCTCCAGGAAAATAAATAAATAAGTGAATGAATAAATAAATAATATATGGGGAGGGAGACTCCTGTGGTTCTGCACGCCACCCCAGACCCCATCTCACCTCTGTGTCTGCCTTACTATTCATTATAAGCTTGAGTTTGCCTGTATTTGGCGTAGAGTAAATAAAATTTTTTCCATCCATTCATTCCCTTTGAACTTTCCTCATCTGTAAAATGAGCCAGAGAAGGAAATGACAAATCTCTCCAGTATCTCTGCCACGAAAACCCTAAATGGGTCCACAGAGTCAGACACAATGAAAGGACTCATGCCCATTCCAGATCTGACCAAGGTTTCCCCTCCCCCACCTGTCCCCTCTAAGTCTCTGCTTAGAGACTTCCAGGGAAAGAGGAGGGGAGCCCAAGTGGAATGAGGCCACCAGCCCTTCCCATGGTAGGCAGTCACCTTGTCCTGCTCCCCAGGTTTTTCTGAGCCTGGGGCCTGAGATAGGTCCCCCTGGGTCTTCCATGGACAGATCTCCAGGTGATCACCTCCTGCTTCTGTCAGACAAGCTTCACTTGGCAGCTGCCAGAGGGTATTCCTAAACTCTGGGGCTGGTCTTGTCTGTCGTTTACCTGTGCTCCTGAATCACCCTCTCCTGGCATTTTAGGGTTTGCTCCCTCCAACACCTTTCTAGACTGTGACTTGGTCGTTGGTCACTAGACACGGTCTCTGGTCAAACTGGCCCATTCATTGTCTTATCTAAGTGACGTTCTGGCCTCAGGGACTTTGCATGGGCTGGTCCAGTAGCCATGGAGTCCTTTTTAGGGCCTGAGGATCCTGACTGTGATGTTGGACCTGGTCAGGGTCAGCTTAGGGCCTGGAGCATCACGCCAAAATAGAGTTTTCCTTTTTATAGATCACCAAACTCAAAATCGACAACAATCCCTTTGCGAAAGGATTCCGGGAACAAGGGAAGAAACCAAGAAGGTAACGGGACCCTCTGGCGGGGAGGAGTGGTTGGTGAAGAGATAAGTCCCCCAGTACTGACCCCAAAGTCAGCCCCTATCTCTGCCCACACCGAAGGGGCAAGGAACCATCCCCCCTCTCTCTGCTCCTGTTCACTGCTTCCCATTAAAGGAGAATGACTGAGGAGGCCCCATCCCTTGTACAGGGCCCACAGACTCAGCCCAGCCCGGGGGCAGAAGAGGAAGAGGCTTGGGGAGCTGGCTTCCAGCCCCGAGTTGGAGAAATCTGGTAAGAGGAGGAAGGAGGCAGTCTGGGAGGAGGGGAGTGATAAGGGAAGAGAGTCTGAGCTGTCCCTGGAAAAGGGGGGCTTCAGGAGACTTGGGGTGGGTTCATGCAGGCAGGAAAGAGGAGGGACAGAGGTAGGAAACTGAGGCAACAAACGAATTCCCATGGGGACCTGTCCCAAAGGGGCTGGCCCTGCTGCTTGAGGGCCACCCTGGGCTGATAGGTTCTGAGGTGGTCTCCCTTCTTCCATGTTTCCTCTGGGTAGGTCTGACCAAGGATGAGCCTTTGGAGGTCCGGGCCAATCCCAACCCTGGGCCAGGCAGCCACAGGTATTCCCCCTTCTGGGGGCCCATGGGGCTCTCCAGGGCCTCAGCACCAGGAGACCAGAGACAGGAGCCACCAAGAGAACCAGCAAGGCCCCCCTCAGGGCCTTACCCTGCATACAGGTGAGCTGTCACTCTGCCAGGCTTGCCCTGTTCCCTTCCTCGGGCCTTGGCTGGACTCCATAGTGCCATAGGAGCCTGAGAGTGGGCCTGGAGCCTGGGAGAGCTGGACAGAACAGAGGTGCAGGGGGTTCTTGAGATGACCAGCAAGGTCAGGGCTTCTTCCTTCCAGAAGCTTCCAGTCTCAGACTTGTCTGAGGGAGGGGGTGAGCAGGGGTCCAGAACCCAGAAGGTCTCTCAGGAGGGTCTCAAAGGTCTCCCTTAGTTCTCTCAAAGCAGATTTCTCCCATGATGTTAGGGCTTACAAGCCTTTAAAAAACATTTTTAAGGATATTGTTTCTGTTTTACCTAGATTTCTGAATATCTCCCATCTTCCCCCACCCCCAAAAGAGGGCTTCTAACAAGGACCAAAACTCAAAACTTAGCCAAACCAGTCAACCCATCCGCTGAGCCCATGAGTCCACGAATGTAGTGTTCCACACCCCTGGTCCACCACCTCTGTGGAGAAGGGCTCTTCTGGACCCTTCTCCAGGCTGGGCTTCTTGGTCCCTTCAGTAAGACAGTGTGTACGTCACACTAGTGAAGCCTGGGAAGGTCAGCTCCCGGGAGAAGAGATAGACAGTAGAGGGTCAGCTTGGCTGTCTCATTGTCTAGAGAAGCTGGACTGTCTTCTGGGGAGTGGGGAGGGTACCCCACTTTTATGGTCATCTGGTACAACCGAGGCTCAGAAAAAGGAAGATGACTTATCCAAGGTCTCCCCACAGTGGGCACTTCCTCCTCCACACCACAGTATTTCACTCGTGGTCCCTCTTGGGGGGAGAAGACTGAGGTGCTAGTCAGGAGCCCAGCCCAACTCACTGCCTTCATCTGAGGATGCAGAGGGTCCCTCCCAGTCTTCAGACCTGGGGCTTCTGCACTCTCAGATGTCCCCTCTGTTCCCCTCCAGGCTCCAGGACTGTGGTCCCAGCATGTGGGAGGCTGTTCCCACCAGTGATCGGAAGCCCAGGCCTGGGGTTCCAGGTGCTGTGTTCCCTAGTACCGAGTCAGAGGTCAGACAGCTGCCCGGGGGTTGTGCTCCCCCAGACAAGGCTGGCCCACCTGGTCCCCTGTACCCTCCCTACAGCCCGGAGGCTGGGGCAGGCCAGTGGCTAGTCCCAGCCCCTGCTCATGGACAGCCCCGGCCTTTCCCTTCTCTGGATGGTGCTGCCCATGGGGGTTCCTCAGACTGGGGTCAGTGCCCTCTCTTCTCCTATGCTTGCTGGTGAGAACCAGACTGTCCTCCCCCTTCCGCCTCCCCCCCCAGGGACTCAGGCCTGGAAGGAAGAAGGCTAGTCTGATAGCTGCTTCCCTCCCAGTAGCCCTGGTGCCTCAAAGGGGAAACTGAGGCAGAGACTGGACAGAGGCCACGGCTGGCCTGAAGGAGGCCTCCCACAGGTCGTGGGATCCTGGGCCTGGAGACAGTCCACTAGGGTCACACTAGGAATTCCAAAGAAGGGTCATCCCCACACCCGCCTGTCGGTGTCCTACCAAACCCCCCCCTCTTTTCCGGTTCTGCCCTGGCTTCCTCCCTGGCTTCATCTCTCCCTTCTCTTCCTCCTTCTTCCCTTTGCATCTCTCCCTTCCTTCCTGTCTTCCTTCTTTTCTCCCTTTTCCTCCTCACCCCCTTAGAGGAGGCTCCTTCAGATCTCCAACACTCTCTGAGGGGAAGGGTCTTAGCCTGGGGGGGGGGGGAGAATCCACTATCCACCCATTACTGCCTCTAAACTATCACCAGATGATCGGATCCCCCTCCTTCCTCTGCACCCTGCTTTGTCTATAGCTAATGATGATGATAATAAAACAAGTTATGTGCTACCCTAGTGAGTGGGCGCTCTTGGCAGGGACCCCTGGAGGCCCCCCCAGCTTTTGGAAGTTGACAGGGTGGAGGTGCAGAAATAGGACTATTGAGACCCCAGAGGGAAGATTACTGGGCCTTCTCTCATCCAGTCCTGCCCTTGAGGGCAAAGGGGTGCCTATATCTTTGTGTTGATATATGGAGAAGAGACCTTGGGGAGACCCAGTTCCACTGGGAGACTCCAGAGCCTTGCCGCTGACCTTAGGAGGGAAGTCAAACATAGAACTGGATTGCACCCCACCCTTGGAATACCCCCAAATTAGTCCTCTCCAAACCCTCTTGTGCTGGGTAAAAGATTCTGGGGAGGGGGCAGCTAGGTGGTGCGGTGGATGCATCACCAGCCCTGGAGTCAGGAGGACCTGAGTTCAAATGTGAGCTCAGGTACTGAATACTTACCTAGTTGTGTGACCTTGGGCAAGTCATTTGACCCCCCTGCCTTGTAGAAACCAAAAACAAAAAGGGGGGTGGCATGGAGGAGTTGCTGGGGGTTGCTGCTTTCCATTCGAAGTGACTTGGGAAGCAATGGGCTCTCAGAGTAGCTGGCCCTGCTCTGTCAGTCAAGCATCAATCAGCCAACATTAAACTGCTGTTCCGGGTCAGAAACGAGGCATAAGCTGCCTGAAGAAGATTCCGAGAAAGGCAGGGAACCAGGCCTTACCTCAAGGAAGGAGGCCGTGGGGGGATCAGGAGCTTGGGCTTCCGAACACAAGCATGGCGCCCTCTCTGGGCCACTTGGTGGTGGTGCAGCACCAGATAGACTTGAAAGCTGCCTCCAGCCACACA
The DNA here is from genome assembly GCF_037893015.1 of Macrotis lagotis. NCBI lineage: Eukaryota > Metazoa > Chordata > Mammalia > Peramelemorphia > Peramelidae > Macrotis > Macrotis lagotis. The sequence continues at coordinate 697,096,271 of NC_133666.1, forward strand.
TTCTAGCTGAGAGCCCCTGGGCAAGTCTCTGTGGCTTGGTCAGCCTCAACTTTCTCCTCTGATAAATAGGGATGGGCTGCCTCCGAGGGCTGTTGGGAGGACCGAACAGCTCCAGAGAAGTATTAGGGACCTATTGCTTTCTGGCCACCAGATCCTTGCAGTGTCCGGAGGCCTAAGGGCCCTCCTAGTTCTGACGGGAGCGTCCTGGCACCAAGTGTCTGCCCCTTGTCTGTGGACCCAGCTTGCCCAGCCCTTCAGCCAGGCCAGACCCCTCAGAGGTCCCAGATTCCGCTCTCTGCTCTTAGCTCTGAAGGACCTACACCTGGGGCTCTCAGGCAGCTATTGAGCACCACCCAGGAGGGTGGTTGGCACAGACCTCCATCGGGGCTTCCAGAGAAGGAAAATGGCTGTGGCAGGAGGGGTGGTAAGTAGCCCACTGCCACTTACCAGGCTGGGGCTTCACCTGGAGCCAGAGAGAAGACCGAGCAGGCCTCCCCAAGATCAGGGCATGGAGGAGCCCAAGCTTGGCCACCTCTTGAGCTTTCGGGTCAGTGTAGCTGCTTCCAGAGACATGTTGGGAATCTGATGGTGGGGGGGGACCGTAAAGCAGACTCGAGGCAAAGGCAGAGGCTTGGGGCCCTGAGTGGGCCAAGTGGCACAGGACTCATCCGCGCTGGCCTCTGAGGTTGCAGCTGTTCCTGCTGGCTGTGGGGAACCACAGACCGCTTCAGAGCAAAGCGGTGACCCGCAATTTAGGGAAATGCTTTTGGCGGCTTGGACAGAAAGACCGGGGGGACTGACCTTTAGGTACAAGCTTCATGAACTAGCACAAGCGACCAAAATAGATGGAGTGTCCAGGGCCCAGCAGCCTCGACTGTCATCCAAGGATGTCAGGGTTCCAGCCCCGGGCCCCTTGAGTGGGGGCTCAGCTCTGAGGCTTGAGAAGAAAGGGGCTCCAGCCCCGCTGGGCAGAGAAGCATGGCCTGGAGGAGGAGAGGAGCTTCTGCCGTGGGTGACTGAGGGCCGGGGCAGCCAGGAGGTCAGTGGATGGAGCACTGATCTTGGAGTCAGGAGGACCGGGTTCGAATTTGACCCCAGACACTTGCCGCATGCTAGCTATGTGATCTTGGGCAAGTCATTTCACCGACTCACATCCAGGACCATCTCTGGCCACTGGACCCAGAGGGCTCTGGAGGAGAAAATGAGGCTGGTGACCTAGCCCAGCCCCCCCCCCCCAGTCCAATTCATGTGCCTGTCATGGCATCACCTCCCTGATGTCACGGTCTTTTTCGAAAACGAAGGACTAGGTAGCTAGGTAGTGCAATGGATAGAGCACCGGCCCTGGAGTCAGGAAGAGCCGAGTTCAAATTTGGTCTCGGACACTATAGCTACCTAGCTGTGTGACCTTGGCCAGGTCACTGGACCCATGGCCTTGCAGAAAAACACATGAAAAGAAAATGATGGACACCCATTCAACTGAGGGCCTGATGGGGGTTGGGGGGTCTTGGGGAGAATCTGCAGCCCAGCCTTGCTAGCCCTGTTGATGAAGGAGTCTGATGGCCCTTGTTGGGGGGCCGTTCCGGAGCCACAGGAAGAGGGAGGTCCTCCGCACCCCTTCTGCCGCCAGCCTCAGGAACGGGTTTTTGTGGGACGAAAACTCGGGCTCGTGCTTTGGAGGGAGAACTGGCTCGGAGGAGAGAGCGGCCTCCTCGCAGTCAGACCCACCCCAGCGAGCCAGGCCGCTTTAGGGGGCGCGAGGTGCCCAAAGGGCACTGAGCCTCTGAGACGGCCGAAGTATCGGGAAGCTTAGGAAAATAGAGAGCCCAGGGTTGGCCCTCCAAGGGGGTCAGCATTCAGGGAGGTCTTGGGGCCAAGCGAAGCCATCTGCCGGGGTGGGGGCACCAACAGGGAGGGGCCGTGGGCAGAGCTCCGCAGGCTGGGGGGCGGCTAGGCTGCGCAGGGGACAGCCCCGGCCCTGGAGTCAGGAGGACCTGAGTTCAAATGCGACCTCAGACCCCTATTAGCCTCCTAGCTGTGAGACCTTGGGCAAGTCACCTAACCCCGTAGCCTTAACTAAAAAAGCGCAGCCCGGGGGAGCCAGGTGAGAGAGCAGAGGGCTTCAGATTTGGTCGGGGAGCCGGGCGGGGACTTGACCAACGGCCTCCGCGCGCCTGGGCGGAGGATGCTCGCTGGGGCCGGCGGTGGAGCACAGTGCTGACTGCTTGGAGGGACCCGGAGGGGCGTGGGGGGCCGTGGGGGCGGACCTGGGAATCATCGCTTATCACCGGAGCTAATGCAATCTCCTGGACTTGGGGGGGAGAAGGGAAAAAAAGGCTGAGGGGAGGTCGGGGGCAGGGGGGACAGGGGCTGCGCGGCTCCCCGACTCCAGCCGTGGGGGGACGCGACTGCGGGTGCGCCTGGGTCCTTCCTCGGCACTGCCCCCCGCGCCGTGTGAGAACGGGCCCCCCGGACCAGGGAACGTGCCGGGGCGGGGGCAAAGGGGGAGCCCGAGACCCAAGTCCCACCTCCCCCCACCTCAAGGGACTGGTCCAAGGTCTCCTGGGCTCCCTCCCGCCCCAGGCCGTCTAGAAACAAATATTCTGATTACAGACAACGCCTAGTGGGTGAATTTTACAGCAAAACCCAGTAGGTTCCCCCAGTGCTCTGTTGTTGCTGTTTTTTAAATTTTATTCATTTGAGGCAGTGGGGTGAAGTGGCTCGGCCAAGGCCACACGGCCAGGTCATCATGAAGTGTCCGAGGCCGGATTGGAACTCAGGGCCTCCTGACTCCAGGGCCGGGGCTCTAGCCACTGCGCCACCTAGCCGCCCTGTTGTTGTTTATCCACATCTCAGAGGGCCAGGACAAGGAGGTGACGCCATGTCATGGGGGCGACTCAGATTGAAATGGGGAGTGGGGTGACAAGTCACCAGGCTCACTGTCCCCTGGAGCACACACAGCAGGTGCTTAATACATGCTGGCTGATCCACCGACAGGCTTTCATCATTACCCTCCACATTATCCTCAGTGGCTACTTTGTCCTTCACTCCCATGCTAATGCCGCAGATCCCCAGATGGGCAAAAACCAGCCCTTTCCCTCATGGGTCTAAGGGTGTCTACGGAGATGGCGGCTTTAGCTGGTCCAGGGGCTCTGCTCAGGCTGAGGATGCTGATGGGAAATCCAGAATCCTCAAACAAGCTTCACAAGGTCCTGTTCGGGAACTTGGCCAGGCTGGCTGCCCCTAAGGTCTGAACTGACCATATCTAACTATATCGGGGTATAAGGTACAAGGAAGACCAGGACTTCCGATGTGGGGGCTCTTTTCCATCTTTGGTCTCCACCTGAGGCACTGTCACCTGTGGCTTCAAGAAGCTATAGCCTGGGTCAAACCCTGAAAACCATTTCAGGAACCAAGGGGCCTCAAACCCACAGGTGAATAGAGGAATGTCTATTCCAAACTTGTGAAGTCTCCCCTGGTGGAATGGGCAAATGAGAACAATTCACTCCAACAGACATAAAGGCAGCTGAAACTGTCCTTGTGGAGTGCCAGGAGCTGGGTTACACATTGAGGACAGCGTGCGTGGCTTCAGAAAAGTTCGGCGTTGGGGGCAGTTAGGTGACACAGTTTAGAGAGTACCAGCCCCAAAGTCAGGAGGACCTGAGATCAAATTTGGTCTCAGACACTTGATACTTACTAGCTTTGTGACCTTGGGCAAGTCACTTAACCCCATTGACCCATTAAAAAAAAGTCAATATGGCATTTGCTAGCCAAGAAGTCCAGGAAAAATGCCCCAGGAGCAGAACAGAAATCTTTATACAATGTTTGTAGATCTGACCAAGCCCTTTGCTACCATCAGTCATGAGGGTTTATGGAAAATTATGTCACAATTTGGAGACGTTCATCCGTATTGTAGGTCAGTCTCACAGTGCACTTGCCCAGGTTCCGAGTAGTGGATGACTCTTTAGCTTGAGGTCTTCAGCACATTGTCAAACGGCCTCTCTGAGGAGGAACATGGCCTCAAGGTCAGTTCCTGCACCTATGGCAACTTCTTCAACTTGAAAAGGCTTCAAGCCAAGACCAAAGTAGAGGGAGTGTTGGTGCAGGATCTTCTGTTTGCAGATGACTGTGCCCTCAGTGCAGCCTCTGAAGCTGAGATGCAACAGAGTAGGGATCAGTTCTCTGCTGCTTGGGCTCATTTTGGTCTCACAATGAACACCACCAAGAAAACCCAGGTGCCCCATCAGCCAGCACCAATCACACAGATGTGGAACCATCAATAACAGCAAATGGAGTTTTGAGTAGTGGACAGGTTCACTTCCCTTGCCAGTGTCCTTTCCAAGGAGGTTCACATTGACAATGTGAAGTCACATTGCCAGAGCTAGTTCAGTGTTTGGGAAGCTCCAAAAATGTGGGAGACGAGAGGCTAGAGGTCTACAGACCATTGTATTGACCTCATTGCCTGTGAAACTGGACAGTCTTCCAGCACCATGTCTGGAAACTGAATGGCTTCCCTTCAAATTCTTAGGAAGATTCTGAAGCTCACCTGGTAGAAGATGCCAGACCCTAAGGTCCTGTCTTGAGCTAAACTGCCTAGCACTCCAACATTACTACAGAGAGGGCGACTACAGTGGCCAAGAATACATTTGCCTCCTATTTTAAAAGGACTCACTGGGGTGCTGGGCTCTTTGAGCAAGGTAGAAGGAAGCAGTTCAAAGGAAACGTGAGATACTCAAGTTTAGAGAACACAACCCAGGTGTTCCCTTGCACTATTTGTACCCAACCTATGGTGGAGCATCATATTGGTCTGATCAATCCAGTGGGACACATGTAATTTGTCTCTATCATAGTGATGTTGTTTTGGTCTTCTTCAAGAATGAAGGACAAGAACCAACCAACCAATCTAGTAACTGTCGACCACGGCTCCCCAGCCAAACCCTATACATTCCTGGGTTAGATCATTCCATTTCAATCAATGGATTTCAAGGACTTCTGAGTTTATCAAGGGGTTTCCCCACCTTGATTCTATGGGGATACGGGGTATCATGTTCATTCTCTGTTCGGTGGACCCAGGGACCTGAAGAGGAGTGGCATGATTAGATTACTTGAATCAATAGATTGCCCACCCTTATATGTATCCATTCACTTATTTTGTCATGTATTGGGATGACACATCGTCATGGTACACAGTAGATCCTGAATAAACATATAGTGAAGGATGGCATAAGAATAAGCGATTTTTTTTTTAAAGAGTAAGGTATTGAGGCAGCTAGGTGGCACAGTGGATAGAGCACCAGTCCTGGAGTCAAGAGGACCGGAGTTCAAATCCATCCTCAGACACTTAATAATTGCCTAGCTCTGTGGCCTTGGGCAAGTCACTTAATTTCATTGTCTTAAATTTTAAATAGGAAAAGAAAATCAACCAAAAAAAAAAAGTAAGGTATTAACAAGAGTAGATGAGGAAAAGATGATGAAGATGATGTTTGTCCTTCATTCTTGAAGACCATGACATCAGAAAGGTGATGCCATGACAAGCAAATGAATTGGATTTGAGTGAGTGGGCACTGTGCTAAGTCACCAGCCTCACTTTCTCTTCTGGAGTCATCTGGGTCCAGTCCAGTGGCCAGATAGGAATCAGGATGACTGGAGATGGTCCTGGATGTGAGGTAATCAGGGTTAAGTGACTTGTGCAAGATCACACAGCCCAATAAGGGTCATCTGAGGCAGGATTCAAACTCCCATCCTCCTGAATCCAAGAACAGTGCTCTCTCCACTGCACCACCCAGGAACCCTTCAGATGAGGAAAAGATGAATTCTGGATGGAAGATCAAGGAAGACTTCGTAGCAGAAGCTCAATTTATTTGACTAGTCTTGGAGGAAAGAGGTGGGCAGCAGACCCCCAGGGAGAGAGGCAAGTGATGTTATCAGGAGAATACAGGGAATTCTCCCATCCAGAGTACTATGTACAGCTCTGGGGGCCAAGTTGAGGGCAGCCAGGAAAATGCTATAGAAGATAACCAGAAGGAGGTTGGTGACCAGAGACTTCTCCATAAGAGGACTGTTAGGGGGTGTTTCACAGGGAAGGGTTGTAGTGGCTGCCCTTCCTGAGTTGGTAAGTGACTGAGGACAGAGACTGGACTGGTAACTGGTGAGGGAGCTCGCTCCACCAAGGCAGTGGTTTCAGAGTTCTCAACTCAAAGGCAGAAATACTTGGTCATTAGTCAAGTAGAAATTATTAAAGACCCACTGGGCTTCAGGCTGGGATAAAAGAGAAGGGAAAGAACAGACTAACCAGGAGCCATGGGATGGGCTGCCTTACAAAGACTAATAATGTAGTATTCCTATGAAACTTTATCTCAACTGATCCTCAACCCTGGAAACTAGGTGTTCTTATTATTTCCATTCAAAAATGGGGAAACTGAGGCAGACAGTGAAGTGACTAGTCTGGTGTCTAAGCTAGAATGAACTGGAGTTGAACTGAGGTCTTTGACTTCCAGCCTAGCACTTTTATCCATTATGATAGGTATAATGGGTGGAAATCTTACCGCCAAGGTTGGATGACCCCCCTTTGGGGTGTGTTGCCCAAAAGAGTCTTATTAAACCATGATGGACTCTGTGACCTTGGACATCTCTTCCAAATCTGATGTGGGTTCTCAGGCCCCTCCTGGTTCAACCTTCTCCTCCATTTTGATCTAGTCAGGTGTTTGGGTCTTTCAGAGGGAGGCATTTTGCGGGGAGAAGAACTCCTCATCTTCCTACAGCCTCCACTTCCACAGCTAGGGGACGCCATATGCACAGCAGGAGAAAGGAAGACCTCTCACTGAGTTCAAATCTAACCACAGAAACTTATTAGCTGAGTGACCCCGGACAAGTTACTTAACTCCATTGGCTCAGTTCCCTCATTTGTAAAATGAGCCAGAGAAAGAAATGGCAAAATATTCCAGGATCTTTGCCACAAAAACCTCAAATGAGAGGCAGCTAGGTGGTGCGGTGGACAGAGCACCAGAGTCAGAGGACCTGAGTTCAAATTGGTTCTCAGACACTTATTACCTAGCTGTTAGACCTTGAGCAAGTCACTTAACTTTGCCATGCAAAAATCCTAAAACAAGACAATTATCAAATGAGGTCATGAAGAATGGGATATATCTGAAGAACGCCCAGGTCTCCAATCCCGTCCATCCTAAACCTTGGCAGGTCCAACGAACCAGTCCCACCTGCCTTGCCCTTAGCTGCTGACCTCACTTTCCCTCCTTGCACCTACCCTAGAACTTGACTTTTTCCACAATCCAACATCCAGCACAGTATGCTCCCCCCCCCAGGGTCATTTTAACTGACAGCCATGGCTCCTCCCTCCCTAATTCAGTTAAGTCCCAGAGGGTTGGGAAGGAAGGACTCTCTACTTTCAAATGTGAATGTGTTTTCATATTAAAAAGCATCTGCCATTTTCTCTTGTCCTTAAATTCCCCATCTTGGGGGATGTCTTGCACTTTCTCCATCACGTTTTCGGTCCCTTCTCAACCCCGCCCCTCCCTAGGCCATCCCTGTCAGTCAACCTTTGCCCACTGTCCTCATGCAGGGCCCAGCCCTGCCCACCCAGAAGGAATTTTAATCTCCCCATTCCTGTTTCTTTGCCTCTTAGCATAATCTCTCTTTGGGGTTACCACAAACTTTTTTTTATAGGTTTTTGCAAAGCAAATGGGGTTAAGTGACATGCCCAAGGCCACACGGCTAGGTAATTATTAAGTGTCTGAGACCAGATTTGAACCCAGGTACTCCTGACTCCAAAGCCGGTGCTTTATCCACTATGCCACCTAGCCGCCCCGACCACAAACTCTTAACGTAGGTTTCTGGACCTGTCCTGAAGGCAAAGCTGGCTCTCCAATGCTGTAATTTACCATGTCACCCCATTTAACCAACAATCTAGGTCAGGACCTTTTCCCTCTTATTACAATAGCCTGATGAAGCCTGGGAACACCTTCTCAGATGATGATGATGATGCCATGACAAGCATGTGAATTGGTTTTGAATGGGGGGGGGGGGGGCTGTGCTAAGTCATTAGACTCACTTTCTCCTCCTGAGTCATTTGGGGCCAGTGGCCAGATAGGAATCAGGACCACTGGAGACGGCCCTGGATGGGAGGCAGCCAGGATTAAGTTAAAATACCTGATTCCCTAGGCACCCTGTTCTCCCGGTGAAAAACGATCAAAGAAAACAGGGCCTGGCCTCAGATAGTGGCCCATGTGGAAGCCAAGCTGCAGAGTTGTGCTATATTCATACCCTCCAAAGAGGCCCACCAACAGGCTGCTGCAACAATTCACCAAAGGCAGAAGCCTTGGTTACTTCGATTCTGTCAAGTAATATGGCTTGGGACAGTAGAGTCAAACTCAGGACCTTGACTTAAGAGGACCCAAGTTCAAGTCTAGCCTCAGACACTTAATAGCTGAGTGACCCTGGGCAAGTCACTTAACCCCATTTGCCTCCAAAGGCAGGAGAAAAATGAGGTGGTTCTATGACCTGAGGCTTCTAAGGCTGAATATGCTTTCAGACTGAAGGCTTTTTCAAATAGAAGTCTAAACTTCCCTCGGCAATTCAACCAGTGCGTCTGTGAAGCTCTTGCGACTAGGCATGAGCTCCAAAAGGTGGCTCCTAAGTTTAATGGGGATAATTAGCCCAGTGGCCCAAGAGCTGTTGGGTTCCCATGAGAGTGTATTTGAAAAACGTCTGCCAGGAGTGTTAAATTCATTTCTGAAGATTATCAATCCTGAGCTGGAAAGGCCTGCAAAGACGACTGGCAGAGCGATCACCAAGCGGCCAGCTAGGTCTCAGGAATGGCCATCCTCACGAGTCACTGTCACCTCTCATTCCACCAGATTAAACTATTGTATTTTTGATGGGAACATTATAGGAGAATGTAGTAAAGAATATTAGTTGTAGTATTTGGGAGGTTGAGGGTCCTCCAGGCAAGGGAATGGTATGACAACAAATAACAAGAATTCAAGGGGGCCTGCGGGGTCTGGGCTGGCTCCTGATTCCCGTCTGGAGTGATTATGCTTGTCCTTCATTCTAGAAGACCTTGACCTCAGGGAGATGGTGGCACGACGAGCACACGGATTGGATTTCAGTGAGTGAGGGAGTGCTGTGCTGAGTCACCAGCCTTTCTCCTCCAGAATCATCTGGGGCCCAGTGGCCAGATAGGAATCAGGACTGGAGATGGTCCTGGGTGTGAGGCAGTCAGGGTGAAGTGACTTGTCCAAGGTCTGGAGTAGCTTGTTCTTGATGCAATCCTACTTTCTGATATACACGTGGCATTTTCTAGTTTATTAAATCCCACTCACTCCTTATATAACCCATTTAATTCTAAATAATAGCATTCCCATCTTACAAATGAGGAAGCAGAGATGAAGGCAGTTAACTGCCCCAAGTTCACCCAGCTGTGAAGTACACAAAACCATTTTCTGCCTCGAGTTCAAAGCTCCAGGTACTCCATTAGGGAGGAAGGAAATCAGCAATGGGAAGCCAATGGGGTTTTTACCAGAGCAAATTCATGAAGATCCATTTGGCAACACGAGCAGGGTAGACTAGGAGACTGGGAGCAGGAAGAGGCATGGAGGTCCCATGGGAGGTGAGCTTCAGTTTACAAAGCCCCCAGAGAGTAGCAGGAAGGAGGGGGTGGGCCTAAAGGCATATCCTGTCCATGTTTTCAGCATGTCCAAGATGAGATGATTTCCAGGTGGAGGTATGGAGTAAGGAACTCGAGGAAGAGATGAGGGCTAGAACCTTCTGGAGTTTGGGAGAGAACCCTGAAACAAGGGAGCTGGCCTGGCTAAGAGCTCTGGATTCTTTGCTTGCCAGATCTGGGAAGCATGGACGGCTAACATCAGTTTAAAAGTCTACCAAGGGCTGAAGATGAATCAACACTGAAGAGCTCCAAGTCAGAACAAAGATTCCGGCTCCAAGGGTCTTCTGGACTCGTGTGTGCATGTGCATGTATGCATGTGTGTGAAGTCTCAGAAGATCACTAAGATGAGGAAAAAAAACCCAAAGTGCCGGCAGTTGATGCAAGGTTTATTCAGACAGTGTACAAACAGGCCACTGAACACACTGGTTTTGATGTTGGGCCTAGTCTTATGGAATCAATGAAGTAGGAAAATAAAAAGGCACTAATCTGTTAAGAAAAGACACTCAATGTATTCTAAGAATAGAAGTCATTTAATACTGTTAATTTTTAGCACAAAATAAAACAAGCTATGATCCCCCAAAAATAATTTTAAAAGCTTACACAGAAAATATTATTGCCTGAAGTTCATGATTTTTAAGTTACAGGTTCAAAGAGTCATCGTCTGTCCTGCTCAGGACCAGAGAACACCCAGTGACACCCATCTCCGATGCTAGAGGGTAAGCCAGGGTAGGGTGCCTCTCCTGGGTGCCTGGGGGGGGGGGCTTCAGGGGGCTCTCCTAACTTGACAGAAGTCAGGAATACTGTATTACAAACAGTCCCCAGTTGTCTCCTTTCCAAGAAGAGGACCCAGGATCCAGGCAGTCTCTGGGTTCCTGCCTCGTTGTTATCAGTGTTATGTTATCACTCTTATCAGTGAGTAAATGACTGAGCATGAACCTGGGGAGCCACAGCACACACAGAGAAGTCCCCCTTTGGACCAAGCCGGAAGCACGCAGACAGACAAGTGGGGCTGATGACCCAAGTCAGAGGATATTTCCATCTCATCTCATTGGACTTGGGAGTCAGCTGAGGTGGAAACTCCAGGAGCCACCTTCACAATCCATGAATGACAGAAAAATGAGGGGTGGCGCATGAGCCCTTTAACAGTGCATTGAATCAAACAGCCTCATGACCGCCAAGCCTTGACAGGACAAGAAGATAAATAAACCACAGTGATGGCTCATGGAACATCCAGAGAATGGGGTGACAGATAAAGCAGGGGTGGGAGCAAGCAACACAACAAGCAGCTCCAGGGGAAAATGCTTGCCCACGGAGCACATGCAAACCTCCCAGGGCAGAGACTAGACCGTCTGGCAGATGGTGACCCTGGATGCTCGTCACTGCCATCAGCCATTGAGAGACTAGTCTGAGAGCAGGTCCAGAACCAGGGAGACTGCTGGGTTCTATCCCTTCGAATCTTCAGTCCCACACCTCCTGGGACCCTGCTCCCTTTGTAGAACATGGCGGTGATTTAGGCTTAAAGGTTCAGAGGAGTCTAAGAGTTGGGAGGGGCACTGAGAGGTCATCCACAGCTCAGTCTCCTCATTTTACAGGTATGGAGGTCAAGGCCCGGAGGGGGTAGGGAACTTGCCTCAAGTCTCCGAGCTAGAGAGCAGCAGAGGTGAGACTGACTCAGGGCTGGGCTCCAAATCCAGAGCTCCTGCCACTCACAGACTCACTTCTCCAGAAGGGATAAGAGGGTCCCTCAATTCCATTCCGGCTGTAAGGGTTCCTGTCTCTAGGGCTCCATGAGAAAAACAGCTTTGCCCAGCTTCCTTTTCACTGAGCTGGCTTATTCTCTGTGGGTCCTGGAACAGCCTCAGCAGCACGAGACACTTGGGCCCCCTTCTGGGAATTCCTGCATTTTAGTGGAAAGAATGCAAACGGGAGGGAAACCCCGGACCCGCCTACATGTTTTGATCTCATCTTGAATGACCCGCATCAGCCCATGTAGGCCAAGTGGGTCAAAGAAAAACTCATCTCTAAGAGAGCATGCAGGCCTGCCCTCCACCTGCCCTGCCCACGTTCACAAGCTGCCAGGGTTGGAAGGCAAGACCAAGGGCAAGTTGAGCAGTGAATGCACAAAAAAGGGGTGAGTAGATGAAAGGCTGATCCTGTGGTTGTTCAAGAACACCATGCTGGACCTTGGCTTTGGGCTGAATATTGAAGAGGGGAACCAGAAAGGGTAGGTTTTCAGTAGGACAGATTGATAAATAGCTTCAAGTAGTTGTGGAAATGTTGGCTGAAGAGAAGGCATTTTTGAAGTAGGTCACCGCACACGCACACGCAGCCTAGGGTGACTAGTCATTTGGGGGGACGCCCGGGCCAACACCACTCTCCTCAAGTTTCTCAATTTTATTTTTCAAGTTTATTTGTTCATTTCATTCAGGTGGTATGGCAGTCATGCCATCTGGCCTATGGAAACCACAAGGAATCCCTAAGAGAGGCAGCGTGGTGCAAGGGGAGGCGGGCTGGCGCAGAGGACGTCAAGCCTCCCTTTCAGACCTTGGTCTCCTCCTCTATAAAACTGAACTTGTTCTGTTGCATCTGAGGACTTCTAGGCTGCATCTCTTCCAGTTCTAACATTCTATGAGTCTATGAGCTTTGGCTCAAATACACAGAACACATTCAAAGTTGCAAATATATAAAGGCTAAAAATGTCTGAAGGGACAGACCAAAAGATCAAATGCACTAATTAAGGGGCCAGTCAGTGCTAATTTTCTATTTGAACCTCTTCCTTGTTCTTTACTAGTATCTGGCAAAAATGCTATTAAAAGTTTGAATTTCTGTAAGCATGTTAAAATTTCCCAAGTTTCATATTTGCAACAAATCAAGTCTGAATACCTTTTCCTATTGCCATGTGTAATCAAGGGGCTTTAAAAAAAATCTAACAAGATTCTCATGCACCACACAGCACTACTGGTGGATCTGGAATAGTGCCCTGCCTTTCCTGGACCCCTCCTGGATATCTCCAGCTAGTAATACTGCAGCCTAGAGACAGCCTGGAGCATCACTGCTCTCTCCAGCCCCTTCAAAGGGCAAGGACAGAGACTGCTCACTTTCCCTGGAGGCAGATTCACCTCCTAGGTTCTGAGAACAATCTCCCTTAGGGGAGTTTTGCTGGTTCACTGCTAGGGCATTCATTGAAAGCAGACCAAAAAAAAGGAAATGGCCATGTGTGTGTGTGTGTGTGTGTGTGTGTGTGTTTGCGTGTGTGTGCACACGTGAGCAGATTTAGAATGGTTTCACTGGGAAAAAGTAAAAGGAAACATTTCTCCTTGAAACTTACAGTGCTTAGAAAGATGGAATTAAATATGATGATTCGTTGTCGTTGAGCACATGGCAAAACCAGGCTCCCATTTACAACAATGAGGACATGAAACAAAGACAGTCCTTGGCTTTGATGGAGTTCTTTCCTTAAGTCAAAGAAACTTCACTTCAGAAGCTCAGAAGCAAGTAAAATCCCTTGCAGTGAGAAAATTTGTAATTTATGACTCCAAAATACACATCCCAATGATTCTTCCCCCAAGTCCCGATTCAAGTTTTTACTGTGATAGGACAGAATTGTCTCCTTTTCCTCAAGTTCTCTGATTTCCCCCTCCCCAAAAGAAGCTGAAGATGGCACACCAAGCACTACTCTGAGGATGAGCTCTGTGCCAAATTCAGGTAGAACTAACTGCCAGATGCTTTCTTTCTCCACCTGAATTGACTAGGATGAAGCTAAGAGAGCATCCCAGGGGATGGGAAACAGACCCTTTCCACTCCATTGTCCTTTTGCCTGTGTGCTTCCACTAGGACTTTACAGCTTAAGATCCAAAAAGGTTTGACAATTGGCTAAGTCTGAGACAATCCAGCACCGATCCAAATGCCCCAAGGCTGCCAGCTGTGTGCATTCCAGATGTGTAGAACAGACCACCCAACGGAAGCAAGCTGGAGAGCTGGGCCAGGCTCTCTGGCTTGCCTGTGAGAGAGAACGAAATCCCATTTCAGAGGATGCTACTAATGAGAGCCAGACAGGAAGCAGGAGCAGCAGCAGCAGACGGTGGCAACAGGAATCACTCGTTTTCGTCGGGATTTTGAGGGTCAATGATCTTGACGTGGGTGAAAGGGAAGAGGCCTTTGCGGCCATTGACCTCCCCTTCCCACTGACCATTGATGTTCATTCTTGTCACTTTCACAATGTCACCCACCTACAGGGAAAGGACAAAGGGAACATCAGGATTTTCTCTTCAATAAAAAGACAACCGACATGAAATGAAAACTCCCCCCACCCCATTCAACTTCTATTCGATGAAGCAGCTCTTCCCTGCCAGCCCACCAGACACTACCCTCAGCTGAGGTTGGGAAGGTCAGAACAAAAAGGAATAAACAGCATCCTGCAAGAGGTACACAATGGCCTGAGAGCAAGTCTTCAACAACGCTGACTTCAGAACAACTGTCAGAAAAGAATGAAAGGGGGGCAGCTAGGTGGCGCAGTGGACAGAGCACCGACCTTGGAGTCAGGAGGACCTGGGTTCAAATCCAACCTCAGACACTTAATAATGACCTAGCCGTGTGGCCTTGGGCAAGCCACTTAACCCCATTGCCTTGAAAAAAAAAAGAATGAAAGAGACAGAGGGGAAAAAAAGAAAATATCAGGAAGGGTAGATTTAAGATTATCAAGTTGGTTTTGAACATTAAGATAATCTGTAAAAGAGAAATCAGCAACATGGGGTTAATGTTCAACCTTGATGGACTTGCTCGTTCCATCACTGCAATCATCAGGGACAATTTTAGGGGATCTGTGATGGTGAATACCATCTGTATCTAGACAAAGAACTGTGGAGTTTGAACGAAGACCCAAGCTTATTATCTTCAGTTTTTGAAAGTTGTATGTAATACATAACTTTTCTATCTCTAATGTTTTCTTTCTTGCTTTTGATCTGTTTCTTCTCTCACATTCAATTTAGATCTATGTGTAACATGGAAACAAATGTAAAGACTGTATCAGAGTACTTTCTATTGGGGAGGGGGGAGGGAAAGAAGGGGAAAAATATGTAAAATTCGAAATCCTGCAAAACAAAAATGATTGATAGAAACTACCATTGTATGTAATTGGAAAACAAAATATATATTTTTTTAAAATAAAATCAATTATTTTGAAAAAATCAAACAGCTACTTCTTGCTTTCAGGTAAACACAAATATAGCACCATCCTATTTGATTGAGGTCAACACTGCTATTACTTCTACTCCTTCACACTGACCAATCAAGTGATTGGAGGAGTGACTTGCACAATTATGTTTATTATAGTGAAGAGGATGCTGTGAGAGGCCTCCTTTATTGGAACTGTTCCACTCCACAGTCCAATTGAAGGAGATATCTCTTGGCCTTATATTGGTTTCGATTCCTCCCAGTATCAGTGAGGCACCGTCTCACATCATCAACACCATCATCTGACATATGGTAACTGATTGGAACAAGCCCAGTACATCCTGACCCGTCTCTTGATGGACTAATCATCAGTACGGTCTTTCCTCTCAGACCTTCCACCTTTGAGCTACCCATCAGTATGACCCGATTGGCAGTGTCAGCTTGCCATTCCTAGAACTCCGTTGCTCGGCTAGAGCTTGATCTCATTGGACGCTGCTGGATGCTTTCCAAGGTTCCAGGCCCTCTCTGGAGTGAACCCATTCCAGGGTGGCCCTGCCTTTCATAAAGAAAAGAGAACTCTCTCCAGGGGCTTCTCCAGGATCAGTCAGAGCACTGGGCACTTCAGGGCGCCATTTCTGCCATTTTGGATATGGGGATCTGAACCCAACTCCCATTTGGCACAAAGAAGGCAACAGAGGCCTTTGGAACAGTCCTTGCCTATCTCTGAGGACTGACAGACCTATGGTGGGCTTCTGTTCACACAGAAATCTTCCACTTTGGTCTTTAAAGTTCTTATTTGAAAATTTGCTACTTCCCCCAAAATCTACATCCATGGTGGCTCCACTTGAGCCTGCTCCCTAGGTGGGCCTTAGAGACCATTAATACTTGAATTAGCTTTTGACTGAATCCTAACAATTTTACTATAGAAAAGATATTTTACTGTAGAAAAGACAATTCGCCAAATGATCAAAGCAATGATTCCCACCACATCTTGGCAGTGGATGTGCACATGCACATGCAGAATATATGAATTTACTTTGCTTCACTATTTTTTGTTACAAAGGAAGGATGGGGTGATTGTGAGGAAAACAGTGAGGATAAAGTAAAAATAAGACAAAGAAACATTTAAAACTACATGGAAGGGGCAGTTAGGTAGTGCTGTGGATGGAGTACTGATCCTGAGTTCAAATACAACTTCACACACCTAATAATAACCCAGCTGTGTGACCTTGGGCAAGTCACTTAACCCCTCTGCCTTGCCAAAAAAAAACACCAAACTACATGGATGAGAGCAGAATGAAGTTCAGAAGGGGACATTGACAAGTATTGGCATCATTTTTTTTTGGAAACGGATTCATGGTTTTCTACATAGTCTCTCTAAGTTCTTTACATGTGGAAATGTTCTTCTGTGCTAAGGCCTGTCAAATACCTAATAAAAAAGGAAAATAACAGGTTTTTTATGCAGAATCAACATCTCTCAAATCCTTGCCCCACCCTGGACATTGCGTCTCTTCTGACTTCTTACCAGAAAGCCCCCAGGGTCTCTACCATTATTCTTTCCACACCCCAATTTTCACCATCAATTTTGCTGTACCTCTGATCTCATTAGGAAATTAAATGGGAATTTGGGGGGAGTTTTGCAGAAACTGCAGATGATATGGGGCCAGGGGGCAACAAAGAAAAAAAAAATTAGAAACCCAGAAATGCATAAAATATATAGTATTGTGTAATAGCAACATATTTTATCTTTTAGTACCATAAGATTCAGACTTCTTCTTTGGTATGGAGGGCCAAAATAATTTTATGTAGATTTCCAGATCACAAGAACTATAATCGAGAAGCTATTTCGGTCTGATTTTGACTTCTCATTAGATGTTTTTTGAGATTTCTAGAGACCTGGTATTAAGGTTGACCTTCTGCACCTGCTGATGAGAGGTCTATGCCATGCTACCGGGGAGACAGAATTCCTCTTCTCTTACTTAGCCTGGTGACCATCAACTTCAAGATGACTGAATCCTCAATCCTTTTCAAAGTTTCTCCTTCATATCCTTCAACACTTTGTAACTCACAGCGACCAGCTAAGGACAGAAAGCCCAAAACAAAAGATAAAGGGTGTACACAGGAAGGTCGGGGAGATGCTGATCACACCTTCTGTCACAGGGGATCTCCAAGCAGAGGCCCCAGGGGATGTTACTTAAGTAGCAACTAAGCTACATAATAGGTAAGCGTTCAGTGCATCCCAAGTTCTTTCTGCAACATAAGGTGATGAATAGTCTTCTTATTGTCTGTGTATCCTTGTATTCACCTCTGTCATAAAGCTAGCTTTAAAACTTGTATCTTTTGGGGCAGCAAGGTGGTGCAGTGGATAGAGCACTAGCTCGCTCTGGAGTCAGGAGGACCTCAGTTCAAATTCAGCCTCAGATACTTAATAATTATCTAGCTGTGTGGCCTTGGGCAAGTCACTTAACCCCATTGTCTTGCAAAAAGCCTAAAAAATAAATGAATAAAATAAAATAAAATTTGTATCTTTTGACTTTATAGAACCTTTATTTCCAAAAAGAGATCCCTTCTCCTCCCCTCCCTATTGATATCCCTTTTAATAAAAAAATTTAAAATAGTCCAATAAAGTGAATCAAAATGCCAAATGAATCTGACATTAAACCCTATGGTCCACATCTACCAGTTTTCCTACCTCTGCAAAGAAGGGAGAGAAGCACATTTTCCTATCTCCAATTTGGGGCCAAGCTTAGACATAAACTGAGTTCAAATTCAGTCAGACACTTAGTAATTTCGTGATCTCAGGCAAGTTACCGTACCCATGTTTCCTTCTCTGTAAACAGGGCTAAATCATGGCAACTACTTCCTAGATTGTTGTGAAGATAGAGCCAAATGCAAAGTGCTTAACAGAGTGCCTGGTATACAACAGGTGCCATATAATTAGTCACACAGTCTACTATTTTCATGGTTATGCTGACTTCATTTTGTATCAGTTTGTCCAAGTCTTCCCAGGCATTTCTGAATTCTTCACGTTGATTACATCTTCCCTCAATCAAATGCATTCACTATGCATTTCTTGCTGCCACAAAGAATCTGTCCTTAAATGATGCTTGAGGAAATTCTCATTCTGCCTCTGGCTACTCTGGGATCCATGTCTGGATCCATTTCTCATTCTGTAAAATCAAAGGCCAGGACCAGTCAGTGGTGCCTCCAATAGTCTATGCTCATGATTCCCTGGTCAGTCTTAAGAGATTTTGTGGGCCCAGCTGAGAGGGTCCAACACAAGCATCTACCTCCTCAACATGATCACCATCGTGGTCCTCCCTTGCTAGAGCATGGTCATTAACTCGTCTCCACCCCCAGTCTTCTGTTATTTACTTTTTAGCATTCTTTTCTTTTTAAAATTTAAGTTTCAGATTCTCTTCTACCCACTAAGAAGGCAAATAATACATTGTTAATTTGACATGTGAAATCTATATGGTATAACAAAGCAAACTAAATGAAGCAAGAAAATTGTACTTCACTTCTCTCTATGGAATAGATTATACTTTTTCAATATGAATCCTCTGGAACCACCTTGAATCACTGGACTGATCAGAACAGCCGAGGGGTTCACATTTGGTCATCATGAAATTCTTTTCACTTCATTTTGCATCAATTCACAGTCCAACCTACCCCAGTCAGTTATTTGCACAATTTGCACTCACGGTACAATCTCATGCCACAACTTGCTCGTCCATTCCCAAATAAGAAGCTGATTATTAATTTCTTTTTTTCCCAGGTTGTTTTTTTGCAAGGCAAATGGGGTTAAAGTGGCTTACCCAAGGCCACACAGCTAGGGAATTATTAAGTGTCTGAGACTGGATTTGAACCCAGGTACTCCTGACTCAAGGGCCAGTGCTTTATCCACTGCACCACCTAGCCACCGGATTATTAATTTCTAAGAAATAAGTTGGCCAGGTGAGCTAGTAGAAAGAACAGCTGCTGACCCAATCAATCCAAACCCTCTCCAGTAGCCATGTTTCAGTAGTTTAAGAGAGTTTGAGAAGCCCTACTTGAAATACCACTTCCCTAAGCTCTCTGGTCAAGAAGAACCTGTCTCTGGAAACTGTGGATGTGGCAGAAAGATGGCAAAAGAATGCTGCTGGCTCCTTGCTGCCCTCCATCACCACCAGGAGGAACTCTTTCAGAAGCTAAGCTGCCTATTTCCCACCTCCCCTGTCCCAGTTAAAGGCCCATCTTCCACTTTCAAATGTCTAGCAAATACTATCAAAGCCACTGGCATTCTCGGGCAGTTTGCCCTCCCGCATCTGTCCAACAGCAGCAGACCACCATTCCTGAAAGGTACCATGAACACCATCAAGAGCAGGTGTGGTCAGAGCAGGCAGAGGGCAAAGCCACAACAAAACCAATCGTCTGTCCAATGACCCTAAAGAAAAGTCTCCAACAGAGGGCAGGGAGAAGAGGCCTGTGGTGGGGCAGACCTGCCTCCAACTAGGTCACACATTCAAATGGTTGCACTCCCTATACCTTTCTTGAGCTCTAGAGAACCAATCATGGCTGATTTCCTCAATAAGATGCTAAGCTCCAGAGTTGCCAGGTCCTCTGTCTCCTCCCCCCCCCAAAATCACTGGGCAACATTAGCATTAAGTGTTACCCTTACAATCAAAGGGAGGTCCCCTGCTCCAGGACCAGTGAGATGAGCCCCACCATCAGTCTGCCCCTATGCTCCTCTTAAAGAGGCACAACAGCCAAGTCATGAGCCTAAAGCCTTCTTTGCTCCTCACACAGTCCTCTCTATAAAGTCCGGTCATTCATGATTTTTTTTTTTTATGGAACATCAGTCTACTCTGTAACATTCATATATATTCAGCCATCCACTTTGCCGCTACAAAAAGAGCTGCTTCAAATATCACATGAACGTCTTTTCCCCTTTCATGATCTCTTTAGGATACAGCCCTAGTAGTGAACTTGCTGGATCAAAGGGGGGGTGGGATCAGCTTTACTGCCCTTTGGGCACAGTTGCAAATTGTTCCCTAGAATAGGTGAATGAGTGGATCAACCTGCCAAGTTTTCCCTCATCCCCTCCGTTACTTTCCTTTTTTTATATCACTTTAACCAATCTGATAGGTATGAGGTGATCCCTCAGATTTATTTTAATTTGCATTTCTCTAATCAATAATGATTTGGAGCATTCTTTTCAGATGACTATAGCTATCTTTAATTTCTTCAACTGAAAACTGCCCGTTTAAATTTTTAACCATTTATCAATTGGAGAATGACTTGTAAATTTGACTGAATTAATGGTGAAAATTGTTTCCCAGCTTTCTGCATGCCTTCTAATCTTGGCTGACATTGGTTTGGTTTTTGAAAAAACTTTTTAATGTAGTCAAAATCGTCATTTTGCAATTTATTCCCCCTCTCCCTAGAACTGAGAGATAGACTATCTTTTTCTCTTAATTGGACTATGGTATCACCCTCTATGTCTAAATCCTGTACCTATATTGATTTTATCTTGGTACAGGGTAAGATGTGGGTCTATGGTTAGTTTCTGCAATATTATTTTCCCACCAGAATTTGTTAAAGAGTAAGTTCTTATCCCTGAAGTTAAGAGTCTTTGGGTTTATCAAACAGTAAATGACTGTAGTCATTTACTATTGTTTCTTTTGCATCTAATCTATTACATTGATCAGCTTCTCCATTTCTTACCCACTACCAGGTAGTTTTGAAGACTGACAACTTTTTTTTTAAGGGTTTTTGCAAGGCAAAGGCAATGGGCTTGCCCAAGGCCACACAGCCAGGTAATTATTAAGTGTCTGAGATCAAATTTGAACTCAGGTCCTCCTGACTCCAGGGCCAGTGCTCTATCCACTGCACCACCTAGCTGCCCCGACTGACACTTTTATTATATAAATAAAATGATATATAATACAGCCTAGGTCACCTTCTTTTTCACTTTTCCCTCCATTAATTCCTTCGATATTCTTGATTGTCACTCCAGGTAAAGCCTGCTATTTTTCCTTAGCTCTGTAAAATAGTTTTTGGTAGTTTGGTTGGAATGGTACTGAACAAGTAACTTAATTTAGGTAGAATTCTCATTTTTATTATACTAACTCAGCCTAACCAAGAACAATTGACATTTTTTCAAGTGTTTAGATCTGACTTTGTGTTTACATATTTGTCTTGGCAGGTAGATTCCCAAGATTTGTTTTATTTTATATTGTCTACAATTTAAATAAAATAACTATTTTAAATGGAATTTCTCTTTATCACTCTTGCCGTTGGGCTTTGTTGGTCATATAAAGAAATGTCAATTTATGTGGATTTATTTTATATCCTGTTATTTTGCTAAAGTTGTCACTTGTTTTAAGTAGCTTTTTTAGTTGACTTTCTAGGGTTCTAGAAGCATACCATCATATGTCATATCATCAGTAAAGAGTTAAAGTTTTGTCTCCTCAAGGCCTATTCTAATTCCTTCAATTTCCTTTTCTTCTGTTATTGCTAAAGTTAACATTTCTATTACAATAATGAATAATAATGGTGAGATAATGGGCATCCTAGTTTTGTCCCTGATATTATGTAAAATGCAGCTAGTTTATTCCCATTACATATAATGCCTGCTGAGGGTTTTAGATACTGTTTATCATTTTAAGGAAAACTCCATTTATTCCTATGTTCTCTTGCGTATTTAATAGGAACAGGTGCTGTGTTTTTGTCAAAGCCTTTTTCAGCATCAATTGAGATAATCAAATGATTTCTGTTGATTCCATTACTGCTATGGTCAATTTGTAATGTTTCCCTTGCATTCCTGGTATAAAACCTATCCGATCATGGTCCACCATGATGGACATTTATTTGATGGCCACAGTGATCAAGGACAATCTTGAGGGACCTGTTGGGGAAAATGACATCCACAACAGAAAAAACAAAATAAAACAAAACAAAAACAACTATGGAGTCTGAATGCTGAGCAAAGCATCCTACATTCACTTTTTAAAATTTCTTTTTTCATTCTTGTTTTTTTCCCTTAGCTCTAATTTATCTTTCACAACATGACTAATATGGAAATATGTTAAACACGATTGTACATGAACAACTTTTATCATATTGTTTGCTACCATAGGAAGGGGGAAGAGAAGGGAAGACAGTAGAAAAATGTGGAGCTCATTAACTTGCAAATGCAAAGAAAAAAAATCTGAGAGGGGTGGGAAGAGAGGAATCTGGTGACAACAGTGGACCCGGAAAGAAGAAAACTCGTTCTGAAAGTATAGATGGGAGTGAGCAGCTCAGGGAGTGGAAACCTCCAGAAAAGCCTGCCAGTGGTCCAACAAAGACAGGTTGCAGGAGTTGGAACCATCCTGAAAAAGCTCTCACTGCCCAGGAGTCCATAGTTTTATCCTGAAGACACAGAGAATGGGTTTTCAAGAAAGAAAAATAATAGTGAGACCCATACATGAAGACATAAAAAATATCAGAATGACCAGTCCTGAAATTTGTAGTGTAGTGTAGCAGAGAGGGGTAACCGGCCTTCTTTTCACTGTAATCATAAGGTTGAGATGGAGAAAGGGTGTTAAGTTAGAAAACGGGCATTTCTTCGAACAAGGCATTTGAGCCAGCCAAGTCTATGTGTACCCCTATTTTACAGCTATTTTAACATTAATCCCTCCTCCCCTAGAGCTTTCTGACCACATCCACCAAAATTTGCTGTATGCCATGTCAGCCAACAGGAGAGCTGCCATTCTCATCTACTAAGCACTAGTCTGGAGTAGAGATCCTAAAAATAAACTATGGCTCCTTTTAGGCCCATCTCTCCACCTGCTGCAGCCATTCTTCTCGCTTCCAGTTCCCAGGCAGTGCCAAGGAGCAGAGACCCTTCTTTCCTTCCTTCCTGAGCTTCATCTTCTCCAAAACAAACTGACATATCTGCATGGGCACACCCCCCCCCCCCAGGATGCAGATCTCTCCAAGTCACACGGGCAAGCCCAATGCAAGAGGAACCTCCCTTGGTTTGCTACCAGAGGTGCCATATGGGCGCCTGCCCAACCTGAGGACAGCCTACTGCCCCATTCTTGTTCAATGTTCCCGACTGAATATATTGAAGCCTCTTGTGCTCACCTTCACTAGCCCACCTCACTCTCTCCCCTCTCTTCTCCACTGCTTCCCATGAGATACTTCCTCAACTCTGCTATTTGATTCTGGGTTCACTATGTCCATCAGTATGTTCCAGACAGACAACCTCTACAGGACATCCATCTAAAGACAACACCATAATCTAACCAAGAGCTGCTCATCTTCCCACCCCCTTCACCCACATGAGGATAAATAAGTGAAACTTCTTAGGAAAGTGCTCTGCAAGGTGCCCATTAAGCTCGATGTCCTCCATCACTGGCAAACCCCTTTGTCAAGTGGCTGGTTTCTATCATTTTGTGTCTCTTCTGATAGGTCTGAAGGTTGAATGAGGTTATCTGTTTGGTCCTTCAAGGAATCTCAAGAGGCTTCATAAAATTTAAAGTCATTGACATTGAGGTGAAGAAACAGATGGATCAATCTGAATATTGAGAGGCTCAAACTCAGAAACCTGGCCATTCATGGATCCGTTTTCTTTTTATACCACTTCGTGAAGTTATCAACAAGGTTGTGGAGGAGCTGGGGTTGGCATTGGAAGGGGGAGTACATCCACTGTGGGGAGATCATGTAATCTGAAGTAATAACAGTGAGCTCACCTGCAAAGGTGGGTCTGTAGGGACAAAAGGGAGGATGGAATTGGGAATGGGGCCAACCAACAAAACCAGGCTATTATTCTTCTGGCCCAGCCTCCTTGGTACTACTGGAAGCAATAGCAAAACACATCCTTAGCCTGAATTTCCAAAAATACCTGTGCTCCATTTTTAACCTACACCAAGTAATTTACTTTCTCAATGGGGGGAGTAGGGTGGGAGGGAGGGAGAGAATTTGAACTCAAGGTTTGGGAAAGAAATGTAGAAACTCTTTAGCATGTTGCTGGGGGAAAAAAATTTTAAAAAGAAAATGAACACTTCAAAAAAAAAAATACCTATGCTCCCCACATTCTGAAACTGATGGCAAACACAGGTGCTGGGGGCCACAGCTGCTTCATTTCTTGGAGCCCCCCAATCTCTTAAACTGGGTGAGTCTAACATTCCTCAGCTGCATGGGGATAAGGTGCTTCAACTTTCTCAGCCTGCTTGTCTTTCAAATGGATCCTGGTCATCACTCCCCTTGGAGTGTTACGAAGCAAAGTGCCCCAGAAACGAGCTGGTATGAACTTTGTCGAACCGCTAGCCCTCGGCACAGCTGTTACAAGGAAACGCTTGGAAGGCTACAGAATGTGAAGTCGGGTTATTTGACTGAAGCCTTGAAAGCCAGGCTGCCTTGGGGGGGGGGGGGACAGCCTGGGCTTTCTCTTCTTTTTCTGTCCATTCTCCATCCAGTCATGATGACCAACAGGACCCAACCCACAGAGAAGCTTCTTCCACTGCCCCCGGGGCAATGCAGTCCCTCACAACAGGTCGGAAAATAGGGTTTCTGGGGTGCCCAGGACTTTTCTTTGACTATCTATGGCCAGTGGGTCTTTTTCATCACTTCATTTCCAAACAGACCCTTCCCCCCCCCTCCCCTCCCCTGCTAGGAGTCCTTCCTGACTCCCTCTCCAGAAGGCTGATCTCCAGGTCCAGAGAGACTCCATTCAGAGACACCTGCACATGCCTGGACCATGTCACGGACCAGCTGGTCCTCTAGCTACGGTGGGAAGGGGGCTGGGGAGGGGTAGTCTTCTGTATCTGTAGAGTAGAGCATCCAGGAGATGCAGAGTGCACTATGAATGTCAAAGACAACCCTGCACACCTCATCTCTTTCAGATTGCTATCTACATGGATGAAGAATGAGGAGTTGGTTGGGGCCAGGGCAGGGAATTGGGAGGTGGGGTCCCACCCACAAGTTTCTGGCTAAACAGGCCTTCCTTCTCTTTATTATACTGTATTTGGGACAGATGAACTAACAAGGCCATGTGGAATCTTTTTAAATCATGAAGTGGGGCAGTGCAGGCCGAGATGTCCCCAAGGGGAGGTCTGAACTAGATTAAAATGTCATTGGGAAATATTTAACAAAAGGAACCAAAATACAATAGAAGGTAGATAATGTTCATGTGGGTTTTCTCCAGTCCCTGCTGGAATCCCCACCCCACATCCAGTCTCTCACAGCCTCCACCACTGGCCCACAGCACAGGCAGACAACCGATTGCAAACATGGGACATTCCCACAACTCCTGGAGGTCAACTGATGACAAAAGGTCCAGCACCTGGTTTTGGTAGACCAGTTCAGTTTTCAATAAAAGTGCAACTGAGACAAGCGGTTTAGGGGTAGCACAGGTGAATGAACACTATGCTCTTTTTGTGAAGTCCTGGCTTTTTCAGGGGCCTGTAGACTTGCCCAGTGAGGGGAGTAACTGTCCTGCCAGTCTCTCCTCCAACCCCTTCCAGATTCCTGGGGTCCAGGTGGAAGTATCCTTAGAAACCAGACAAAGGGCTGGTTTGGGGTAGATGGATTAGGCTCCTCCTGGGTCCAAAGGAGAGACTCAGGAGCAATGAAGAGGCCAAAGAGACAGAATCAAGCTTCAGGCAAAAAAAAAAAAAAAAAGTTCCTCAAGTCCAAGAGACTTGGCTGAGGCTGGGGACGACAGGAGGACCCTGGAGACAGCTCCTCTAACAAACTAGTTGGCCACAGTTCCCAGGAGGTCCCTCTCAACTCCACAATTCTACTGAAGAATGGCCCCAAAGATTGCCAGAGAGAGGTGAGCCAGTCCACCTCCAGTAAGGAAGGACATGACCTGAAGGGCCCAGTGCCATAACCAAAACAAGAGGGAACCCTTGAAGTATGGAGAAGTTAAGAAAAATAAGACAAGACAACACTGGGGGCAGCTGATGACACCATGGCCCAACCAAAGCAGATGCTGTTTGCCCAAACCATCCAGTGGCCCAGGCCAGCATCTATCTGCCACCTCTTTCTGATGCCTGAGAGGCTATACCTACCTAAATCCCAAAAACTGTTTCCCATGTTTCACTGAGGGGGAGGGGGTGAAGAAAGTTAACTTCTCAGGGACTAAAGTGACTTTTATTACCACAAAGTTTTGGGGCCAGACTCAGTTCTGTGCTCCACTCCCAGTGAGACAGAGCCCTCTCCCAATGCTCTGCAGCTTGTGGTCCTAGAAGCCGCTGGGGGTGAGTGGGTGCTGGATTTGATGAAAGTTCCTCAACAAAACAATGAACCTCTCTCTGCCTGCTTCAGTCTCTTATCTTTAAAATGTTTTGGCAGCTAGCTGGCCCAGTGGACAGTGAGGAGTCTGGAGTTATGGAGGTTTTAAGTTCAAATCCAGCCCCAGACTTAGCAGCTGGGTGACCCTGGGTAGGTCACTTTAACCCTATTTGCCAAGAAAATCCCCAAAAATGTCAGAAGTCAGACACAACCAAACACACCTAAACAACAATGGAAAAAATAAAATGATATTACGCTTGTAAAGCACGACAATGTTAGTTATCCATTATTATTTCCTAGTCACAATATTATTTCCTATTTCCTAGACAAAGAGACACTAGAGCCAGTTCTGTAGGATGAGTCTATCCATCTTGACCTCAGTTTGTTGTGAGGAAAATCCCCCTGGCACGTGAGATTGCTTTACCAGGGGCAGCCCTTGGGCAGGATTTCTGCTGCCAGGGCTCCAGACAGTCCTTTGGATAACCCTCCAGAAACTTCCCCATCCCAAGCGGGGCAGACTTTACTGTCAGATCTGATGACCGCCCTACAGTTTTTTTTTTTTAGTTTTTTTTGCAAGACAAACGGGGTTAAGTGGCTTGCCCAAGGCCACACAGCTAGGTCATTATTAAGAGGCTGGATTTGAACTCAGGTCCTTCTGACTCCAGGGCCGGTGCTCTGTCCATTGAGCCACCTAGCTGCCCCCAACCCCTACAGTTCTAAAGCTCACCTAGAAGGGTATGAACAGACACATCCTGACTCACTTTTCAACACATTCATGGACCCTGGCTGAGCTCGAGATGCATCCCTGGATGGACCGGAGACCCTCGTACCAGCCCGAACAGAACATACTTCAAGGACTACGTACTACCTTTGCCAATTGAGGTCTTGAAAACTAATCCTAGGATGCAATTTTTCAAGCTGTTTCCAGAACAGTCACCTGAGCCCCTATAATTTGGGCAAAGTTGTCAAAAGCCCTGGGAGACCTGGATGAGGGACATACTCTGCCCTACTTGCCTCCTCACTTCCCATTTTCCTGGTAACCTATTTGTATCACTCCCAAGAGCATAGAAAAGAGTTTCCTTTTTCTTTTGAAGCAAGCTGAGATGCTATTCTGCCAAAATTCTATAAGATCAACAGCAGATAAAGCTAAGCTACCCACCAGGCTAACCTCAACACTTATAACTAATACCTCAAAATTATACTGTTTTTCAATACAATTTAGTCTAATTTTATTTGTTCAATCCAAGCCCCACTGGGGGAGGTGGAGATGTGCCCCAAACCCCTCGGTATCTCTCTCAGGTATAGAAAGGGAGTCCCCTTCTTCTCCCTTTCAGCCCTGAGCCCCAGGGACAGAAGCCCTCCCAGCTGCCTCATTCAAATCTCTTTCCTTCCAGGCCCAAGAGCAAGGTGATGCTGTTCCTCAACTTCTCTTCTAACCTCCTTTTGAGTTAATAGGTTTCTCCTGCTAGTACAACAGGTAATTAGAGAAATGGAGCAAAGTTACAAAGATAAAATAAGGGGTGGCTAGATGGCACAGTGGATAGAGCACTGGCCCTGGAGTCAGGAGGACCTGAGTTCAAATCCGGCCTCAGACACTTAACAATTGCCTAGCTGTATGACCTTGGGCAAGTCACTTAACCCCAATTGCCTTGCAAAAACCTAAAAAATTTTTAAAAAATTTAAAAAATAACTTTATAGAGACCTCATGGCAAAATGAAACGAGCTGTCTTTGGAGTCAGAAGACATGGGTTCACCCTTGCCTCTGACAATGGCTGCATAACCCTGGACAAGTCACCTGTGGGGCCAAATCTTTCCCATGGAGTCAGATCCAGACTGGCAGGAGGGAGTTCCCTGCACCATTTCGAGGTCAGTTCTGATTAGTGGATTGAGCCATCAAGCTGGCTGCCTTCCTGGCTCCCCTCAAGAGGGCATTGTTCATGAGAGTCGGTCCCACTGGCCTCCAGGCTTTATGCTGGTAACTCTGGGGTTCCACCTCTTACATTCCCTGCCTCCTCTGTCCCTTCAAAATTCCCCCCCACCCTTTGATGAACTGTCCATTTCTGAGTTATGGAGTCTGGGGGCCAGCAAGGAGGGGAACAAGGGAGATACTTTCATACCAGTCTCAGCATTTTTTTCTGAGGAGGCAAAATCAGATTCTTGAAAACAAACCCTTATGGTGGTAGCAACATCAGCAATTCCTGCTGCCAGCTTCCACTCAGTCCATAAATTCAGGTCAAAGGGCCCCACTTCTTCTATGGTTTGAGGTGATTCCTCCCACACTCAGGAAGGGTTTCCCTTAACTGCTCCAAGACAGGCTACACCATCACCTAGCTCTCCTGATTCAGCAGCTAGGGCTCACCCTGAGCTTCAGTTCCTCTTCTTACCAGTAGCCTGCCTGCCAGTGATGGCACCCCTTACAAAACAGAGTTTTTCCAAAATAAATTTTGTGAACATTAAAATAAAAGAGAAAGAATGTGTCTAAAACCCTTTCCTGTTCAAGCACTGCCACCTGTCCTAGCCAATGCGGAGGCTCTGGAGTCTCCAGTTCTCTTTCACTGATCAGAAATGCTACCCAGCTGGGACACCTCCTAAGACTTTCTGAGACTGTCATGCAGTGTTCAAACTCCCATTTTCTATTCAGGAAGGAAGTTGATGCCCAGAGACTCATTAAGTGACTTCCCCAAAGCCACCCAGCCCCATTGTACCTTTATCAAGAGCCAATAATCTGTCCCTAGTTTGTGAAAATTAAGCTAAAGCTCCAATGAGGGACTGTCATTTTGTAGCAGTCACCCACAGACAGACAGACAGACAGACAGACATCTCACTTCTCCCCCTACCTCCCCAAACCAAGTAGCTGCTTTACCTCCAAGGCCAAGGCAGTCTTGTCATAAGCGCATGGGACTCTCTTCTGAATTGCTTTGGCAAAGACAGGTCCGTTCTGGGTGGAGGGCAGAGAGCTCATCACTGCCCCTGGAGGACTTGATACAGCAGGGAGAGGATTGGCCGTCTGGGGCTGGGCATAGGCGTGAGCAGGTTCGGGGATTCCATAGCTGTTGGAATTCCGGTTTCCATGCTTTCCATGAGGAGAAGATCTCACCAGCTTTTCTACATAAGGCACAGGAATCATCCCAACCTGCCCATCCTTGTTGCGTGCACTCCACCACTGCTCCTCAGGTTTCTCAACAATGGCCAAGATCTCACCCTTCTTAAAGGCCAGATCTTCTGGGTCATTCCCAGAAAATTCATAGAGAGTCCGCACATATTCTACATTTTCTTCTGTGGGAGGCAGGTTGGGTGCTGAGGCAGAGCCCATAGGTGGGCTTGGATACCTATAACAAAACAAAATAGAATTTAGTATAACTCTAATAAGAAACAATGCTGTGTTACTAACAACTGAAGCACACCTGGAGAAACCGAGGATCAGAAAAGTGAGATTATTCATTCCAGGTCACAAAGTCAGGAAGCTTTTAAGTCCCAGGTATCCAGACTCTGTGATTCCCACCCCACCCCCAACAAGAATCTCGGTCCTGTCACTGAAAATGAATCAATGCCCAACTTCCTACCTCTAAAGCACACTAAATCTATGAGTAGACGGACAGACCCAACCACCTTTCCTAACACAGACATCCTGATAAGGGATGACAGCAATAACAGGTCTCAAAACCCAGACTTCCGATGCTGGACTAGGAATCAGGAAGACCTAGCCTTAGACACTCACCAGCTGGATGTCCTGATTTGCCTCAGTTTCCACATCTGTAAAATGGATTCAAGAACAACACCTCCCTTCCAGGGTTATTGTAAGGACCAAAGGAGAGGTTTAGTAAGCTCTAAATAAGTGTAAGGTGGGGTTGCTGCTGTCTATTATAACTACTGGAAGTCACAGGTTCACATCCTGGGATTTTGCTAAGTCACTAACCCTATCTTTCCCTACTTCCTAGAGATGCTCCAAGAATCAGAGGAGATTCTGTCTCTAAATTATCATGGTAGTCTTCTGGACAGCCCAGTCTCAAATGGTCTCTTTGCATCCCCAGCCCCTGCACCCATTCCTGCCTCCACAGTCAAAGAGCACAAGCCCCATCCCTCTTCCTCCAAATAACTTTTAAAAAAGATCCCTGGTCCTGGTGAGCCTTCTTGGGTCCTGGCTAAACATGCCCAGTTCTTTCCACTAATCCCCATAAGGCAGCAACTCCAGTTCTTTCACCTTCAAAGGACAAATGGGGGGGGGGGGTAAATGGGCCTGAGGGATGGAGTTGGGTATACAAAGAGGCCGGCAGGCTATGCTAACACAAGGGCCGCTGGGAGATGGCTGTGGTGGAGGCGACTTCCTCTGAGTGTTTCCACAGAGCTGCAACCAGAGGAAATCGCTGGCGCCAGACCAATCCATGGGCTACACCGGACCCCCTCAGCTGGCTCCCTAGAAGTCACTACATTTTTCACAGAATCAGCCTGCAGGTGGACAGGCCCTCAGAGATGACCCTCCTCCCATTTCCTCATTTTGCAGAAGGGGAAGATGCAGAGGCTGGAGGGTTAAGGTCCAGCCTTAGGCCCAGGAGTGCCAGGGCAGAGCTGTGACACACCCTCTTTCCTCATCTTCCCCTCTCAAATAAGTTAGTACAAGGGAGCTGTTACAGCTTTTTTCACCTTCTCAAGGAGAGACCCTTCCTCCCAGTCAGCCTGGGCTACAATCTGGTAAGCTGGTTTTACTTTCAATTCCTTTTTTACAATCAATAGACCATAAGGGGCAACGGAGTAGACCTGGACAAGAAACCCTCATGTCCCCCCCCTTTTTGTGTGAGATTGCCT
This sequence comes from Macrotis lagotis, assembly GCF_037893015.1. Classification (NCBI taxonomy): domain Eukaryota; kingdom Metazoa; phylum Chordata; class Mammalia; order Peramelemorphia; family Peramelidae; genus Macrotis; species Macrotis lagotis. The sequence goes on from NC_133666.1 coordinate 697,127,187, forward strand.
CTGACAATCTAGTAAAACCCAGGGAAGCCCTCCCCCATGCAAAGCTTGTGGCCAAAATTCAGAAATAAAGGAAATAAATATTCAATCTTGGGTAGAGGTTAAGGAAAACAAAGCACCACTCAAACCCAAAGACCACAGATTTAGAGGTGTACAAGAGGAAAAAAATAGGAGACCGAGAAAAAAGTTATGGCAAAAATGATATCCTTCTGTGCTGGCTGTACATATCCTCAGGGAACCTGATTTCCATCCCATTGAGGGTAGAAAGGACAGTAGCTCCCATGGTGGGTCACCAAAGGGACTGAAATGTAACTATCTCAACTCCTTTCCCCAAATTCAACCTATTATCTGAGATGGTAGGAATGACCTCATCTCCTTCCCCCAAAATTCTCCACTAGAAAATGAAGGAAATACCTCTCTCTTTCTTGCAAAGAGCCGATGTGCCCTTTTAGTTTTGCTAGATTTCCTTGAGAGGTCTAGCCCTTATTACTGCTTAACTTACCAACTTCTCTACTGGTTACTTTAAGAGCCTATCCCTAAACTTGAGTCCATGTATGGAATCCTTTCATTGGCACTCTTTAGAAAGTCTTTATCTGCCAGACCAAGCTCCTAGGAGGGTGATGGGCCCAGGATTAGAATCTCAACCTTGGAGACAGAAAGGACTTTGAGCATCTGAACCCCTACAAAGCACAAGCCAGGACTAGTTCAGTTCCTTCTGAAATCTCCACTCCCCCCCCCCCAGGTAATGGAAGGTCTTTCAAACAAAATGAGTCAGGAGAAAGTTCAGTTTACCAAATGCTTTATGGAAGACCCAACCCCAGAGGGAGAGCATGGACCCTGCTCTTTTTTAAGATATACTTAACCCCATTTTCCAGGAGTCGAGCAGAGACTTCTTTCCACTTGAAGGCCATACCGCAATATGGGGGGTAGGGGGATGGGGGGGAGAGTGACAGAGAAGGAGGGGAGAGAACTAGAACCCTGGGAAGACCTCATATGGCTTCGAGTGCCCAACTGAAATGTCAAGACTTCTCTGGTCAAACGCTAATTTCTGAAATGCAAATGGGTTTAAACTGAAAATGGGTTCCTTTATTTTGGCATCATCACCAGATTACAATCCAGCTGTCAATGCTGTCAAGTCCTTGAAAGTCCTATTTAATGATCAGAAAGGACAATGATCAATCTGGAAGGATGTGGGAAATCCAGGACACTATTACACTGTTGGTGGAACTGTGAACTCATCCAACCTTTCTGGAGAGAAATCTAGAACTACGCCCAAAGGGCAACAACAATGTGCATATATATATATCCTTTGATCCATCAATACTACTACTGGGTCTATACCCTGAAGAGGTGATGAAAAAGGGCAAAAACATCACTTGTACAAAAATATTCATAGCAGCCCTGTTTGTGATGGCAAAGAATTGGAAATCAAGTAAATGTCCTTCAATTGGGGAATGGCTTAGCAAACTGTGGTATATCTGTGCCATGGAATACTATTGTTCTATTAGAAACCAGGAGGGACGGGAATTCAGGGAAGCCTGGAGGGATTTGGATGAACCGATGCTGAGTGAGATGAGCAGAACCAGAAGAACACTGTGCACCCTAGCAGCAACGTGGGGGTGATGTTCAACCTTGATGGACTCGCTCATTCCATCAGTGCAACAATCAGGGACAATTTGGGGCTGTCTGCGATGGAGAATACCATCTGTATCCAGAGAAACAACTGTGGAGTTTGAACAAAGACTGAAGACTATTACCTTCAATTAAAAAAAAAAAACATTATTTATTATGTAATTTTGCTATCTCTTACACTTTACTTTTTCCCCTTAAGGATATGATTTCTCTGTCATCACATTCAACTGAGATCAGTGTATACCATAGAAACAATGAAAAGACTGACAGACTGCCTTCTGGGGGGGGGCAAGATTAGGGGGAAAATTGTAAAACTCAAAATAAATAAAATCTTTCTAAGAAAGTCCTATTTAAAAACTCTTAATTGGGTCAACCTTCAATTAGGCCCCAACCTATCCTATTACTTACCCAACTTAGCAATTCAAAAGGAGCCCATGGACCCAGTGTCCACAAGTTCCCAAGCATCTACCCCCCCCATCCATCCAGGAGCTGTGAAGTCACTAATACAGCTCAACATTATCGCCTTTTTTGGAAAGATTCAAACCATTAGAACAGAAACATGAGTTATCCAACCAACAGACATACTATTCTGTAATGTTTCAGTATAAAATTTGAGAGGGGAGGATTCCAATTTTCTCTCCTTTGGGCAGAAAGGCCTCCCTCACCTCTGCCTCTAGCCCAACAGCTGTGGGGATTTATGAACAACATCCCCTGGACCCCAGCTTTCCTGCCTCCTCAAAGTGCTCCTCAAAGGGACCTGAGAAGGGAAAGTAGAGGTGGGAGGAAGTCCACAAGTCGCACCTTAAGGCAGGGCTGTCCAACCTAACCTTTAAAAGTTTTTATTGAAACAATAGACAATAGATTTTGATTTGCCACTGGAATGAGAGCATGTTGGACAGCCCTGCCTTAAGGGATGATAGACAAAACCCAAGGCAAAGACAGAAATTCTCCCTAAGAAGAGAGCTTCGGCCAATCCATAAAAGGTCTTTTCAAGCTTGGGGAAAATAGGTTCTTCATAGAATGGTGGATTATGAACTTGAAAAAGTATTCCAATACTTCAATAGAATTGGTTTCCTTTACAAGACAGTATTCTGAGGCATCCACACATGGCCCACTCCAAGGGGCAAAGAAAGGTAAGGCTTGGTCAAGACCACAAGGTCAGCATCAGAACATTTTCCCAAGCATGATGAGGCATAAAATGAACAGAAATGTAGAGCAGTGAGGAAAGAAGTGAGGAGAATGAGGGAGAAGACAGCAGAGGAAACAACAAGGGACTGTGATAGGGAATTCATACAAAAACCTTCAGGGGCTTCTCATTCAACTAGAGAGATGTGGTTTCAAATTCTGCCTCAGAGGTCCTCTGCCAGCAGCACTTAGCTCCCAAGCAGGAGGCCCCCCACAAAATCACAAACTGTGCAGGAAGGAACCTCAAGGCAGGTCAAAAGAGCCAGAAGGGACTCAAAAGTCTCAGTGAGCAGAGACTGAGAACAGTTTGGGTTCAGAATTTAAGATTCAAATCACAACTGGATCTTCTCAAGGGCTGCATCTGGGCCTCTTCATTTCTCTGCACCTCAACTATCTCTGTGGAAAGGAGCTCATAGGACTAATGGGGAGAGGTGTGAAAAAGGAAGCAGAAGTCATGAGTTATTACTAAGCTATTTGGTGAACTGAACTGGCCGGAAGCTAGAACGGTCCTGCTGCCTGCAGGGGCAGGACAAATGGGGTTCTGGGAGACAGTGCTGGCTCTACTAAGGGAGAGAGGAGGGACCGGGACCTGGCACTGTTTGCCCCAAAGAGCTGCCAAGGCCTTGAGAACCGGCATCACCCTCTGCCCTGCCTTAGGGCGTCACCAGGAGACTAAGACAAGAGGCCTCAGCCACCAGGAAGGAACCCAGAAATGGAAGGGGGGAGGGGGGCAGTAGAGGAAGTGCAAAATAAGAGATCAAGAACTTTTCTTAAAGGAAAAAAAAGCTAGTACATAAAAGGTTAACTATCTAGGCAAGTCTCCTATGGAGGTCAGCACATTCCTTGACAGGCTAAGACAGGCTGCATCCAACAAGCTGAAACAGAGCAGGAGCCCTGTCCAATCACCTCCCCAGAGCAGCTTGGAGGGCCTGCAGTGAAGCAAGAGGTGCCCTGCTGCTGCCCCGCTCCCACCCCCCAGCACCCAGCACCCTGGGGCCAAGTGCTGTGGCCAGTGAAGCCGAGGTCTCTGGGACTCAAAGGGAGTAGGCAGGTAGACATGCAGCTCTCCCAGGAAGGCCTCGCCCAATGGTGTCCTCAAGTGTGTGGTGAGTGACCCCAGCCTGGAGAAGGAAGATGGGGAGCGGCAACAATAAGGCCAGGAAGCAGAGAATCGGCCCAGGAGCCTGCACCAGTCACCTCCTCCTCCTCTGGGAGTCAGTCGGATCTGCTGACCACTATGGTCTCTTCCATTGGCCTTGGCAGGGACTGTTTCTCAAGCTTCTCCATCTCACCAGCCCACTCTTCACAAGCTGGCCCCTTCCCTTCACTGGCCCTCAAAAACTTGCAGTGGCTCTCACTTTCTGCTGGAAAAGACAAGAGTGTCCGATTGGATTTGAACATCGGAAGATGAGTTTTCTTAATTCCAAGCCTGATGCTCTACCCATCGCACCACCTATCTTGGACATGGTCAATTTGGGTATTCCTTTCTTGATTATTCATATTCATTATGAGGGTTTCGTTTTTCTTTTTTTAATTGGGGGGTGGAGATAGAAGAAGAAAAAAATGCTTACTGAAAATAAAGAGAATTCCAAAAGAGCTACAACCTCCTGCTCTTTGTGTATTGACCTTGAACGGGCCGAGTATCACCTTATCTGTCCCTGTGCCCAGCACTCAGCAAATAGCAGGAACTTCTGTTCATAAGAAAATTAAAGCCTGGTGAGGATGGGAGGAAGGGAAGAGAGGATTGGGAGCAAGACAGAAAAGATATTCTCTTCAAGTATTTGACACAGTGTCCCTTAGGAAAGGGCGAGACTGGTTCTGCTTGGGGGGGGGGGGGGGGCGTCCAGTCCCTGACCTCAGGAAGAGAAGGCCAGCCTAAGGGGAGGGGGGGGGGGGGGAGAAGGTAGGCTCTCCAAACTCAGGGCCCAAACAAACCAAAGACCCTAACCAGGGCTCTAGGCACCAAGTTTTGAAGTGAAACACAGGACATCATGATGACACAAACCCTCACATTACTCCAAATCCCTTTTGTGATGTCCAGTAGCTCTGGAGGGATGGTTATTTTTCCTAACACTCCTCCCCCAGTCTTTAATAAGCTCATCAAGGGACTTCTGGTAGGATTGTGCTCTTGGAGGAGAGCCTCCTCCTAGCTTTTATACTGGACCCTGATGAGGGCAGGGAGAGCCTCGCCCCTCCTTGCAGTCCCGGTGGCACGACAGGCAGAATAAGTAAGCATTCCCTGAAAGCCTGGGCACTGCCTGCCTCCCCTTCTTCCTTCCCCAGCAATTCTGAATGCCTTCAGTGGTCAGGGTACCTCCTCACCCAAGAGAGGCCCTTTACCTTAGGCCAAGTAGTCTCATCTTTGCTCCCCAAGGCAATATTTATTCAACTATTTGAAGACCAAGAATGACCTGACTAGAAAAATGTTATTTCTTTTAATGGCCCCCAATTTTTTCCCTGTAAAGAAGGGCCTTTGTTAAGACATTCATATAGTCTCCCAAGAAGTAAGAATGTGCCCTGCAAGGTACAAGGCCTGGCTTCTGGGCACCAAGACCAGGGATCACTGGTGGACAGTCTCTGCTGCACCAGGAAAACCTGCTCCGCCCCCAACCCCCACGCCCCCTTTCCTGACTTATAGGAGAGGGCAAAGAAAGCTCCTGGCAGATGACATCACAGAACTTTAAAACTGGGGACAGCAAAGTGCATTTGTAAATCCAATTTTCTCCCATTTAAAATGATCAGAACCACCCTTCACTCAAGGGCAGAGCACCACCCTGGTTGGGGGCTGCCATGCCCAGCTTGATTTTCTCTCCACAACTGGGCAGGGACTTCTTTATCCTACTTCAGCTGAGAAAGCAGTCAGCTCCAAGGGTCTGCAAAGTAATTCTCCTGCCAGTTGGCCCGGGGTAGACTAGTGACTAAATGAGGAACTCTCCTTTCCTCCCAGTCTGGAGGCTGAGCCCAGATTGCAGCCCCTTTGTGCCTTAAGGGCAAATTCAATTAAAATAAGACATTATTCAGATCCCAGCTCCCTAAAATAGGTGGCCAGCACATCTCCTGGGAGATGAAGAGATGTCCATAAAGGACAATCCATGGAGGAGTCCTAAATCCAATCACCTTGGGCAAGTCTTCTGCCAGATTCCTACTGATCCAGAAGTCACTGCACCCTGACTGCCTCGAATCCAGAGCCATCCCCAGACTACTGAGTCCTATCTGGCTATCGGACCCAGGTGGTTCCAAAGACAGTGAGGCTGGGGTCTTGGCACAGTCCCGTCCGTCCCCACCATTCCAATTCAATCCATGGGCTTGTCATGGCATCACCTCCCTGATGTCATGGTCTTCTTTGAGGACTAAGGACAAATATCAACATCATCAATGATCCAAAATTCCCTACCTGGTCTTCCACACTGAGATCATCTTTCCTTCCACTGTTCCTTGCAAATGCTCTGCCATTTTGGTAGGACCACTCCCAATAATACAGAGTGTTGTGGGAAGACCCCTGAATATGCCAAGTCCTAACTCTGGTACAACAAACAACTGTGTCTCAGTGTCCCCAGCTGTGAAAGTAGAGTGCCAAGGACGCTTCCCCTCCCCTCCTCATAAGGGCTGCAGGGCTGGAAGGCCATCCTGCTTTCTGTTGAGGATATCCTGAAGACCCCCGGGGTCTACTCCCCTCTTCCCTCTTCTTCCCATGCATCACTTCAATTAAGTCTTGTCAAATCTCTGTCTTCTCTGCTTTGTTCCCTTTCCCCATTCCCAGGTCACCCTGTCAGACCAGGCCCTTCCTCAGCACACCTGCACCACTCACCTGGACCATGTAACAGACTTCTGCCCACTGCTCTGCCAACCTTAGCCAACCATCCTCCACCAACGGGCCCATGAGAATTACTGACCTAAAGTGTTGTAGGTCTGAAGGTCAGTTCCCTGCTCCATTACCTCCAATAGCAGCTCCCCTCTGTCTCTAGGATCAAATTCCATTCACTGTTTGGCATTTAAATTCCATCACAACCTGGCTCCAACCTATCTTTCCAGATCCATTCTAGATTTCTCCTCTCTGAGGGCTAGACCAACTGGCCTTCCTACTGTTCCTCCCACATATCTCATCTACCATCTCCAAACCTGGGCAGAGATCCTGCCCATGCCTAGAAGGACTTAAAAATGGTTGCTGACTGACCCTCATCTCCACCTCTTATAACCATTTTTCTCTCTAAGGCTCAACTCAAACCATTTCTTACAGGAGGAAAAACCCTGTATCTACAAGAGCCCCCAAGTTAAAACCTCCCTCCCCACCTGGCAGAGTGTAAGTACATGGTACTGATTCTCTGCTTGATCCACGTGGGGGAATGACCACCTGTAACATTTCCTTCTCCATAGGCCTCTTAGGGGCTGGTTCCAGGTGTTGCTGAAGCTAGAAACCCTCAGAGCAAGGGGCAAGCCCAACTGTGATTATCTCTCCAGCCATCAATCAAGAGCTAACCAACAATGACCACTGCTTCCTGCACACCAAGCCCTAGGTAAGTGCAGTGGAAACAAAAAGAAGTGCCCCCCCAGCCCCTCAGAGCAGTCTAAAAGAGGAGATGATAAGAACAAACAAGCCCCAGATAGGATAAACAGGACATATGGAAGAGGGGGAGGGGAAGCTTTCTGTATAAGGTGGGATTTTAGCTGGTAAGTCAGAGGAGAGTGGTCCAGGTTTGGGGGATGCCAGAGAGAATGCGTGAACTTGTTTATGAACAGCCTGAAGAATACATGATGGGGAGTGAGGTGTAAGAAGACTAGCAAGGTAGGAGGAGACAAGGCCATGGAGGGCTGTGAATGCCAACAGCATTTGTATTGGTTCCGGCAGGCAATGGGGAGCCTTGCCCCTAGGCATACTGAGTAAGGAATGGCACAGCTGGCCCTGAATTTTAGGAAAATCATTTTGTGTGGCTGAGGAGAGGATGGACCAGGGAGGCAAGCAGAACCTCCCCGCCCCCAATCAAGCCATCGTCCAGGTATGGAGTGATGAGTAGCACCAGGTACCTGGGTGTGGGGGTCATGTCAGAAGAGAGAAGTGTATTAGGGAGCTAGTACAAAGATGAAATCGAAGGCCTTGGCAACATTGGGGACATGGGGGGGTAGGAGGGGGAGAATGAGGAGACCAGGATGATTTCAAAGCTATGTGGTCACTACTGGTCTGCTTCTTGGGGACCATCACCCCACCCTTCCTCAAAAGGCCTTTGCAGCTTGATGAGACCTTAATTAGAGGCAACTCTGGCTCTGCTTAGACGGCCTACTGTGGTGCTCAAGAGTTCACAATTCCCCTTAGTTTTTCCCCATCAGAACTATTACAGAAGTCAGGCCTACCCCCCTCCCCCACCCAGGGGTAGAAGCCTTTTTCCATTCCTAACTTTCAACTCTCTCTCCTAAGATCCAGCTCACCCAAGCAGTTGGGATCATTTTGATGGTGATTCTACCCTGTTTCCCAATCACCCATATTAGCACCATTTCCAGTTCTGTGTCTCCTATGCCGTTCACTCAATATCCAAATCATCAATATCACCGAAGAGGCCAGAATCATCCAACATCGACAGCCTGATATGAGATAATAAGCCCTTAACAAACATCTGAACCAGGACGACCTCACCCAATATTTTGTCATCATCCCCCAGTTATCAAAATCTTACAAATCTCCCTCTGCTGGGGCAAGATCCAAACATACAAGGCACAGAGCCTCCCCCGCCCATCATAATAGCATAGCATCACTAATTGGAGAACTGATTTACTTATACACCAATACAGATTTTAAAAACTCAGTAACTCCAAGCCACTGTCCTGCTCTTTTGTTAAAATTATGCTGGAATTGGGGCAGCTAGGTGGCACAGTGGATTAAGCACCGGCCCTGGAGTCAGGAGTACCTGGGTTCAAATCTGGTCTCAGACACTTAATAATTCTTAATAATTACCTAGCTGTATGGCCTTGGGCAAGCCACTTAACCCCATTTGCCTTGCAAAAACCTTAAAAAAAAAAAAAAAGATTATGCTGGAATTTCACCATATCCAGTCTTGCCTGAAGTAAACACCATCTGTTGCTGTTATTTGGACATGTGAGTTCCAATCATCCTTGTCCCAGAATTTGCTCTCTATTCCTTTCTCCTCATGTTAGTAACGATCACGTAACCATCAGACTTCGGCATTGTGGAGACAAAGCACTCTAACTGTCCAAGAGATCCAGCTCATGGATCAACAGATCCAGGAATTTAAGGGACTTCATTTTCAAAGTGAGGTTGCTGAGGCCAGTACTCTTTCTGAAGGGGGCACCATCATCCTTGAGAACCTCTTCTCTCAAGAATATGATCACCTCCCTGGTCTCCTATCTCTCTCTCTCTTCAGCTGCTCAAGTGATTGTCCTCAACAGAGGTCCCACCATTTCACCCCCAGTGGCTTCTGCCTTTAGGACAGAACACAAACTCTCCTTCCCTTCTGGGCAGATTGGTCTTCTTCTTGTTGTCTCCAGTCTTTATTCTCCAGCGAAGGGGCCCTCTCAAGAAATCTTGCTTCTTAGGATTCCTTGTTCCTTTTTAAATTCAGCTCACTACTGAAAAGAAACCGTTCCTAGCCATACCAGACCTAAAAACTAAAGTATAAAGCATCAGTCTTCAAAACTGCCTGGTACTGGCTAAGAAATCAGAGAAGTGGATCAGTGGCATAGATAAGGTTCAAAAGAAACAGTAGTAAATGACTATAATACACCCAAAGACTCCAACTTCAGGGATAAAAACTCACTATTCAGGAAATCCATAGGATAGTGTGACAGTAGACAGAGACTGCCATCTCACAGCCTAAAACCAAGATGAGGTCAAAATGGGTAGAGGATTTAGACATAAAGAGTGATACCACAGGCCAATCAAGAGAACATGAAATACTCTGTCAGATCTAGGAAGAGGGGAGAAGCTTATGACCAAACAAGAGCTAGAGAGTATAAATTGCAACATGGCTAATTTTTTGCACAAACCAAACCAATGCAGCCAAGATTAGAAGGAACAAAGAAAGCTGGGAAACGATTTTCACAATTAGTGTTTCTGATAAAGGAGTCAATCAAATGTATAAGAAAACAAGTCATTCTCCAATTGATAAACAGTCAAAGGAAATAAACAGCCATTTTCAGATGAAGAAATTAAAGTCATCTATAGTCACATGAAAAAATACTCTAAATCATTACTGATTAGAGAGAGACAAGCAAATTAAAACAACTGAGATACCAACTCACAACTAGCAGACTGGCTAAGATGACAAAAAAAGAAAATGATCAATGTTAAAATGGATGTGGGAAAACTGGAACCCGAATGCACTGTTGTGGCGCTGTGAAGAGATACAACTACTCCAGAGAACAACTTGGAACTCTGCTCCAAGGGCTATACAGCTGGGCACACCCTTTGACCCAGCAGTACCACTCCTAGGTCTGTATCCCAAAGAGATCGCAAACAAGGGGAAAAGACCCACATGTACAAAAATATTTATAGCAGCTCTTTTTGAAATATCAAAGAATTAGAAATGGAGGGGGTGTCCATCCATTGGGGGTTGGCTGAACAATTATGGTGTTTGAAGGATACAGATGCTATTATTCTGTAAGAAATCATGAGGGATGAGACTTCAGAAAAGACTTGTGTGAGCAGATGTTGGGTGAAGCAAGAGAACACTGCACATATTTTTAATAACTCCACTGGGAGATGATCAGCTAGGATGAATGCAGTGAGCCCTCCTATGGACAATGCTGTCCGCATCCAGAGAAAAAACTAGGGAGTCTCAATGCACAGCCAAGCAGACTGTCAGCACCTTTTTTAAATCTACTTTTTTCTTTCTTTCTCAGGGTTTTGTTTTCCTCCTTAGTTCTAATTCATCTTTCACAACATGACTAATTTGGAAATAGGTTAAACACGACTGTACATGTCCAATCTATAGAAGATTTTTTTAGTGCCATGAGGAGGAGAGAGAATAAAAAGATTAAAAAATGTGGAATTCAAAAGCTCGTTAAAGGATGAATGTAGAAAACTACTGTTACGTGTCATTGGAAAAAATAAGTTAAAAAAAAGAAGAAAGAAGCCTTTCTTGGCTCCCCAGCTCCTAAGGTCCTCCTCATCCATGTTTTGTTTATTTTAGATTTCCTTGTAAATGCATGGGGTAATACAAACATTCAGATCACATTGTGATCCATCTTGTCTTATTCTCCTCTCCACCCAAAGGAGAGTAAAATCTCTTGGAAGGCAGGAGCACCATTTCCTTTTTACCTGTCCCCACTCCCACCACCTAGGCTCCCCCCACACACAGTGGGTCCTTACTAAAAGTGTGGTTTTAAGGACTCAAACGGCAGGGGAGGGGCCTTCACACCTCTACACCCAAATGTGAGCTCCCGGACTAAGGTATCCAGGAAACAGATCGTGCACAGCTCCACAAACTCTAAGAAGGTGACCTCATTCCCTAGAAACAAAGCTGCCCCGGCATTTTACCCGGCCCAGAGACCCTGGGGTCAAGCCCTCTCCAGGCTCCCAGCTCCAACTCTGGTGACCACAGTGACCCAACACGCAGCTTGTCTCCAATCCCAGGTCCCTCTGGGGTTAAGGGTCGGTTGGATGGAGTCAGACAAACAGGTTACTCCAATGGGAGCAACAGGCAGAAGTCCTCCCCTTGGGATCCCGTCGTCTCCCTGAATAAACCAGTCTCCAGAGAAGATTTAGAGACAACAACTGTCTTCAGGAGTGGAGGGGCCAGAGCTAGGATACAGGGGCTGGCACCTACTGTCTCCGGGATGAGTTCCAACTCCCCTTTCAGCATTCAAAGCTCTCCCCATTTGGGCTGCAACCCTGGCCCCACTTAGGAGCTGCCCCCCAAAATGGCACTCATCTTCCACCTGGCTTCTGAGCCTCAATGACTTCCTACCCAGCAGCTTTCCTTGATCCCCCCGTGGTGATATTCCCCCACTCAACTCCCTATCCCGGAGTTCATCTGTCTGAGGAGCTCCAATGCCGCTGAATGAAAGCTCCCAGAGGCCAGGGCCTGCTCACTTTTGTGGGGTGCTCCCAGGACCTCCTGGTGTCGGACAAAAGTATACAGAACAGAGAGAGACCGAATCCACAGTTCGGGAAGACGTTCCTTCTCAAACCTGCCCGGGACGCTGGTCCAGAGAAGGCAGCCGGGCAGCTGTGAGTAATGTGAGGAGGGGGCGTGTGGGGCAAGCGCAGCTCGGGGAACGAGCTGATAACGAATCCCCGAGCGAGGCAGGGCAGGCTCCTCATGGCACCAGGGCACTCCCAGCTGCCAGCTGGGGCCGTGGGCAAGTCCCTTACCCGGCCTCTGCCTCTCTCCCCAGAACGCTGGGTTCGGGTTTTGTGAAGCCGACAAGCCCTGCCAACAGGCTCTAGCCTGCTCGTAACTGGGCGGGCCACCCTGCCACCCTGCCACCCTGCCCACCTCATCGGGCCCTCTGACAGGGGGGTCTTGGGAGGCCACGTTAGATGCCTCATGGGCTGATTCAAACGCCGGCGGGTGAGACGGGGAAATGCACAGATTTGCTTCTGCACAGGCTGAAATCTATTTTATCTAGTCCCCCGGGGGGGGGGGGGGCGGGGAAAGAAAGCCCCGGAAGGCGCTGAGGGCTGAATGGACTCGGCCCCAGCCTCTGCGGCCGCGGCCCCCGCACCCCGAGCCGCGGCCCCAGCCCCGGGCCGCCCCGCGGGCCCCGCGGCGCCCTACCTGGGCGCGGGCTCCAGCAGCGTGGTGGTGTCCAGGTAGTGGATCTTGTAGAACTCCAGCAGCGCCGGCAGGTGCTCGAACTCCTGGTCGCCGATCTTGAAGCGCCGGTTGGGCAGCGAGTTGATGATGTAGTGCGACACGCGCGAGTTCTCCGACACGGACAGCACGTAGTCGCCGGGGCAGGTGGACGAGTCGCGCACCAGGAACACGCCGTGGCGCTGGCCCTGCAGCCGGCCCTGCGCCTCCTGGCGCGACAGCGGGCCCGCGTACCAGGCCGAGCGGTCGGCCGAGTCGAAGCGCGCCGCCGCCATGGCCGCCGCCGCCGCCGCGGGGCCGCGCGAGACCCGGAGCCGCCGCCGCCGCCGCCCCGCGAGGGGCCGCTCCCCGCGCCGCCGCCGCCCTCACAGGCCCCGGCCCGACCCTCGCCCGCGGCACCGCCGCCGCCGCACCATCGCGCGCCGGGGCCCGCGCCCCGCCGCCCCGCGCCGCCGCCCGCCCGCCCGGCCGCCCCGCTCGGCCGCGGCCCCGCTTCCCGAGAGCCCCAGCAACAAAATGGCGGGCGGCCGGCCACCTCCCCAGCCTCTCCCGGGGCCCCCGCGGCGCCTGCGCGGCGCCGGCGCGGCGCCCGCCCCGCCCCCCCGGCCCGGCGCCCATTGGCCGGCCCGGCCCCCCGCCGGCCAATGAGGCTCGCCGCTCGGGCCGCCCCGGCCCCCGGCCGGCCAATGAGGCTCGCCGCTCGGGCCGCCCCGGCGCTCGCGCCCATTCGCGGCACCGCCCTCCCGCCCGTCCTCGCGAGCTGGCGCCGGCGCGCGTGCCCGGCCCCGAGGCCTGAGGCCCTGGCCCCGCCCCCCGCAGCGCGGGCGCCGCCCCAGCGCAGGCGCCGCGGCCGTGTATCGCGGCACCGCTCCCCTCCCCCACGCAGCCGGCCCTATACCTTGGCGAGGATGCGGCGGCGTCCGCGCCACGCGGGCTCCGGAGGCCCCCACCCGCCCAGACGGGATGCCCGGAGGGGTGCCACCAGCCGCGGGGGGTCGCGCCCGGGACAGGGGCCGATTGTGCACTCCCACAGGAGCCCCCGCAGTTGGGGGGCGCCGAGGTCGTCGGACCCACCCACGGGCGGGGGCCCGAGGAGGAGGCGGGCGAAATGTGCCAGGCCAAAGGTGTCCAGGGCTGGGTGAAGCCACAAGGGGAGGTGGGCGAGAAAACGGAGCCTGGCAATAGGAGAGAGTGAGGAGGGGGGTGCCCAGGCCTTGGAGCTGGCAGGGCGGGCTTCGATGAGCAAGTTGAGGTGTCCTCACCCACCAGGCGGGCTAAAAGGATGGAGGACGGCGGATGTTTGAGGGAAGAGGGCAACGGTGGAGTTGTGAGCTGGTGCAGCCATCCCGGTGGGGGGCTAAGGGACTGGTCCAGGGTCACACAGCTGCGTGAGCATTAAGTGTGGCTCTATCCACTGGCCACCTAGCTGCCCCCTTAGTCCCCTCATTCTTGAATGGGGGGGAAGATGAAGGGAACAAGCAGAGATGAAGTTCCAGGGGTTCTACAGATTTTGTCTCAATCCTCACAGATGACCCCCTTTTAACGGATAAGGAAACAGAGGCAGGCCAAGGGGAAGTGACTTGTCCAGAGTCACACAACTCAAATTTGAACTCAGATCTTCCTAATTCTATTCCTCACATAACCATCTGTCATGCTGCCTGTCTCTAGGAGTGTTCAATGGTATCAAAACCGACCCAGAGGTCCGGGAAGAGGAAAACTGAGGGGAAAAACCAAAGGATGGAGCACGTGAAGACTGTTGGCAAACATGGAGAGAAAAGACTCAGTGGGGTGGTGGAGTGGGGAACCAGACTTTGAAGGAAGTAGAGGCAACGAGGAGGGACCACTTGGACAGTCTGGTCTGGAAATAGAAAGAAGAGGGGACGGCAGGGCCAAGGAAAGAACTTTTGGGGGGGGAGGTTTTGGCAGTGGGAGCAGTGCGGAATGTGCCACTTGATAAAATGAGACTGGAGATTGTAAAAAGAAGAGATGATTTATATGATTTGTTATTGAAAGCTTTATTTTTACATTTCTAAAATTTCTCTTTGTATCCCTCTTCCTCCCAGAGAGCCATCCCATATCATATTTTTAAAGAAAAAAAAAACAGGAGGGTGGGGTTAGTAAACTCCTTAATATATCACACCAGGTACCTCCCCCTCTTCGAAGGAGTGGGCTAGAATGGGGGTCTCATGTCTTCTGGGCTATGCTTCAACAAACAAGGGATTCTGGCCTTGACAAGGTGAAGTTCAGTCCTTCAGAGACAAACAAAGAGGGAATGGGTATGAGATGGTGTAGTTCTGAGGGGCAGAATTAGGACAATTAGGTAGTACCGTGGTTAGAGCTATGGTGCTGCAATCCAGGAGAAGCTGAATTCACATCCTACCTCTGACATCTATTAGCTGTGTGATCCTGAGCAAGTCATTTTACCACAATTGACCCAAAACAAAAGCAAAAAAACAACCAAACTCATTCAATTTGGGGTAGCTAGGCAGTACAGTGAATAGAGGGCCGACCCTGGAGTCTGGAGTATCTGAGTTCAAGTCCAGCCTCAGAGACTTACCATGGTCTGCCTCAGTTTCTTCCTCCATTAAATGAGCTGGAAAAGGAAATGACAAACCACTCAAGTATCTTTGCTATGAAAACCTCAAATGGGGTCGAGTCAGACAGACTGAAAACATCTCATGGCCGTCCCCTCCAATCAGAGGGGGTAGGGAGAGAGGGAGTGAAGAGGTTATCCCATTCAGGAGAAAGGAGCTTGCATCCCCAGTGACCACTCCTATCATTCAACCCCTCCTAAGAAACCCAATAAGACCCAATTCACCTGTATAGGTGAAGGCCATTTCTACCAGTGAAATCACTGGTCCACAGAATGCACCCTGTGTCTCTCCATTATCTCCTTTGACCTCCTCTCCAAAGCAACCGTACCAAGGGCACCATTTCAGACTGTACTTTCTTCTCTCCTTTGAATGGTTTTGCTCTCTTTTACATTGTAATTTCCCAATGTCACTTGTGACTTTCTTTACCAGCTCAACTCCCTTTACAAGCTGATGAGTATGAATACTAAACAATTGAAAGTTTTCTGTAGTTCAATAATTCAACCAACAGTGTTCAACTAAGCCAGGGAACTCATCCTGCCCTCAAGGAGTTTCTCTGAGTACAGATCCCAGGTCCTCCACTCCCCAATAAATGACCAAAGAAATGTCATCACTCACTCATAGGCCAACCACCCAATGTTGGGCTTCTTTGAAGTGAGTGAGTTAAGACAGGGTGATGGAGGAAGGAGAAAGAGCTCAGGTCTTTCAGGTAAGATTGAAATCTCATCTGTGGGATCATGGCTACCTATCATTTGACCTGAGACTCAGTTTCCTCGCCTATAAAATGGGGATAATAACATGGAGGATTTATATGACATGAATGTTATGACAATTAAAGAGAAAATGTGTAGATGGGGTTTGTTTCTATACCTCAGGGTACAATATAAAACATCAGTTATTTTTATCATCATCATCGTCAGCTAGTCTGACCCCACGATGACAGATGCATCATGTGATGCTGAACCCTTTGAAGGCTCTGTGCTGCAACCACACTTGCCCTTCCTGTGAGTTGCGTCAGAGAAGACCATCAGACTCGGGTACTTCAAGTTGTCTGTGCACTGGTCACTGGCTGTCTCCTTCCTGCTCCCCTGTGCTCCTGTCCCCAAGACTTCATTTAAGCTCTGAATCTGCATCTCTTTGTAAGTTGAAATGAGCTAAAAGGCAGGACCCAAAGCCTTTGTGTAAGGGTTGGGATATCTCCAGAGGGGACCTAGTCAATGGGCTGGAAGCATTTTTCTGCCCCCCCCTCAATATTTGAGGGCATCTCAAGATGGTCACCTGATGATCCATGTTCTCCATTCACAGCCCCCTTCCTTTCTATTATTTTTATTTTTTAATTTTTTTTTTTTTTTTTGGTTTTTGCAAGGCAATGGGGTTAAGCAAGCTGCCCAAGATCACACAACTAGGTCATTACTAAGCATGTGAGGCTGGATCCCCCCTTCTTTTCTGATCAGACCAGCCCTGAAGAGGTCTTTGACGTAGTGTCTCTCATGAGGCAACTGCTATAGGTCTCATGCTACAGCCTGTGGATACCCACCCTACATCTTCCCGTTGCCCTTTGGGTAACAGTGACGATGAATCTTTTAAGATCATGATGTCCTAGGATCTGTGACCAGAAAACATCTGCAGGGCACAGCACCTGATCACTGACAATGTTATATTGTTTATTTCCTTTTATTGATTTTTGGTTTGGGGGCTTAGGGTCATTCCTCCTGCAACTTTTGTTTAACTAAAAGCCTGTCTTCTATTAATATTTACTTTACCTGATCAAAACCTGACTCCTAGAATAAGGTTGAGACGACGGTTTGATTTGCTTCCAATAAAATCTAAAGGGGTGGGGCGGCTAGGTGGCGCAGTGGATAAAGCACTGGCCTGGAGTCAGGAGTACCTGGGTTCAAATCCGGGCTCAGACACTTAACAATTACCTAGCTCCACTTAACCCCGTTAGCCTTGCAAAAACCTAAAAAAAACAAAAAAAAAAAAACCAATCTAAAGGGGGGCCTGAAGTAATTCAGTTACTTGTTAGCTTCCCTAGCTAATTGGGTAAGGAAGGGTATCAACAACTATATACAAACAAGGTATAAACTGGCTAAATTGAGGGTAATCTCAGAGGGAAGCTACTAAGAGAAGTTGGGAAATGTTTCTTACAGAGTTAGCTGGCCCAAAAGGACAGTTTTCTTGGTTATCTTGGTGTCATGTAAATAAATCTTCTTCCTCAATCACTCTATCATGAACCCTCCAAATGTAATTTAATCTATAACCTAACAATTCTTTTGCTAGAAATTTTTTTTAGCGGGCAGCTAAAGGTGGCACAGTGGATAGAGCACCAGCCCTGGAGTCAGGAGGTCCTGAGTTCAAATCAGACCTCAGACACTTAATTGCTTAGCTGTGTGACCTTGGGCAAGTCACTCAAACCCCATTGCCTTAAATAAATATTTTAAAAAAAGAAAAAAATAATTTTTTTCTTTGCTTAACTAAATTTTTTCTCTTTTATGACATGGAAGGAGGCAAGGCATTATGAATCTGCCTTTTACTTTTATGATCTAAGAGGAATGTACAAGATAGCAGATATGAAAAAATTCTTTCTCTGTAATTTTCTAAGTGGCCTTATTAGAATCCTAATAATATGTGTTCAAGTTTAATTTTTTTGTATGAGAGCTGATCCTACTCTTAAACTTAATAAAATCTTGGTTTATTCCTTATAATTTCTGCATTGTGGTAGATTACTTTGGGCAGCAGTTTCTCTAACAAATGAACTCAGAAAGGAGATATTTCTCCCTTAGCATAAAGTATGAGGGCAACATATAGTCTCAAAATCAATACAACTATGACTAGTACCATATAGCAATGAACTTGGAAGGATAAATATGTTTGAAATTTGAAGTGTAGAAAAAATAGTTTATTTTTTATTAATATTGTTAAACCTAGCTTTATATAGCTAGGACATTTTCTCATTCAGAACTCATTATAGAAGTCAGGCAGACTTCAGAAAACATCCAGGGAAGCTGGATAGTTGTAAGAAATGCTTAAATCCTACCCAGGGCTTGCTTTGAGTCCTCTCACTTCTAATTTGGATCCTCTCAAAGCTCATATTTGGGGTTTCCCAAATTAGATGGACTTAACTGCTGATATACATCTCAAACCACCCTCTGGAGACTACCTACATTCTGTTGTTCAATTATGTCCAACTCTTCTTCACCCCATTTGGAATTTTCTTGGCAAAGATCCTGGAGTGGTTTACCATTTCCTTCTCCAGCTCATTTTACAAATGAGGAAAGTGAGGCAAATAGGGTGAAGTGACTTGCCCAGGGTCACATAGCTAGTGTCAGAGAACAGATTTGAATTTAGGAAGCTGAACCTTCCTGACTCCAGGTCCAGATCTCTATCCACCAAACAACCCAGCTGCCCCTACCTACTGCCTAAGTAGAGACAGGGAAATGTCCTTTGCCCTTGCCTATATAGTGTAATGTCACAAAGACTTGAGGAGGGAGCCCTACCTTTCTCTGGTTCTTTCCCTATCAAATGACCTAATAAATTTCAGATCTGGTGCTTCATTTTCATGAACAGCATCAGTTAGTCAATAAACATTTATTAAATGCCTACTGTGTGCCAGACTTTGTGTAACAATAATACAAAGTAAGGCCCGAGGGATAGCCCTTGCCCTCAAGAAGCTTACAATTTAATGGAGAAAGTAATATGTCAATAACTATATACAAACAAGGTATAAACTGGATAAATTGAGGGTAATCTGAGAGGGATGGTACTGACTAGGAGAAGTTGGGAAATGTTTCTTATAGAGTTAGCTGGCCCAAAAGGACCAGAAATGCGCCCTAGGGCACTGTGGATAGAAGGCTGGTCTTGAAATCAGGAAGACCCAAGTTCAATTTCTCTCTCTGACATCTACTGGCTGTGTGGCCTGGGTCCCCCCGCAATTCCTTGTGATTTTCAGGTGCTGAACAAATACAGCTATGCATTGGTGAAGGGAGTTTCCAGCTATTAGAGGTCTGAGTCTAAATCACATCCAAAAAACTTTAAGTAGAAAAGTTAGATCCAGGACTGCAGACCTTCCAGTTCAACCATTCATTCATTTAACAGAAAGCTACTGAGAGATTAGCTCTGTTCTGTTTGGTCCTAGGAGGTAAAACTAGGAACTTTGGCTACCAGATGCAAGCAGAGAAAGGGTTCTTTTGGTTTGATGCTAAGCAAAACTTCCTAACATCATCCGAGGAGATCCAACCTATTCTGGAAGAGGATAATGGACCCTCTAACAATTGGAACAGAGGAATTTTATGCAGATGCATATTAACTAATATTAACATGTTTTTTCTCTTTTATTCTTTTTTCTCTTTTTTGGGTTTTTTTTTTTTTTTGCAATGAAAATGGGGTTGAGTGGCCAAGGTCACACAGCTAGGTAATTATTAAGTGTCTGTGGTTGGATTTGAACTCAGGTCCTCCTGACTCCAGGACCAGTGCTCTATCTGTTGTGCCGCCTAGCTGCTCCTAATATTAAGATGTTAATATAATTAATATCAATATATATTTAATCAATATTAATATAGATGTAATTACCAATATTAATATTAAACAATGCTTGTTTGTAGAACAGTTAGTGATTCCTCAGCAACCATCTACATGATGCTCTCTCTTAGGATGAGGGAACATGATGACTTTTTAACTTAAAAAGTAGCAGTTTTTTTCATTGAAATTTTATTTGATTTTTCCAATTATATACAGAAGTAATTTTCAACATTCATTCATTTGCAAATTTGTGAGTTCCACATGTTTCTACTTCCCTCCCCCCCTTCCCATGGCAGTGAACAATCTGGTAAAAGTTGTACAGGTGTAATCATGTTTGACATATTTTCATATTAACTATGTTGTGAAAGAGGAAGTAGAATGAAGGGGAAAGAAAAAGCCATGAGAAAGGAAAAGCATAAATGAAGTCTTTTTTTTTAGGTTTTTGCAAGGCAATGGGGTTAAGTGACTTGCCCAAGGCCACACAGCTAGGTCATGATTAAGTGTCTGAGACCAGATTTGAACCCAGGTACTCCTGACTCCAGGGCCAGTGCTCTATCCACTGCACCACCTAGCCACCCCTATAAATGGAATCTTAAAAAAAATGAACATGTTATGCTTTGTTCTGCATTCAGATTCCATAATTCTTTCTCTGGATGTGGATGGCATTGTCCTTAGCGGGTCTGTTCCATCCATCATGGTTGATCATTTCGCAATGTGGGTTTAATGTGTTCAATGTTCTCCAAGGTTCTGCTCCCTTCACTCAACATCAGGTCATGCAAATCACAGCACTAACTTGTGATGATGAAGGACTTTCACCCTGCTGAAGCTTTTATTAGACTCTTAGAATGCAATGGACTGGAAACCCATTTATTAAGCCCTGACTATGGGAGTTCCCCAAGAGCAGGGAATGTTTTATGCCTTCTTTTGCATCCTTCAGCACTTAGCACAGTGGGTGCTTTACATAAACACTAATTAGTACATGGTAAGTGATTTACAAATGTTTGCTACCTTTGACTTGTGATTCCCAGGACCAAAATTCCCTGCCCGGGCTACAATTTCCACATATGCTATGTCCTCCTATTAGAACATAAGCTCCTTGAGGGCAGGGACTCTTTTTGGTTGGTTTCCTCAGTGCTTAACACAGAGCCACTTAACTCATGGCTAAAGGTGACCCCGGATCTCAGAAGCTAGCAGCTTCTGCCATAATCTAAAGATATTGAGTACAACCCAGAAAGAATAAGATGTTGTCTTCATAAAGAGATTACAAAAATTTCCCACTTAACCTCTTCAGTCAAGATTAGAGGAGATGGGTCAACTGAAATGCATCACTTGTTAAGACTTGAAAGGGGCTTCATGATTATCAAACCCAGATCCCTCCTTTTACAGATGAGAAAATGAAGGCTCAAAATACCTCAGACAATTTGTGAGAGAGAAGAAAGGCATTCAGAACTTTATTGATCAGGCTACCTTCTTTCCATAAAAGAGGAACAGTATTTAGAGTTTTAAGGTCATAGTTTGATTGGGGGAAGCAGCACAAGCCATGATTGTGTCCAAAGTCCACTGCCCTCTAGGCTTGAGTAACCTCACTTGTAAAATGAGGCAAAGATCCAACATGTCCAAAGCAGAATTCGTTCTCTTCCCCTCCAAATCCCTTCCCCCTCTGACTTTCTCTGTTACTATAGAGGGCACCATCCTTCTCCCAGTCCGTCTGGTTCCTGGACTCCTCACTGTCTCTTACCACCACCCCACACATCTAAACTGTTGCCAAGGCCAGGTGATTTCACCCCTGCTGCATCTCTCATTAATTTCCCTTCTGCAGCATCTCTCCAATAAATCCCCTTCTTTCCATGGATCCTGCTTTTATTCTGGTGTAGACTCTCATCATCTCACACCTGGACTGTGGCAATAGTATGCTGGGGCATCTACCTGCCTTGGCTCTCCCTACTCTGAACCATTCTCCACTCAGCCACTAAAATAAGTTTTCCTAAAATGCAGACCCCACCTTACTCAATTAACCCTATTGCCTGCAAGACCAAATGTAATTTAATTATATTGGCACTTACCCTTTTTTTCAATCACCAACCCTTCCTGCCTCCCCCCTCTATATACTCTGTTCCAGGGACATTGAAGAATTTTTTTCTGACTGAATTATTTTCCCATCTTCTGGACTTTCTGGTTTCCTTCAAGTCCCAACTAAACTCACCTTTACAAGAAGTCTTTTTAGATCCCTTTAGAAAGGGAATTCCTTGAGAAAGAGCTTTGCTTTTCCCTCCACCTTCTTTTTATCCCCTAGAGTTTAGCATAGAGCTTAGCATACAGTAGGTGTTTAATAAATGCTGGGTTACTACTACTACTGGCTCTGAAATTCTGTATTTATAAACTCCTTGAGCTCAGGGGCTGCTTCATTTTGGTTTCTGCATTCTTGACATTCTACCTATCAATAAAATTCCTACTTAATCTTTCCAGATTCAGCTTTTCTCAATAAAAGGAAGACTTCCATATTTTAGAAGATTGAAGGAAGCCAGGGCTGGCTCAGGAAAGGTGGCAGACTTGACACATTGGGAAGTGCAAAAGGCTGTTCACTAGTAGAATGTGAATAACCAAGCTAAAGACCTGGAGACAGAACAAGTAAAATTCATTTTTAACAATAGTATTGAGCACCTGCTTGTGCACAGAGGCACTAGTTAGGCACTGACAATGCAAAGACAAGCTCTTCTGAAGGGGACAGCTTTTTTTACTGGATGATAAAACCTGTAAACATGAGAAAGTACATGACTATTTGAGGAAGGAGAAGGTACTGACTGCAAGGAGAATCAGGAGAGGCTGTCATAAGGGGACAGCATCTGAGCTGGACCTGGACGGGGGGAGTGTGCTCCAGGATGGGGCACAGCCTGGACAAAAGAGCAGAGACTAGAGATCAACAGGCATTTACTCAAACCTATTGTGTGGTAGGCAAAATGCTGACTACATTCAAGGAACAGTCAATAGATCAGCTTGGTTGGAGCACAGGGATCTTGAAAGGAAGTCAAAGGAAGTAAGTCTGGAAAAATAGGCAGAAGCCAGATTGCAAAGGACTTTCTCTGCCAAGCTAAGGAGTCTGTCCTTTCTCCTGGAGGTTCCAGGTGTCCATGGAAGGTTCTTCACCTGGGAAGTCAATGTCATCATCTTTGTGCTTGAGAATGATGTTGGCAGCTCTGTGGATGAGGCATTGGAGATGGAGTCTATATTGTGACTGGGGTCAAGTACAATGTGAGACGCTTTATCAATATTACCTCCCTAGATCCAAAAACTCTGGGAAGTAGGAGCAATTATGATTCTCGTTTTACAGTTGAGGAAACTGAGGCAGACCCAAGTGAAATGACTTGACCAGAGTCAGGTAGGCTGATTTGGGTGACTTCTTTCTGATTCCAGATCAGAACCCACTGTAACGACCCAGCTCGCAGAAACTAGAATCAGAAAGACTTATCAGAACAAAGCAGGTGAGGGAGCAGGGTTCCCAGCTAGAGTGATGGCTGTATAAATGGAGAGAAAGGGATGAATGTAAGAAACAGGATGGCAAAATCAGCAGAATGAGCATTCAAAAGATTAAATATCAAGGCAATAGGTTGGGGCTACAAAGAAAGGCAATAGAAGTTCCTGCCCTCAAGGGGAATATGTTCTAATGAGACGGAATCACCGAAGAGTAGATAGGAAGTAACTCCTCCAGGAAGGTCCTAATAGCTGGGGACCAGGCCAGGCCTGGAGAGGAGGGACAGCAACACATGAAGCTTTCTTAGAAGGCAGACAGCCATATTTCTTGGTGAGTTGTAGGCAGGGCAAATGCCTTCATGGAGAGTGGGCTTCGAGCAATGAGAAAAGGAAAACCAAGAGCTTTGAATGGTCCAGCTGTGACCCTGGGGGCAAGGAGCAGAGGGAAACTATCTTTTCCCCTCTGAATCTAAGAAGAGAGAGAGACTGTAGCCTCCAAAGAAGATGAGAGCAGCTATACTAAGCAATCCTTCCCAAGAAAGCCAAGGATCTCTTCTGCTGAGGAGAGAGAAGTGCCCCAAGGGAGACTGCCTTGATGCCCTATCCCAATTTTCCCTCAGCCAAACTGGCTTTTGGCCTGTTTATTATACAGGATATTTCCTTCTCCATTTCTATCCCTTTGTACAGACTGTCCACCATGTCTGGAATTCTCTTCTGCTTCTTGGAACCCCTACCTCTCTACAAATACTGACTCAGCTCAAAGGCCACCGAAGGAACCACTAGGTAGAGCAGTGCAGAGCCCTGGACCTGAAGTCAGGAGGACCTGAGTTCAAATCCAACCTCAGACACTAACTGTGTAACCCTGGGCAATTCACTTCACCTCTATCTGTCTCAGTTTCCTCAATTGTAAATCGGAATCATGTTACCTACCTCCCAGGGTTGCAAGGATCAAGTGATATATTTGTATAATGTTTAGAAGAAGCTTCTCTATTCTCTTTGTTGTTGGTGCCCCCTCCAACCTCCCAATTATGATCATCTAGTTACATGTTTTATCCTCTAAGATTTAAAGGGAGGCACTCTCTTACCTTTGTATTTATATTCTCAGTCTTATGACTGTGCTCAGAATAAGGCAGATAGCTACTTAATAATGTTTCTTAAATTTACCCAGATTTCAGTAGAGCATCTGCTCTCAAAATATTCTTGGACACAACACACAGATTTGTAGAGTGATATTAGATGGGTGATTTTGAAACTGAACCTAAAGAACATTGATTAATGTTTCATTATCAAGCTGAAAGGAGGACTCTAGTGGAGTGCTACTAGGTTTTGTCTTTGACGTCAGTGTCAATATATTTTTTCATTTTCTTTTAAATTTTTTTATTTTTATTTTTCCAAATAATGTTATAAAAATTTTTCAATTTGGAACTATGCCCAAAAGGCAACCAAAAATGTGCATCCCCTTTGATCCAGCAATACCACTTCTGGGTCTATACCCTGAAGAGATGATGAAAAAGGGTAAAAATATCACTTGTACAAAATATTCATAGCAGCTCTGTTTTTGGTGGCAAAGAAATGGAAATCAAGTAAATGTCCTTCATTTGGGGAATGGCTTAGCAAACTGTGGTATATGTATGTCATGGAACACTATTGTTCTATTAGAAACCAGGAGGGACGGGATTTCAGGGAAGCCTGGAGGGATTTGCACTGAACTGATGCTGAGTGAGATGAGCAGAACCAGAAGAACACTGTCCACCCTAACAGCAACATGGGGGCGATGATAAACCTGGATAGATTTGCTCATTCCATCAGGGCAACAATCAGGGACAACTTAGGGCTGTCAGCGATGGAGAATCCCATCTGTGTCCAGAGAAAGAGCCGTGGAGTTTGAACAAAGACCAAGGATTATTACCTTAAATTTAGAAAAAAAAAACTGCTATCTTATTGTTTGATCTTGCTATCTCTTATACTTTCTGTTTCTTCCTTAAGGATATGATTTCTCTCTCATCACATTCAGTTTGGATCAATATATATCAATGGAAACAATGGAAAGACTGACAAAATTGCCTTCTGTGGGAGGTGGGGGAGGGAAGTACGATTAGGGGAAAAATCGTCAAACTCAAAATAAAACTTTAATTTAAAAAAACAAAAAAAAGTTTTTCAGTACTCATCCACATGCATATTTATGTTATACATTTTTCTACTACCCTCCCTTCCCACCCCCTTCCCTCAGCAGAAGTCTAGTAAAATTTGTTCATATACCTTTGTGTTTACATATCTCCCCCCCAAAAAACATGTTTATTTTGTTTATGAGGAATTAGGACAAAGGGAAAAGAAAGAAATCCATAGGATAGGAAGGAAAAAAATAAGAGAAGTTTTTTTTTTAAAGTGAACATAGTATCAATTCAGATACTGTGGGGTTTTTATTTGTCTGTTTTTTTTTTTCCTCTGGATGTGGATGGCTTTGGCCCTAACAGGTCTCCCAGGGTTGCCCTAGACCTCTTAACTGCTGAGAGGAGCTGAATCCATCAGAGTTGGTCAACTCACAATGTTGTTGCTAATGTCTACAATGTTCTCTTGGTTCTGCTCAGGGTCAATATTTTTAATTAATGATTTGCATGAAGTATCAAATTTGTAGACATTAGGAAGGTGGGAAAACTTCTGTAGATTGACAAAATTAAGATCCAAGAGGTCTCAACAGAATGTAAAGGCAGGATGATACAAATAAAATGAAGTTTACTAGGAATATACCACACCTGTACTTAGTTTGGAAAATCAGCTGCATAAGTCGAAGATCAAGGAAGATATGGCTAGAGGGTAGTCCATGGGAAGTGGACTGACATGCCTCAAAAAATTCATCCATTTACAAGTCTGGTGTCCAGAATGGAGGAGGTGATAGTCCTAATCTGATCTACTTCTGTCAACCCATATGTAGAGTACCTGATGTAATTCTGGTAACACTGGAGAGGAAAGGTGTTGACAAATTGGATTATAGACTGGAAAGGACAAGGGGAACAGTGAAGGTGACTAACTTGGCTGTGGAAGGCTGTGGAAGACATTGAAGGAAATTGGGATTTTTTTTAGTTTGAAGAGAAAGGTTGTTAGAAAGATTAGACTTAACTCTTTTTGGTCATTTTTAAGTGGAAAAACAAAGAATAATTGTTGAAAGTTGTTAGGAAATAGATTTTGGAAAAATTATTGCTGCTGGTATGAACAATGGATTGCTTTGGGATATAAGTGGCCTCCCTGTCCCTGGTGCTATCCCTTCAAACAGAGGCTGCATGATGACTTGTCCAGGATTGTCTGCATAGTTTGGGCAAATTTGACCTAAATAATCTCTGAGTTCCCTTCCAAACCAATCAGGCAGCCTCTTGAAGATTGCCCTCTTATGCTAGCATGCCCTTAGAGGTATCCTAGGTGAAGGAGAGGGAAGAGGTATGGGTAAAAAGAAACAAAATTCTTGTTTTTCTGGCCAAACCCTTGAAATTTCCAAAGATTTCATAAATTGCCTCCTTTCCTACAGGATTGTGACTCATACCCGAATATATATATACAATAATAGCTCTAACTTCCTGGTTAGAGGGATGCCAGTTGCCACCACAGAGCTGGCCCTATTCTTGGTGCTCTAGGTCTTTCATGAGCAGTTACTTCTGTGACTCAAGTAGATCGGGGATGCCTCCAGAGCCAAGGACCATACCCATTCCTGCAAAACCTGCTGAGTCAGAGTCACCAATGTCTCAATTTAAAGATCTTCCTAGGGGTGGCTAGGTGGCACAATGGATAGAGCACCAGCCTTGGAGTCAGGAGTACCTGAGTTCAAATCTGACCTCAGATACTTAATAATTACCTAGCTGTGTGGCCTTGGGTAAGCCACTTAACCCCATTGCCTTGGAAAATCTAAAAAAAAAAAAAATCTTCCTAAAGTCCAGCTCTGACCTCTGACCTCCTCAAGTTCAGCCTTGGGTTAATGTCCAAATTCTGCATGACCTACCTCCTATTTCCATTTCCGTGACTATCATTCTTTTTCTTCATATGTTCTAGTTGGGGACTTTTACCTTTGTTTCACACCAAGCACTCAGTGTTTATTGACTGACTCTACCAAACAGAGTGGTCTGCTACACATAACTTAACTCTACAGGCTTTCCTCCATGTCTAGGATGTTCTTTTTTCCTCATCCTATCACCCTTGTTGGAATCCCTGGTTCTTTTGGAGGTTGAAGTAGTGAACTTTTCTGAACTCCCTCGTTAGTAGTGATACTCCATCTCCCCTCAAAACTGAATTCTGAATGTATTTTCTATTTTCTTGGCTGCCTGCTCCCTCTAGTAGAGCATAAACTCCCAGAAAGCTGAGCAATTCATATATGGTTGCATCCTTAGCACCCAGCCACAGAACTAGAGGATGAGATTTAAAGTAGGGAAGTCTTTATTCTGCTCCTTTTTA
The DNA here is from genome assembly GCF_037893015.1 of Macrotis lagotis. NCBI lineage: Eukaryota > Metazoa > Chordata > Mammalia > Peramelemorphia > Peramelidae > Macrotis > Macrotis lagotis. Next base: position 697,154,779 of record NC_133666.1, read on the forward strand.
TATATTTGAAAATGGTTTATTGATGTCTTTTGTTTTTATATCACTATGGTTTCATCTAGTATCCCTCCCCTTCCTAAAGAACCATCTAACATGAAAATACAAATGGTTTTTTAAAGACATGAAAAAAAGGGGAAAATCATCACAACTGATGGATTGAAAAAGTCCCAAACTTTTGGCAATGCACCAACACCTCTCACTTCCTCGAAGAACTGAATTGGGAGCATCATCTCATACTTTTGATCCATTCTTAGTCTTTATAGTTTTAAAAAATATTTTATTTCCCCCCAATTACATGTAAAAACAATTTTTAACATTTAAAAATGTTTTTGAGTTCCAAATTTTCTCCCTCCCTCCTTTGCCTTCTCCCCTCCCTGAGATGGTAAGCAATCTGATGATATAGCTTATATATGTGCAATTATATAAAACATTTTCATATTAGTCGTTTTGTGCAAGAAGACTTGAACAATAAAACAGAAAGAATGAAAGGAAGGAAGAAAAATCCTTCTGTCTTATTGTATTCAGACAACATCAGTTCTTTCTCTAGAGGCAGATAATGTGCTTCATCATTAGTCCTTTGGGATTGTCTTAGCTAACTATATTGCTGAGAATAGCTATTGTTCATAGTTATTTGTTGTACAATATTTCTGTTACTGTGTACAATGTTCTCTCTTCATTTTGTGTCCATTCATGTGAATCTTTTCAGGTTTTTCTGAAATCAATCTGCTTGTCATTTCTTATAGCACAATAATATTCCATTACAATCATGTACCACATCACATGTTCAGCCATTCACCATTTGAGGGCATCTCCTCAATTTCCAATTTTTAGCCAACACAAAAAGATCTACCATAAATATTTTTGTACAAATAGACCTTTTTCTTCCTTTTTAAAAAAAAATCTCTTTGGAATATGGACCCAGTAGTGGTATTGTTGGATCAAAGGGTAGGCACAGTTTTATAGTCCTTTGGGCATACTTCCAAATTGCTATCCAGAATGATTGGAGCAGTTCACAACTCCACCAACAGTGCATCAGTGTCCCAATTTTCCCACATTCCCTTCAACATTTATTATTTTCCTTTTTTGTCATCTCAGTCAATTTGAAAGGTGTGAAATGGTATCTCAGAGGTTTTCACTGTTGACTTTTTTGGCAGTTGTTCTATTGACATTGTTGTAGTCAGTATCTCGATTTGTCCATATAGTTTTCTTGGCTGTGATGACTTTCCTTTGTATTTATGAAGAATTTTCCCTTCTCTGTATTCATCACATTCATCACTTCTTACAGCACAGTGATGTCCCATTATATTCATGCACTAAAACTTGTTTAACCATTCCCCAACCAAGGGGCATCTTTTTTAACTTTTTGCACAAAAAATACTACAGTAAATATTTTGGTGTCTACGGAGACTTTTTTCCCATCAATAGCTTCTTTGGAGCAAAAGCCCAGCAATGGAATCTCTGGGTCAAACAATATGGTCATTTTGGTAAATTTATATGCGTAATTCAAAATTTCCCTTCCATATGGTTGTGCCAATGCATAACACTCCCCAAAGTGTCAATCTGCTTATCTTCTCCTCCAACATTGACTATTTTTGTCTTTTTATTATCTCTGCCAATTTGCAAACTATGAGGTGAAACTCTGGAGTTTTGATTTTCATTTCTCTTATTAAGAAGGGAACCTTCTTTCATGTGGTAATTAATACTTCTGCAATTTTATTTGTTTATATCCTTTAAGCTTTAATCTATTGGGGAATGACTATTGGTTATTATACACATACATATGTCTCCTATTGCACCCATCCTTTGAGGGAAGCTTATGGGGTAATGAGATGCTTCAAATGGAACCTGGTATATGACAAGGTGGTGACTGATGTCATCTCCTGGCTCCCAGGTCACTTCCAAATGCTGGGTTCACAATAACCAGTGTGATTCCCATCCCAAACTTGCCACATACTATACTGCTCTGTGATGGCTGCTTGAAATATAAAGACAATAATGGAACCAGGATGATGATCTCTAGCTCATTGTAGAATTAGATCTTCAGGACCTAGAGATATTTGATAGGAAGAAAATGGGCATAGGATCACTGTCATGAAGTATTTGATAGGCTGTTATGTGGAAAAATTGTTCTGCTTGGGCCCAAAGGGCAGAAATAGGAACAATGGATGAAGACCATAAAGAAGCAAATTTAGGCTTGCTCTAATTAAAAACCTGCTGAGAATTACAGGTATCAAAAAATGGAAAAATGTAATGGACTGCCTCGGGAGGTGCTGGATTCCCTCCCACAGGAGGCCTTCAAGCACAGCCTGGATGACAACCTCTTGGGGATGCTCTCTAGATTTTTATTTGGGTACAAGTTGAACCAGATAGCTTCCAGAGGAGGTCTTATGATTCAGTGGGAAAAGTTCTTGAATCAGAGGATCCATGGTCACTTTCTATTGGGACTCTCTAGGTAATCATGGGTAACTTCCTAAGTCTCTATTTCCTCACTTAGGAAGGAGTTGAACTAAGTAGTCTCTGGCTCTTCTAACTCTGGTTTGAGGATTTAAGTCATTCTACTTCTAGGATTTGGTGAAAACAGTTCCTTCCCTTGAGGAGCTGATAGTATATTGATCATTTAAAAATTTATTTTATTTTTTTAGTTTTTGCAAGCAATGGGGTTAAGTGGCTTGCCCAAGGCCACAAAGCTAGGTAATTATTATCAAGTGCCTGAGGGCGGATTTGAACTCAGGTCCTCCTGACTCCAGGGCCGGTGCTTTATCCACTGCACCACCTAGCTGCCCCCTTTAAAAATTTTTTGAATATTCTTTTCTTTTAAAATTGAGTTCCAGGGGGCAGTGGTGGTGCAGTGGATGAAGTACCGGCCCTGGAGTCAGGAGTATCTGGGTTCAAATCCAGTCTCAGACACTTAATCACCTAGCTGTGTGACCTTGGGCAAGCCACTTAACCCCATTTGCCTTGCAAAATAAAATAAAATAAAATAAAATTGAGTTTCAAATTCTCTCTCCCTCCCCTTCCCCACCAAGTTGAGCAAAATATCAATTAAACATGTGAAATTGTGAAAAAATATATTTTTTTGTATGTCATATTACAGAATATGCTTCAATTTGCACTAAAGAGTTCATCAATTCCCTTTATGATGAGCCCTTTGGAATGATCTTTGATCATTGTATTGTTCAGAGTAGTTAAGTCTTTTATAGCTGATCACTATGTACAATGATCTCTTGGTTCTCACCTAGTGTGGCATCAGTTCATATAGGTCTCGTGATAGGGTTTTTCTTTTGAAAACACCCCCCTTGTTATTTCTTATACCACAGTAGTTTTCCATCAATCCCCTGCCACAACTTGTTCAGTAATTCCCCAATTAATGAGTATCTTCTTGATTTCCAAATCTTTGCCACTACAAATTAGAAGTGTTTTTTTTAACATATAATTTTTTAAAATCTTTGGGGTATAGACCTATTAGTGGTATTCCTGAGTCAAAGGATAGTTAAAACCCTTTGGAAATAGTTTCAAATTATTCTCTGGAATAGCTGGGCTATCACAACTCCACTAGCAGTTTATTAGGGACCTCATTGTCCCTTACCCCCTCCAGTGTGTCATTTCTGATTGCTTCAGTTGTCTTGATCTGAATTTCTCTAATCAACAATTATTTAGATTATTTTTTCATGGCTATAGCTTTGTTGTTTTTTTTTTTCTAAACTGCCCATTCATCTTTTGACCATTTATCAATTGGGGAATAGCTCTTATTTTTATAAATTTGACTCAGTTCTCTAATGTTTTGTCCATTTTTGAAGACCATGCTATCACACGAATTGGATTTGAGTGAAGGAGTGCTGTGCTAAGTCATCAGTCTCGCTTTCTCCTCCAGAGTCAACTGGCTCCAGGGGCCAGATATGAATCAGGACTGCTGGAAACGGCCCTGGATGTAGAGCAATCAGCACTAAATGACTTGCCCTATGAACACAGTAAGTAGAAAGTGTGAGGTCAATTCCAACTCCCACCCTCCTGAATCCAAGGCCAGTGCTCTATCTACTGTGCCAACTAGTCTCTATATATTTGAGAAATGGGGCCTTTATCAGTGAAACTTGCTGTAAAAATTACTTCATTGCTTATAGCACATTCCGGAAAATTTAGTTTATCTCTTTTAAATGGATTTATTTTTGCTTTGTCTGAGATGATTGCTACCCTTGCCTTTTTTACTTTAGCTGAAGCAAAAAAGATTTTGTTCTAGTCCTTCATTTAGACTGTGCTTTCTAATCCACTGTTATCTGCTTGTTTTAGAGAAGCTCATCCTATTCACATTCAGTTATGATTTCCTTCCATCTAATTTTTTTCTTTAGCTTTCTTTTTATCTTGCCTTTCCTCAAGTCTATTTTGCTTCTGACTACTGCCTCCCTTAATTCAAATTCACCCTCCCTTTGATCTCTTCCCTTATCTATTATCCCGTTCCTTTCTTATTTCCCTATTAGGTAAGATAGATTTCTACACCCAATGGATTCCAAATATTATTAATAAACCTAGTGTCCAGTTTAGTAGGGACTGTGAAAATTATTCCAATTATGGATTCATAATAAAGTTAAATATTTTCCTTCACTGTATATCAAAGCACTTTTAATGATATAACATTTCAATTTTTACAGATGAAGCTACTAAAACAAACGTTTTTGCTTTTAAGTCTCCATGAAAGGCTTCATATGTCTGTCAGATGTGAGATTAGTAACAAAATGAATATTTTTACAGTTAAAATCACAGATAAACAAAATCTAATTAGAGCAACTGAAGGGAGATTAACCTGCATCCTTAAATGTCTGCCTTTTGATTTGAGTCTTATCAGATTCTTGCCTTCAAAGTTAAGTGTTCTTTTCCAGAGGATGCAAAAAAAAGATTTGTACTAGCTGGGTGTTAAAAGCAGTCTTCTTTTAAGAGAAGTATCAAAATTAGTCAGTTGGGCAGCATATTTCAAAACCCAACCCAAGAAAGTTCACAGCTACTTTTTTTATAGAAAATAAGCCACTTCTGGAAAGGCAGCTTGCTTCCAGCCCAATTATGGATATTAGATTCTCTTCAGCCTGGAGTTGCATCTGTCACTTTTGTGGAGAGGCCCTAAGTGTTAAGAAGCCATGCTCAACAACCTCTCAGCACAACCAAGGAGGTATAGCAATTGAGTAGAGGCAGGATGACAGGAAACAGAAGCAAACATAGCCTTTGTCTTCTGGAAGGAAGGAAAGCAGAAAATCCAGAGGAGCCATGTATGTGGCTGAGCAACGAAGCTTTGGAAATGATTGCCAGTGATTTTGCCTTGACGTCTGTGTTCCTGTGTAGCACTATGGAAAGTTTCATTTGTTGGGCTGTGTAAGCTGCCTGAGGTCCGTGGCTGGGTCGCCAGGTCAGCACTTCTGAAAGTCCCCCCATGCCCTCAAACATGTCTGATCCCGAGACCCAGACACAGCCAAACATCTCAAAACTGCATTGGAGAATTTAGAAGAAACATTTATAGATGCTTTCCTATCAAAGCACACAGGCAATATGAAGAATGAAGCCTCACATGAGTCTCTTCAGCAGGGGTTAGTTGGGCTGATTATTTGGAACAAGTCACAACCTGTTTAATGATCTACCTTAGTTTTCTAGTACTTTGATCCTTGACAGGAGCGACAGGTTGCCTTAAAAATTACTTTCCCAAGCCCAGGGTGTAAATGACCTATCCCTTTCATAATGAAACAAGAGCAGACAAACGGGGAGGTGGGAGAAGGTTCAAGAAAGGGATTAGTTAAAAACCCTAGGAGACTGAAACTAAGATCAGGTCTGTCTGTGTGCTCTTAGAATCCTTATCCCCAAAGCCCAATCAGCTTCATCTGGCTGGAACAACTAGTGAGTAAGCTACCTGGAGGGGGCACTTTTTTACTTATGGGAATCTCATTTCCTTGAACTAAGTCCCTTCCTACTTCAGAGCTCCTTTTGCTTTTCTCTTCACAGTCATCATCGGGAGGCTGCAACCAGGCCCTGAGCAGGTTAGGGAAAGGCAGATAGGCAGGCAGTCATGCAGCTAAGGTTCTGCATAAGAGGTCTCACAATAGCTCTCTGCAGGCTGTAAAGAATCAAAATGCCAAAGGTCAGAAAGGCACAGTAGGCATAAGGATCTCATAAGGAGAGCTGATTTTCATCATCTGAAAAAGGCTTCTGGGTAGTAAGTTGCTTTAAAGGTGAACTTCCTGCTTGCCACATACCAAAATAGACACTTGCCTAGCTCAGTCTTTTAAGAAATCACTTTCCCTTTACTATTCAAAAAGTGAACTGAGTTCAAGTCAGGTCTATTAAAACTGAACCCACCATTCTTTGCAGGCTTCCTGTATACATGGTTGGTGTCATATAGCATTGGAAAGGTGTGTCTCTGTGCCCATAAATATTCTTACCATAGACAAGGACTGTGGTGAAATATGATCTGTTAAAGAGGGAATGGACAAAGTCCAGTTGAAGCTGAGATCTGGTGATGAGATCTGTCGGCCTCTTTCCTGTCAGTGGACTCATCTCTTTATGAGCCAAATCATATTTTTCCATATTCTCTTTTTATAATAGAATGACTTGCATGAATTGAGATTGAGAAGAAGGATTTAGTCAGAACACTGTAATTGTGTAAACATGCAGTTACACCCTAGGACTTTGTTCCAAGACAGCTAATGGGCAGAGGTGGGGGAATAAGATGATACAAAGAGAGTTTTTTGTTTGTTCTTCTTGGGAAAGGCATTGGGGGGGGGGGGGGGGGGGAGAAGACCGCAAAGGGCCCAGACTCTTTGAGGGCTCCAAGGACTCCTTTACTTTTGAGTCACAGGCACAGAGGGGTGGTCTGCTCCCGATTCTGGGTAGGCAGTCAGCAAAGAATGTTGGGAATATGATGGAATGGTTCAACTGGCAACATCACTGGGACTGAAGAAGGCACAGTCTTCCTGCCAGCAGCCATGGATGCTGCCCCTCAGGGTCTAGGACTGATGGATGGAGGGAGTAGAGAGAACAGAAATCAGCTTGACACAGAAGGGGTCAGGTCCCACTTCAGAACCTCCACCTTTGCAGGATTGTGCTGTCAGATGGAACATCCAAGGGAGAGGTGAACTATCTCCCAACAAGGGGGGGACTAGGACTCCACAGGGCTGATGCCACTGGATGAAGAGCATAGCATTATGTCCCAGTGTTCACAATGGCAAGGTGAGAACCCCTCCAGGTTTCCTAGGGTGAAATGTCTTTTTGTTAAACTGAAGCTACTTTCTTTTCATTCCATCTAAGCATCTGGAGCGTTGTTCACTCGGGGATACCCTCCTTCCTCCATCCCGGCTAAATAACCTTTCAGAAAACTCAGGCTGTTGTACTACTTGCAGACATGGCTTAATCAGTAATTTACTAAAGTAGTGAAATGGAATTCTCCCAGAAGTTTTGGAAAACAACTTGGGAAAGAAAGAATTTTTAAAATCGTTCCATGGTAAATGAACAGAAAAGCTTATTTGTCTCTAAAGCTGTCGGACTTTTTTGTCTGTGCTTTTGATATTTATGTCTAACTTGTCAACTTTAGTTGTCAGCCGGTCAAGAATGTCATCTTGCTCCTCTATTTCAGTCTTCATTCCCAAGGCGATGTCCTTGAGCCGCCCAAGTCCTTTGGACATCTCATCTGTGAGAAGAGAAAACAGCAATTAAGTTTAGACTGTCTAGGTTTGAATCGGCAACTGCCTCTTGGCCATTTTGGACTGGAGATCCCTTAGCAAACTCAATACATATAACTAGCCTATTTTTACCCCTCAGCCACCTTGTTTTCCCACCTTTATTACTGTAGAGGGCACCATCTTCCCAGTCCCCCAGGCAAACAAGTAAGAGTCATCCTGGTCTCTTCCCTCTCTTACCCCCCAATATCCAATATGGTGCCTAAGACCTGTCGATGACTTGTCTCTGCACCATCTCTCAAATACCTTCCTCCTCTCCTCTGGCATTGTCCCACCTTGGTACAGTTGCTCTCATTAGCACAACTGCAAAAGTCTGCTGGGGATGGGTGGGTGGAAGTCTGCCTGTCACAAATCTCTCCACACTCCAGTCTATTCTGGAAAGATCTGACCGTGTTATCCCCATCCAGTAAACTTTAGTAGCTCTCCTTTTACCCCCAGGATCAAATATAAAATTCTGTTGAACATTCATGACCTGTTCACCCCATCATGTGACCTTTTCAGTTTTCTTATACATTTTCCCCCCTTTCACATATTCCAGTGACACCGGCCACTTTACTGTTCCTCCTATAAGACATTCCATCTCCTGACTCTATCCCTGGGATGCTCCCTCATCTCCCCTTCCTGGCTTCTTCCACCTTCTCCAGGAAGCCTTTGCCAATTTCTCCTATTTTCAGTGCCTTTTTTCGCTTGATTATCTGAAATTTACCCTGCACGTATTTTGTTTGTAGACCCCCATTAGACTGTGAACCCTGTGAGACTAGGGTCCATGTTTTACATCTTTGATCCCCAATCTAAATGCCAACTGACTGAGGCTCAGGAAGGTTCTTGCTCAAGGTTCCACATGGGCAGGACTCCTAGTCACAGTAACCACAATACCCAAAATTCACCCTGGTATCTTATTCCAACTTTCCAACATCATCAAGGAGAGCCAAGGCATTGAACAAGGATCTAAGTCCACTGACATGTTCTTTTTAATTTAAGCTCCTAACAAGAGTAGCCAGTTCTTGAATAAACCAAGTCTTCACACTCTGGTAGACGCTCATGCAAAGAGATTAGCTCCAGCTCCCAACAAGACCAGGATGGAATATGGGAATGGCAGGGTCTGGTTGTGAAGTCCAAATGAAGAGGGTCTTAGCAGGAGGGAAAAGCCCCACTCCCTCTCCCCCATCCCACAACTTATGACAAGGGAAGGTCTGGCAGCATCAGTCATAGTACTCTGCCGCTCTCAAGGATTCAGAGAGAGCAGGGGGAGGATCCCATGGATTAAAATTGTACAAGGGAAGGATTAGGGTGGAGCAAACCAAGAAAGGTTGAAAGGGGCCAGATTTTAAAGAATGTTATGTGACAAATGAAGAATTTTCTGTAATCTTCTAGTAATAATAATAACTAGCACTTCTATCAAGTTTTAAGGTTTGCAAAAGGCTTCACATACAGTATCTCTAAAAGGAATAAATTGATAGTAGTGAGTGGAGGAAAGGAAGAGAGTTAGGTGGCAAGATCAGACCTGCTTCAGAAAAACCAATATGGGGCAGCTAGGTGGCAAAGTGGATAAAGCAGCTGCCCTAGAGTCAGTGGGACCTGAGTTCCTTAACCCCACTACCAAAAAAACCCAAACCAATGAAGATACTGAGTGGATGCTTGGGGGAGAGGGAAGAGATCTGGGTTGGAGAGACCAGTTAGAAGATTTGATATGATGAGAGCCTGAGTTAGGTTGAGGAAGAGAAAAGGAGATGTTGCAAAGAGAAGTTGGGAAAGTAGAAAGGTCAAGATCTAGCAAATAATTAGATATGTGGGGTGAATGAGATGATACTGAATCTGGGTGGCCTTCTTGACAGTCCCTGGGGAGTCTGGAAGAGGAGAGGGGAAGGTTGTAGACATGTTGGGTATGGGATGCCTAGGAGATACACAATCTGAGACGTTCAATAAGTAGCTAGGGACGTGGAACCATAGCTCAGGAGAGCTGGAGATACAAGACTATAAAGAGATCTGGACTCATGGTGATGATAACTGAACCCATGGGAATGAATAAGAGTAAAAAGAGCTATGGGCTTAAGACAGAATACTGGGGAACAGCTCCCAAGAGAGGCCTCAGGAGATGAGAATTCTACTGTACTTTCTACCTTAGCCAGATCATCTCTGAGTAGTATAGTTCTAGGTTCCTTCTTTCAGGTAGGGCATCGATAAGATGGAGACTCTCCAGAGGGAACTAGAGAGCTGATAGGCCTCCAGATTTAGTCATATGAAGATGGCCTAGGACACTACAGTGCATAGCATCACATTTTATTTAAAAATAGAAAAACCTCTCAGCTCACCTGCAGGGCAGGTCCAGAAAAACCATGACTTAGGGGGGACATGCGCTTGGTCTAGTGGAAGAGGGACTCAATTTTTTCCTGCTTGGCCCCTCATCTCAGAGAGGCGAAGGTGGGCTCTTAGAACCTAACTTTTAACAGAGCCCCTCCCAGAGAGGAAGAGGCTGCTCTGATGGATGCTAGGGGCTCCTCCTTCCCAAGGTCCTATTAAGCAAAGGCTGCACAAGAATTTCTTGCTGGGGTGTGGTGGAGGCAAGATGGTGGTGTGAAGGCAGCATATTCCGGGAACTCCAACCTCCCCAACCCCCCCAAAAAGCAAACAAAGGATGACTCTAGCCAAAATTTAGAGGGGCACAACACACAGAGAGACTGAGTGATATGTTTTCCCAGTCCAAGATAACTTAGAAGTTCCACGGGAAAGGTGTGCTTCACCAGGACTGGGGGTTGGAAAAAAAAGCTGTGGCACAGCCCAGCCCAGAGATCACTGGCAACAGCTTGAAGGGGCGGGGAGAGAATTCTGCTGCACCAGAATGAGTGTGGAGTGAGGAGCATGGCCACAGAATCTGCAGCGAGAATCTGGGAAAAAGTAGCCTGCAACCCCGGCCCCCCCAAGATGTTAAGGGAAGTCTGCAGAAATTTCTCTGCTCTCCCTTCAGTGTAGGACTCTGCTGTTTGCCTACACTCAGATAATGCAGTTTGGGCTTCCATACTAAATAACCAAGTTGCAACCCTCCCTATAGTCCCAGGGCAGAGGGAAGTACTGGGCCATCTACATATCAAAGCACAGGTTAGAGAGCATAAGACCTTAGAGGAAGAATAAAGGTCCCAGTGGGGTGTCCCCCCCCCCAAAAAACCCAAAGCCTTGGAAGTGCTGCAAATTAGTCTAGGGCCAAGGAAATGAGCAAACAACAGAAAAAGAAGAATCTGACCATAGAGAATTACTTTAGTCCCCTGGAAGATCAAAACACATAATCAGAGGAAGACAAAATCAAAGTATCCAAAATCTCCAAGAGAAATAGAAAATGGGCTCAGACTATGGATGAGCTCAAAAAAGACTTTGAAAAGCAATTAAGGGAGTGGAGGAAAAATTAGGAGGAGAAATGAGAGTGATGCAGAAAAATCATGAAAACCAAATCAAAAACTTGGTGAAAGATACACAAAAAAATACTGAAGAAAATAATATGTTAAAACTCAGTTTAATGGAAAAAGCAAAACAAAAGGCAAACAAGGAGAAGAATGCCTTAAAAAGCAGAATTGGCCAGCTGGAAAAGGTGATAAAAAAGCTCCCTGGAACTAAAGGAAGCTGATGACTTTGCAAGAAATCAGGAAGAAATGAAACTCTTCCAAAAAAAAGCCAAAAATTAGAAGAAAATGTGAAATATCTCACTGGAAAAACAACTGACCTCGAAAACAGATCCAGAAGAAATAATTTATTGGGCTATCTGAAAGCCACGACCAGGAGAAGAGCCTAGGCTTCATTTTTCAAGAAACAATACACGCAAAATTGCCCTGAGATCCTAGAAGCTGAGGGTAAAATAGAAATTGAGAGAATTCATCAGTCACCCCCTGAAAGAGACCCCCCCAAAATTTCCATGAATATTACAGCCAAATTCCAAAACTCCCAAAATCAAAGAGAAAATTCTAAAAGCTGCCAGAAACAAACAATTTAACCACTGAGGCTCTATAGTCAGGATAACATAGGATCTGGCAGCATCTACATTAAGGGCTCATAGGGATTGGAATATGATATTCTGGAAGGCAAAAGTTCTTGGTTTACAACTGAGAATCAACTACCCAGCAAAACTGAACATCCTCTTTCAGGGGAAAAGATGAACTTTCAATGAAACAAGGGACTTTCAAATCTTATTAAGAGCTGAACAGAAAGTTTGATCTCCAAGTACAGGACTCTGGTGAACCATAGAGGGACTGGAAGAGAGGGACTAACTATGAGGAACTTGATGATGTTGAACTGTTTGTATTCCTGCATGGGAAAAAGATATTGATAACTCATATGAACTTTCTCATTTATAAGAGCTGTTAGAAGGAGCATATATAGACAGGACATAGGAAGGAGCAGAATATAATGGTATGATGTAGTAAAGGGATGGAATCAAAGGATGATGGGGGAAAGTACTGGGAGGAAGGAAAAGGAGATGAAGAAGAAGCTGAGAGATTTCACATAAAAGTCAAGAAAAAGTTGGGAGTGGAGGCGGAGAAGGCAAAGGGGAAAAAGTGAACCTTTATTCTCATCGAAAATGGCTCAAGGAGGAAATGACATACACACTTAATAGGGTTAGGAGATCTATCTTGTCCTGGAGAAGGATGGGAGGAAAGGGACAGGATGAGGGGGAATGGGGGGAGGGAAGGGGGGGAATAGGTAATAGAAGAAAGATTGAGGGTACTCAGATGCAACACACTTTTGGACAGGGCCAGGATGAAAGGAGAGAGAGAATAGAATAAATGAGAGTGGAGAGTGGAGGTACAGCTAGTAATAGCAACTGAGGGAAAAATATTGAAGCAACTTCTCTGGTGGACTTATGATAAAGAAAGGAACTTACCCCAGAGACAGAGTCAGAGACAGACTGAAGTACATTTCTCTCTCTCTCTCTCTCTCTCTCTATTCTTGAGGTTTCTCATTTTCTTGGGGGGGGAGGGAGTTTGTTAATTCTTATGTTTACTCTTATAACATTCAATTTATATCAATATATGGCATGGAAACAATGTAGAGACTGTCAGACAGCGTTCTGGGGAGAGAGGGAAGGGAGGAGGGGGAAAAATTGTAGAATTCAGAGCCTTGCAAAAAATGATGGATACATATTACTATTGTATACAATTGGAAAACAAATAAAATGTTAAAATGTAAAAAAAAAAGAATTTCTTGCTGGGGATGTTCAGGGAAGGGTAGAACTAGGCAGTTTCTGGTCTCTCCATTTACTTGAGCCTATGATTATTCAGATTATAATCAGAAAAGTCTTTTACTATGAACCAATTCCAAACTCTTCAAGGTCTCCTTTAGCTCTAAGCCTCTGATCCTATGAACCAACTCCCTCATGTGGAAATAGAGGGTCAGCAAGGTCCTATGGTTATTCAGGATGAGAGCTGTGTGATCAGTACAAGAGTCCAGGGCACATTCCCCTATACTACATCTCTCTTTATAACACAGTCATTATTAATGCCTCTTCTCTCTAAGGGCAGATTTTTTTATGTGATCATTTGAGATAGGAACCACAAAGTCTGCTTATTCCAGCCTGTCCTACTCAAGATACATAAGGGACAAGTATTAACTGAACTGCTTGCTAGCTACATGACCACGGGCAAATGTCTTCACTTTTCTGAAGCTCACAGTTCTCTAACCTGAAAAGACAGAGACCTTTGGTAGCTGTGAAGCTCAGAATGAGATAAGGACATGGAGGGCACTGGGATCTTTATGACAACAGTCTTATTATCACAGCAGCAACTGAAATCTGATCCTCCTCTCCTTATCTATCACATATGGAAAAAATGATCTCAAAGGTCTCTTCCATTTCTAGAGTGATAGTCCTTTCATTTAATTTGATTTAGTTCAAACTCAACATTCCTTTTTTTGATGGATTAATGGGATTAAGTGACTTGTCCAAGGTCACACAGCTAGTAAGTATCAAGCATGAGGCCACTTTTGAACTCAAGACCTTCTGTCTCCAGAGTTGTGCTTTATTCATTGTGCCACACCTAGCTACTTTTAAAATACAACATTCTCTATGAAGATGTCTTTTTTGATTCTTATGGTTAAATTTTTCCTTCCTCAAATATCATCATGTGGCTGTGTTTACTTGTATGTGCATTTGGTTCATTGTTGCTGGTGCCCTGGAAGTTCTGTGTGTAAAGTGAGAGGTTTGAGAAGGGAAGGAGCTCAATCACCTAATCACCATGACTGGGTTCATACATGAGGCTGCTCCCTGTCTTACCCTTGGGTCTTTTTTTTTAGGTTTTTGTAAGGCAAACGGGGTTAAGTGACTGGATTTGAACACAGGTACTCCTGACTCCAGGGACGGTGCTTTATCTACTATGCCACCTAGCCGCCCCTTTACCCTTGGATCTTGTCCACATGCTCAAACATACCTCCAGAAAGCATCTACCCAACAGATTAGAGACTGCCTTTCTCGGGCTTCCCTGGCACTCTAGATACCTGAGAAGCACTGGCATAGCACTCCGAAACCAACTCCTTTCTGACCAGTTTCCATGAGGGGGGTCTGATACATACCTTCTATTTATCACATCTATCCAACCATCTAGACATGGAAATAAATACATTGCAACCTACTTGTGCCTACTACAGTCCTCTCTCTTCAGCTATACTCCTTGTCAAATATGCAGACATGCCAGTCAAGGATAACAGCAATTCTGTAACAGGCAATGAGCAGTACCACCTCATGGCCGCAAGAAATGAGGCAAGGACCCATCCTCTTGCCTTCCTTTTTTTTAAGGCACAAGTACCTATAAATGTACATAAATCTCCAGTGTTTTATTTCTCAAAGAAGATTCACTGTCAGGTCATCATCAGCAGTATGCTTCTAGGTTTTTTTGCAAGACAATGGGGTTAAGTGGCTTGCCCAAGGCCACACAGCTAGGTCATTATTAAATGTCGGAGGCCAGATTTGATTTGAGTCAGATACTCCTGACTCCAGGGCTGGTGTTCTATCCACTGTGCCACCTACCTGCCCAGTAGTATACTTCTAATGCACAGCCATACACATTCTGGCAGCCTGGATAATGCCAGTGAATACTTCATGGAAATTCTTCTGATTAAGTGCCAGCCTGTTCACAAGATTGGCTATTAGCATTTCGAAGTCAAGTGGATATGGCTTTGGTCCTGTGAATTGTATAGGTTTATGACTTTGAAAGTAGGTCATTTCCTGTCCTACAGACTGAAGAGACATCTCTTCTCTTTTTTTTTTCTTTTTTGGGTGAGGCAATGGATTAAGTGACTTGCCCAAGGTCACACAGCTAGTAAATAACAAGTGTCTGAGGCTGGTTTTGAAATCAGGGCTTCCTAACTCCAGGGCTGGTACGCTATCCATTGCACCAACTAGCTGCCCCCCGCTGAAAAGGTATCTTGCTGGCTCTGGAAACATCAAGTTAATTTGAAGTGAACAGTTGGTCTCAATGGTCTTTCAGAGAGTTGAGGTCTTGACTCTTGCACCTCATCGTGCCCTTTCATATTTATTAAAGTGCCTGTGTTCACTGTTGGGTCCGGATTGAAATCTGTGCATCCTTTGGGTATGTAAACCATCTGTGAGCACATGAACATGATTGTGGTTCATTTTAGTCTCTACAAACTCTTGGTCATCACATTCAATCACTAGACAAACCCAAGACAAACTTTCATAACAAGATGATCTAACCAGGGCTCATTCACCTCTAGAGCCATAATAGGGATTTTGGTCAACCTTTTAAAGAACCAGAATGGCATTAACTGATTCCTGTGGCTCCATTCCTTGATAATAGGTGTTCACACCTATTATGCTATCTCATCTAGATTGGTGAGGCTAGAACCTGTACAGTTGGTACAGACAAATCACTTTGCCTGTTTTATAACTGAATCCACAATTTTATCATCTATGGACGACCAAAATTCTTAGAGCTAGTACTATCAGGTCTCTGCAGTTGATCTGCCACATTTGGAATTAACGGCATCAGTTCTTTCTGAAATTGTGGGAGTTTTGCAGGAATATTTCCTCTCTAAGAACAGTAAAGCTGAATAGAAGACTCTTCCCTTTGTTTTGTCAGTCAGATGTTTGGAAATTAGGTTGCATAACTCCAGTTTCTTCTCAAGAAATGGTTTGCCCACTCACTCCCCACATTATGGACCATGTAAAGCCAGAAGATGCTTCCACTTTCCATCATCAGACTTTAATGTGCCATAATAGTTCTTAAGACCAGCTAGGTTCTTTTAGCATGGATTCATTGGCAAGTAGTTTACCTACTATGTTCCTAGAATCTTCTGTTTTTAGACCTTGATCTAGTGGGAAGAAGGGGGATAGTACCTCTGCAATCACCTGCTGCCACTTAGCACTCTGAGAAGTGTTGCACTATCCTGATGCAGATACCATCCCACCTGTCAAATGAGAAAGGTGATACAGCTTCTGCCTGGAGGTGTCTCAGGAAACTCCCAGAGATCCCGAGAGTCCCTCACTGCCACCAGGCACTTGAACAAGCATGCTGATTTACAGCAGATACTGGATCTCATTTGGGATCCATCAAAAGTATCAGCTGAGTTTACAGATACTGTTTAGGCCAAGCTGATGGAACTTTTCTATAAGCTCTAAGTCAGCTGATAATCCCACTATCTCCTTTCTAACAGAAACTTGGGAAGAGGAGACAGAAAATTGGTTTGCCTTAGTCTTGTGCCTTTTTTGCTCCCCTGTAGGAATTCCTACTGGTGAGAGTTGAATGGCATCATGGTAGGGCAGATGAATCCCAGGGGAACCCAAGTTCGGAGCCAGTCCACATCACACCCACCCAGGCAGGATGCAGCTGGGACCAGGAGGTATGGGTAGGGGCAGCTAGATGGTGCAATGGATAGCACAGTGGTCCAAAGTTAGAAGGACCTGAGTTAAATCTAGCCCCAGACACTTGATCCTACCTATGTGACCCTGGGCAAGTTATGGAACTCCACCCCACCAAAAAAGAAATGTCAGCAGCTCCAGTTGGGCTCTGAGAAGCTGATTTCTTAGAACAAGGAGAGGGGTTGATATGCAGGCCCCAGGGCCCAGATGGCTTGAAGGCTTACCGAGATTGCTGTCAATTTTTTGGTGATAGGCTCGGAGATGCTGATTCTTTGGATAGGCATCAGTACTGCTGGCAGTAGTCCCACCAACAATGACATCTGTTTTAGAAAGAAGCAGTGATGTGATCAAGCTGGGGTTCTGAGCACCCCCTGCAGTCCAAGCAATGCAACACCTTCCTCTCCCCACCTTTCACAAGACTTGCCTAAACAGGTACATGCTATTTCTCCTAAGAGAATGTGAGGACCTTGAAGGTCCAGGCCAGTGTCTCTGGACCACAGTAGGTGCCTAAGGCATATCTGGTGACTGATTGGACTAGAGAGTGAGGCTCCTCTCTAAGAAGCATCAACAAATCAGTCAACCAGCTTTTATCAAATAGCACCTGTGGGCCAGGTACTGGGGAGATAAGGTCAAAAACAGTTTGTGTCCCACTGGCACTCACTAGATGGACCTCCCTTCACAGCCTCTGCTCACTCTCCAGGCCTGGGATGTCCTGGAAAGACAGAGGAAGAGGGACTTGTTCTGCAAACTTGTGAGTCATGTGACCCTGGGAAGCTGCGACCACCTCAACTTTGAATGGGTATAACAATATTTGTACCATTTACTACTTCACAGTCTGTTGTGGGGGAAAAAAATTAAAAAATTTTCTTATCTCTGAAGAGGACAGAACCAGAAGCCATGATTACTAAATCACAGGGTCCAAGAGGACAGGAGGATCCTGACATCTCTGTCCGATGGATGCTGTCCTCCTGGGGGAAGAGGGAAGGTTGTGCACGAGGCACTCCCTACACTATAATGCTCTAGTTCCCATCCCTTTTTTCCTCCTCCTGGAGAATAGAGGCCAGTCCAGACCCCCGATACCTCCCAGAGCCAAGGGTTAGTTCAGTCCTTCTTGTGACCAGGGAATCCTGGCAGGGTCTTTCCTTCCTGCCTGTGGTTGCCTCTGCTGTGCCCGGGTGCCTCAAACCTCCTACTGTACTTAGGACCATGCAGATACTTCAGTAGAGCTTGGGCTGTGACCTGTCAAGGCTGCTGCTAAGGGAGTCACAGCCCAGAAAAGGACTGGGTGAACTTAATCCCCAAGGTCCCATCCTGCAAGAAAGTGCGGTCTGGTTCAAGAGCTTGGGCTAATTGCCTGGGACTGCAGAGCTGGTGAGACGTGAACCTGTGCTTGAGGCTGGGCACCTTCCCTCCAGTGTACTTCCTGACACTGGTCTGACTTTCAGAAAAACTGAGCTCTGTGCCAGCAGTGGCTGCCAGATGTGACTTGGTGCTCTGGCCGGCTTGGGGCTCGAGAATCTGAGGTGTTCTGGTGTTGGAGCAGGGGGCAGGAAGAGGTTCCCAAGAGGGCAGAGCCAGGACCAATTGGCAGCGGTTGCTGGCTCAACTGAGAGAAGCAATGCTGCCCAACAAACCAAGGACAGGGCTGTTTCAGGGAATGCTGAGGATCTCCAAGGAAAAGTCAGGAATACAATAGGGGGACCCTGTCCGAGGTGGAGAATCAAGAATGGTGACCTAAGATTCCTATTCTCCTAATGCCACCAAGCCAACATGGGGGTGTGTGTGTGTGTGTGTGTGTGTGTGTGTGTGTGTGTGTGCTGGTGTTAAGGGCAGGTTGACTCCTTAGCTCAGTGTCTTAAAAAGCAATTAAACCTTTCACAGCTGCATCAAGCACAAGGTCTGGAGTGCCCACTTGGCTGACATGGTGTGTGGAATCCTGGAGCTGCCCCCTCCCTAACACTTCAGTTGCTTTCCCTCCTCTCTGAGCCTGGTCTTCAGGATTGAGAAGCCAGTGTTCTCCAGCTGCTGGAGCAGATGGCCCCTCAACTGGCTCTCACTCCCTCACCCTTCACCCAGACTGTGCCCCCCACTTCCTCTGGCTCCCAGTTCTGTAGGTTGGATGATTCTCTGTTGGATCCCTAGGCTTCACCAGGTCCTCCTTACTTTTCCTCTTCCAAACCTCACTTCTTCTCAAGGATTCAATGAGCACCTCTATGCCCATGACCCCCACATCTCTCCAGCCAGAGCTCTGAACTCACAGGGTCAGCACCCTGTTGGTCATCTCCAGCAAGGAGGTCTGCAGGTCCTGAACACAAATGTCTCAAACAGAATCTATTCGCTCCCCCCCCCCTCACTTTCCCTGGGCTCTCCCAACTCCTAAGGTGTGGTGGGAATGCATGCCCAACTGACATCACAGATCTGGCCGAGATCTCCTGAGTAGGATCCCAGCTCTCTTTTGCAGCTGACATCTGGCCAGTGCTGTTCTTGAGAGGCCCAGTAAATGTTTGCACAATTTATCATCACAGTGCCAGGCCCAGAAGGAGTTTGGAACAGAGCGCAGCATTCCATGGGATACCTCCCAGAAAAGACAAGCAACCTCACTTGCGGGCGGGGCAAGCCCACTGACCACCAGGACCCTTGAAGCGGTTAGCAAGCATGAGCCCCGTGCTTCCTGGAAGCCTTGCTAGCCACACC
Organism: Macrotis lagotis; assembly: GCF_037893015.1. Taxonomy (NCBI): domain Eukaryota; kingdom Metazoa; phylum Chordata; class Mammalia; order Peramelemorphia; family Peramelidae; genus Macrotis; species Macrotis lagotis. The sequence goes on from NC_133666.1 coordinate 697,174,030, forward strand.
CCTTGGCAAACTGGGAGGAATCTGCCAACTGGAGAACTTGAGCAACTTCTGAAGCCCTGCCCCCAAAGGCTCAGCCATAGTGACCCGCACTAACCTGAGCTCTGCAACCTCCTGAGGTTAGGGTGGCTGGCTTGATAGTTCTCCTCTTGCTCCTTACTTGTGCTGATGGCTTCTTTCAGACTTTAAGTTACAACAGAATAAAAAAAAAAGAATTTAAGATGAAAACATGTCAGCAAGTTATCTTATTAAAGCCTTTCCTGGTTTATAAAGTTGATACCATCAATCAACATGATACAGTGGGAAGAACCCTGAATTGCAGGCCCAGGACTGAGGGACCTTGGGACATGAGGGTTTCTAAGGCCAAGGAGGTTCTTTCCAGGTCTGAAATGCCACCTCTTTTGACCTTCAAAGCTACTGAATAAAAAGTAAACTTGCAACACCCCCCCCCCCCAGCAGATTCTGAAAATTGAGACTGAAAGCATCCCCGATGGTCAAGTGGAAAGGATTCTAGGCTGAGATGTCTCTCTCCTAGATCTTTATATATAAATTGTACAGGAGTCAAAGGATTCAACTCTCATTCTGCAGGTAAGGAAACTGAGGCTCAGCATTCTTTCTGCAATCGTCCAAGAGGGAAGGAGCCTGCAAAGCCCCTCCTTGTGGGCTCTCTCCTTTGTGTCCCATGGTGACCTCGGGACCAGGGCAGGGATTATGATTTTCTTTTTAAAGATGAGAACTGATCTTGCTAAAGTGAAGGAGTAACTGTGTCACTCAGTGACTGCTGGGGTTCCTGGGGGCCTCCAAGAACAAATACAAAAAAGCTGCTTGGTAATCACAACCCTTTTGTCACCAGGCACCTCCTCCCTTCTCTCCACATCCTCTAACCCAGGACCTGGGGCTCTGGCTGCTCCTCGCACTCAAGACTGTCTGTGACTACAGACCTTTTTCCTGTTGACCCCAGGCCTCAGTGAACACACCAGCTTTGGTCAGCTGCCCTTGGCCAACTCTCCCTAACTGGTGTCTGTCCTTTGGAGAAGACTGGATTCTGTGGAATACTGATTCCAATACATCAGAACAGCTCCTGTGGAGACGGAATGAACACCAGGCCAGGCAGCACTGCCTTGTTCTGGGGATAGTGTCGTCCATGGAGTCTGGGGGCTCCTCCAGGTCAGGGATGTCTTCTGCCTCCTCAAAGATGAGCACGACAGACACACAGTAGGTGCTTACTAAGTGCTAGTGCTCAATGCCTTAGGAAAACCGATCCTGAGCCCAGGGTGCTGCCTCCTAACCCTGGGGTCCTCCCACAGTGTCTTCTCCCTTCTTCCAGGGGGCATGTCTGATGCTACCTTGAATTTGCCAAGGGCCCAGTTACATAACTACCTCCTCACCCACAACCCAGAATCAGTGTCCCTTTCATTTAGCAGAATCCCAGGTACACATGAAGCACTTGATAAATGCTGGCTGCTATTGTTGACCAAGCCCTGATCTGGTGGATCTCGGGATCTTGTGGACCCCCACCCTCCAGCCTGTGCTCACCGAGGGTTGGGCTGGGAGTTGACGATGCCATTTGGGGTTGGCGTGGTGTCGGCAGGTTTGGATTTGAAATAATTGACAAAGCCCCCAAACATACTCTTGATGTTGTTGATGTGCCTCTGGCTGGTCTTTAAATCCTGATCCATCTTGTCCACCATCTGTTCTGTGTGCTGCAGAACGCCCCGCTGCCGCACGAGCTCCTATGGGAAAAGGCACCAGAGAATCTCCCATTTAAACACTCCCATTTCATAGCAGAGGAAACTGAGACTCAGTGTGAGGCAATGCATCCTCTTTAAACCTCCTGTGGTCATTCACAGCAGATAACCGGACAAAAGCTCTCCACAGCCCCCCTCTGCTGAGCCTACAATCTGGAGGGGTGGAGGAGGGGGTACATCTCCCTACCCTCCCATCTGCTGTTCCTTCCTCCAAGCCATGCTGTGGTACCACCATACTGCGGTGCCACCCAGGGCTTTTTCCTGGGCCATGGGTAATGTGAGACCCCATAAATGGTGGTTCCTGCCACCCTGGATGACAGGCACTAGAGAGCTGCTAGTAGACTTGGCCTGTGCCTCTTCACAAAGGGTGGGGTGCAAAGATTGAGGAATTCCAATTGGCCTTGCCACTCAACAGCATCAGACACACAGGGAACTGGCATTGTGGTATGGTTACAAAGGAGACACCCCTAAAGAAGTCCTCTCCAAACATCTGAGACTGGGGAGATGTGACCAAACTTGGGTGGGGCCGGGGAAAGGGAAGGGGTGAGCAAGAAGGGGGAGAGATCCTGCCCACTCTCAGACTGGCCCAGGAGGTGGCACCTGGCAGAATCCAAGGCAAAGAAGCCTGGCTCACATGATCCAACACCTCCTATGTGCCAGGCTTGGGAGGATGGGGAGTAAAGAAATACAATGGATGATCCCCTCTACTGAGGAGCTCATACAGTACATCAGGGGAGATAGACAATTATGTGAGCAAATAGACACATGCAAAGGGAATACATTCAAATAAGAACAGCTCGTCTGTGAGGAAGAGAGAGGGACTTCTTGGCAAGGGGTGGCCAGGGAAGAGGCACAGAGAGAAGCCACTGGGGCTGGGGCCCCTCTGGGAAAAGTTTTAAGAGGCAAACCAAGGGGCCACAGGTAGCCACTGGCACTGATGTGGTCAGATGTGCCCTCCAGGAGAATCACTTTGCCAGTCATACCTATGGTGGCATGGAATGGGGAGAGCCCAGAGGAATGGAGACTAATCACCTTTATCCAGGTGAGCTACCAGCAGAGAGCCAAGGCCAGACTTCTATTGCACCCCATGGGGTCATGCTGCCCAATGGCTGGGGGGTGAAGATTCTCCTATGGCCTGTAGCCCTGGCGATCTTGTGCCCCCAGGTCTTGGAAAGGCTCACAGGGTCTTGACTTTCCCAGGACCCATTGAGTTTCACACTAAGATCTCTGGGTCTGGCCAGGCTGGGGCACAGCAGGCAAAGCCTTCAAGAACCCCAGACTCCCAAATTTCACCTCCTTTGGCCACATGGAATGACTGATATAAAAATAACCATTTAAAAAACCTGATTCTTAAGAGACTTTACTCCAAGGTCATCTGATTTATATGTGTTTCATATTTTGTTTTGTTAATTCAAACCAGTACATTAGAAAGATCAAATAATGACTTATCACCAGAGGGAAGAAGGCCTAAGGAACTCTAAAAATAGCTTCTCCATGATTGGTGCAGGAGTTCACTGCCCAGGAGAATAAGATGGGACACAAGCCAGAGACTAGCAATCCTTCAGAAGAGGGGTCCAAGACAGAATATAGAAAGGAGGGAGGAAAATCCAATGCCGACTCCAATTTTGATGCAGATTTTATAGAAGGGTGAAAGGCATCTACTGAAAGGGCCACCTGTATGATTTGCTGAAAGGATCCATTGGGGTCTAAGCTTTATTTAGTTTTTATGAATCTCTTTTCCCAGTCAAAAATCAGGTTTTTGTTCCAATTGCGTCCTACTGGAAATATTAACAGAATCTTTCCCCCTTCACTCTCCACTGAGATGTAATGGGAAAATTCCTTAAGGAATCAGTGGGTTAAAGTGTTTACAACCTTCCTACAGGCTCTTACCTCCTCTAAAAGATTTAGTTCTAATGGGGCAGAGCCAGAGATACGATACAACTAAACTAACATTGAACACCAGCCCTTCCAGCACACTTGACAAATGCAGTCATGTCTGTGGCTTCATCTGGTGCCATGGTTCTGGAGGAGGAACTGAGAAAGCAAATGGGAAACAATCGTGCAGCTGTGCAGGAGCAGCCACCCACCCCTGGGTCTCTAGTCTCTGGGACTGCTCCCTGCAGGGTTCCATCTCCTGAGACCCCTGCCAGGCCAATCCAAGCAGAGGACCCATGGTGAGGAAGGCTCCCGTGTTTTGTTCCCCAAAACAAGAACACCAGCAATTCTTTCTATTCATGGAGCCCTCCCTCCAAACACTTTCCATGCCTCGGTCAGAGCTGGAGGAGGCAAAGGAAGATGAAGGACGTCTAATAGGACTTGTAAGGTGAACGTGGCAATAGAGAGAAGGGGAAGAAAGTAGAAAGGGAGATGACAGAAGTCAGGTGAAACCCAAGGTGGTGAGACAAGAGGAGGTGGCAGGATTCAGTGCCTACCTGCTGTAGTGGTACTGTCCCAAAGGGGACAAATGGCATTGCTGGGCCTATTAGGCATTTCTGAACCAACACATGGGATTTCTTGACCTTCAGAGAGTAGCAAAATTCCTGACACCCTAGGTCTGTGAGCCATCAAGGTCAACCCCTGTAAAGACCAACCTGTAGGTAATGAAATGGGTCTAGCAAGGAGGGAATGAGGAAACCAAAGGTAGTCTAATTATTTATGTCCATGATAGCATAATGGCACCTTCCTGTGCCCTCAAAAATGCTCAGGCTGAAGCAAAGCAAAGTGAGCAGAGCCAGGAGACTGAAAACTGACCAGCACAGTGTCCTGCTGCAGCTCCAGACGAATGGTAGGAGGCAATGATCGTAAGGGACACGAGACAGGCTTTTTTGGAAAGGGTCAGTGTGGCTTTAGAAAGATTCTTTTTTCATTTGGAGAGAACTGATAAGGGATTTTAAAATAAAGACACATTTAAAAAGGAAAATGGAGTTAAAGTTATAGGGGTTAAGCCTTATCTCTCTTTCTGACAGTGCCACCAGACTGGGAAGGAGAGAATTGCTAATGCTGATATTGTTTTTTCCAAGCAAAGACAGTTTTCTTTATTCATCCTTTTGCAAGCTTTTGAGTTTCATATTTTTCTTCCTTCCTCCCCCACCAACTCAATCTGATATAGGTTAATTGAGTACAATCATGTCGAATATATTTCCATATTAGTCACATTGTGAAAGAAGAATTGGAACTAAAGGGGGGAAAAACCATGAAAACAAAAGAAAAAACATAAAAGATGTTTGAAAAAGTGAACATCAGTTTTAGTTTGTATTGAGACTCCGCACTTCCCTCTCTGGACATAAATGGCACCCTCCATCACAAATCTTTTGGAATTATCTTTGATTGCTTTATTTATTGAGAAGAGATAAGTTGGAGCAGCTAGATGGTGCAGTAGCTACAGTACTGGCCCCGGAATCAGAAACCTGAGTTCAAATTCGACCTCACACACTTAATAATTACCTAGTTGTGTGACCTTGGGCAGGTCACTCAACCTCACTCTGCTCCACAAAAACAGCCCCTCCCCCAAAAAAGAGAAGAGCTAAGTCCATCATAGTTGATCAGCACACAACATTACTGATAATGTCTACAATGTTCTCCTGGTTCTACTCACCCCACTCAGCAATGGAGGAGCATGCCCTCAACCTCCAGTTCCCTGCTGCCACAAAAAGAGGTGCCATAAACGTTCCTGTACATATGGGTCCTTCCTCTCCTTCATGATCTCCCCAGGACACAGACCAAGCAGTAGCAATGCTGGATCAAAGGCTATATTTTTTATATTTCCTTGCACAATACCACCACTGGGTCTACGCCCTGAAGAGACCATGAAAAAAGGCAAAAACATCACCTGCACAAAAACACTCACAGCAGCCTCACTTGCAGTGGCAAAGAACCAGAAATCAAGTGAACGTCCATCAAATGGGGAATGGCTCACAAACTGTGGCATATGTATGTGATAGAACACCAACATTCTACTGGAAGCCAGGAGGGATGGGAATCCAGGGAAGCCTAGAAGGACCCACATGAACCGATAATGAGTGAGATGAGCAGAACCAGAAGAACACCGCATACCCCAACAGTAACAGGGAGGCAATGATCAACCCCAATGGGCCTGCTCACTCCATCAGTACAACAACCAGGGACAATCCTGGGGTATCTGCAATGGAGAACACCATCCACATCCAGAGAAAGAACTGTGGAGTCTGTACAAGATCAAAGACTACCACACTCAATTTCAAAAAAAAAAAAATACTGTTATCTTATTACACAACTCTGCCATCTCCCAACTCTCCACTTCTCCTCCTTAAGGACATGATCTCTCTCCCATCACACCCAACCCAGATCAATGCACACTATGGAAACAATGCGAAGACACTGCTCCCTATGGGGGAGGGGGCAGAGAAGCGAGATTGGGAAAAAACTGCAAAATTCAAAATAAACAAAAAAAAATATAAATATAAATACATCCCCTTGCACATAGCTCCAGATCAGTTTACATCACCACCCACAGTGCAACAGTGTCTCAATTTTCCTACATCTCCTCCAGTAGTTATGATTTTCCTTTCCAGGAAACAATGTGCCCTCCCTTAGACAAGATAGCATTGTACAAGTTTGATATGAAATTTTGTGCAACCTAACAGAACCTCCAGGGAAGTTTGATAGTTGTGTCTTTGCTCATGTATAAATCCATCTTCTTCAGCTTAAGTGCTGATTTTTTTGGAACTTAGGTCACTGAAAGTTTTGAGGAGAGAAAAGTTCCCAATCCCTTTCTTTCTAAAAAGTTAAAAAAACCAACCAATCCACAAACTGTGCAATTGCTTTGTCAAAAATCTAAATCCCAGAGGATAAGCTGCCATTGATGACCAAGCAATGTGCTGTCAGAAGGGGTGGGACTATGATTTGACTTCCAAGTCTGCCCTTCTCCTCTGGCTTTTTGGCATACAGTTGTTGCAGGATGGGCATGCAATCTGGAGTGAGGGAACCTTCATTCTGTGGCTGACTTGTCCTGTGACATCTCCTTCTCCATGGATTACTGGCCCAGCCAGTCCATCCCTCAACATGATGGTTTCACAAAGGCTCAGGTGACTCTGGGAATGCCAGGATCCCAGGGAATGGGCCTTTTCAACACCAGTCAGGAGCCCTGGGCTGGGCCTGGATTCCAAAGTTGCCTGCTAATCTGCGCCTCCTATTCTCAGTCTCTTTCAAAGTGATCCCTCCTTCATAGTCACTACTACTTCTATACCTGATTTGGGAAGAGACTAGAGGACCATGAAGGGGTGTATGCTCCCCATCAGAACAGAGGGAGTGCTGTTATGGAGAGGTGAGAACCAGTGGTACAGAGAGCACCTGCTGCAATCTTCTGGCTTGGCTCAGTGTCCAGAGCAAGGCCCCCCCCCCCCCCCCCCCCCCCCGTAAGAGAGGAACCTCTGGCTTTCCATCTCTGCCCCTCGCATCCCACAGGGCTCAGATGACACAGGACTTTTACTTCACAAAGAACTTTCGAAATCAGTCCCTGGCAATCACAAAGTCCTAATAGTCGTGGAGAACAGCAAATTCCTTTGCCTCAGTTTCCTCTTCTGTCAAATGTACTGCATTAGGAAATGGCAAACTGCTCCAGGATCTCTGCCAAGAAAACTCCAAATGGGGACTTGGAGAGTCAGTCCCAACTGAACAACAGTGGCCCTGAGACAGGTGCTGGAAGCACTTTTAACACCTTCCAAAGATGCCTCTCTGTCCAATGGGGGGGTGCGGGAGAGCGAGTAAGCAGGTTGACCAGATTCTCACTGCCCACCTCTTTTCCCTTCTCTCAACAGCTCCCCTGAGAGATGCAGAGATGAACCGGAGCCCTTTGGTGGAGATGAAGGCCAAGGTGAGTGAGTCTTCCTGCTGGGCTCAAGATCACATGGCCTTCTAGCTCTTAAACCCCATAATTGAGGGCAATGACTCAGTACTCCAAGCATGGGCCCTAGGCTCCCCTCCTACGCCCCTGGCCACTGGGGATGGCTGACCCCAGCCCTGCAGAGTAGGGGTGGAGCCTCCTGCAGCTCCCCAGATGGAGGGGATGGTTCACCCATACGAATCAACAGAGTGATGACGTGTAGTGGTGCAGAGGAGGCAGACAAAGGAGGGAGGCCGGAAAGGCCAGAGCCAGCTTGTAGGAGGCCTGCAATGCTGGGGAAGGAGTCACAGGGATGGGAATACTTGATGAGGTGCCATAGGTGGTGTGGGTGGGGCAGGGAGAGGATGGCCATGAGGGACAGGACAAACCAAGAGGTGACCTGAAGGATGGCAGTCCTGAGAAGGCCAGGGAGAGGCTCGGGCTTGTGGGAGGTGACTTGCTATTTATCATTCCTAGGTCCAGGGCAAGTGTCTCCTTTTTTCTTGTAAGCAGGTCTTTGCAACAACAGAGGAGGTCTTTGTTCCTTCCCATCTGGGCCCTGATCCTCCCTCGGCCGTTGCTTGTGTCCCCTCAGTTTCTTCATCTGCAAGACTGAGTAATAGCAGTCCTAGTGCTGACTTCCACATGGGAAGGACCATCTCAGGGCCAGGCACAAGGACCCTTCCACCCCTTTAGCCTGCCTGCAATCTCTTCCCTGGGAAGCTAATTAGAAGGGAAAACTGGAATGATTGGTGCCTGCCCTCCTTGCTTCCTATGTGGAGTTCCCCCAGGTCTTAGTGCAGCTCCTCTAGCCATGATCTACTGGGCAGAGCAGACTTGTGCCTGGCCCACGGGAGCCTCCCCCTCCCTCCTCACTCTTCTGGAGGAAGTCTTGGTCTTTCAGGACAACTGTTCCCTGAGGAAGTCAGATCTGAAAACTCTTGTGACTGTGTCCAAGGGCACAGAGGCTGACGTAATGAAGGGCAAGGAGTTTCCTGGTGGGGGGGGAAGGGGAAGAGATAACAGAGAACCGCCAAGGGAGCTCCATCCTTCCTGACCAGCTGACATCCTTGGGGAAGTAGAGAAGGCCTTTAGGTTCACTCCATTCAGCACATCCTGAAGGCCCCATGGTCTTTACAGAGTCTAGGCTTAATGCTAGGAAGATCTTCACTGGTCATCTCAGGAATCCTTCCTATGAAGGTAATCCTCTCACCTCTGACTGCAGCATGATCCCAAGACAGTCCTTGTGGACAGCAAGCATCAACTCCTTCCAGCAGCTGCTTCTGTTCTCTGCAGTCTGTCTGTTCACAAGCACTGATCAAACCCTCCCTATTGCTAAGCACCGGGGATCCAGAGACAGAAAGACCCTCCTAGAGCACCCAGCCTAATGAGAGAGATGTCACATTCAAGAGCAGGCAGCTCTGTGATCCACAGTGGGAAGGGGGAAGGCCAGGAAAGGCCCCTCTTTCCCATACCAACTAGCCTGTCCTCCTTCCATGCCCTGACTCTCCTAGACCACCAAGTCTTTCATCTGTAAGTTAGTCAGGGCTCCTTTCTCCCTGCAGGCAGAGAGACCAGGGAAGAGTCTATTCTTCCTGAAGAAGGCCCTTCCTTCACCTCCTCACTATCCTGCCTGACCTGCTTCTAGCTCCCTCCTCCAGGAAGTCTGGAGACAGCCCTCACCCACAGGGAATCTCTCAGGACATTTCCTGAATCCTGCAACACATGCTGATTGATATCACTCTCTTCCCTAAGTGTCTTTTCATAGGACCACTGGCTTCCAGGATTTCATTAAATCTTGAAATTGAGGTGCTTTCAGATGTTCTAATATTTGAACATATTACCCAGGGAGATTATGTAGACAGAGTTAGGGAGGCCTGAGTTCAAATCTGACCTCAAATACTGTGGCTGTGTGACCCTAGTCAAGACATGTAATCCTGATTGCCTACCTATCCACTTCTTCAACCAACCATTATGTATGCAAGAAAATTGCCATTTCGAGGTGATCTCTTTTCTTAACACAGGAAAATCTCATTAATTCAGCCTGCTGGTTGAAAATTTTGAAAAGCCAGACAGCAGCAAACGAATACTGGTTGGGATGGAGGAAGTTTCTCTCCTGTTTTTTTTACACAGAGAATATGGCAACTGTAAATCATAAGGTGCCCTAAGGAGCTAGGTTTCAACAGGCTAAATCCTGGTCTGAGACCACGCCAGCATTTTATCCAGAATTTGGATAAATCAGGAATCTTACCTCGGATGAAGCAACGCCAATCTTCTCGGATTCATAAATGGATGAAAGGGATCGGTTGGTGCTCTCCACAGTGGCCTCGGTCCGCCTCAGCACTTCCTGCCGAAGGTACTGCTGTCTGTCCGTGGGTTCCCTGGACTTCTGGGAGAAATCCTCCTCATTCTTCCATTTCACTGGTTTTAAGTCTTCTTCATCTGCGTCGTCATCGAACGGATTGTAACTTTTGGAATACGCCGACATGGTGTGCGATGCCAAGTCTGAAACAGCCGGGCAACCCGAGGAGATCCCGAACCCGCCGGTTGGCAAAGGCGTGTGGGTTCTGGAGCAGTTTTCCTCTGGCTGGAGGAAAGGGAAACATGGTCCGTGCCCAAGAAGCCGGACGGCAGTGCCCGGGCGTGTGGGCAGGGCGGGGCGAGCCAGGTGGGACCCCGGGCCCACATCCACGGGGCGTGCGCCCCTCCCCGCGCCGGGGCCCCCCGGGCAAGGCTGGTCCTGCGGGAGGGGCGGGCGCAGGCGCCTGCGTGTGCGTGGGGGGCGGGGAGGGGTGCGGCTGCTTTTCGGGGCCGCCACACAGACTGCGGGGGTTTCCGGCCGGGCTGGACGTGCCGGGCCCCCTCCCCTCCCCTCCCCCTCCGCTCCCTCCCGGCCCCGGCCTCCCTCCCCGGTCCGCCCATGGCCCCGCCCCCCTCCCCCCCCCTCCTGGCTCCCGCGCTTCTTCCTTCCCGGGACCTCCCGCTCTCGTCCTAAGGACCCCCTCCGGGAGCGCTACCCGCCGCCGCCGCTGCCGCCTCCCGCCTCGCCGGGGCTCAGGGACGCCGCGCCCGCCGCTTCGCCTCCCTGCGCCCTCGAACGGCTTCTCCTGCTCGGGGCGCATGCGCGGCCACGCCCCCGGCTGCCGCTACTGGGCGCGCGTGCGCAGGGGCATCCTTTTGGATCCGGAGCGGAAGTCGCGGCCGGTCCCACCTCCTCCCCCCCTCCCCCCGCGGCGCACTCGCCCGACCACCCCCGCCCCAGGGGTTTGACAACAGAGCGGGTCACGTGCGCGTCCTGCCGGAAGCTGCTGGAGTCTGCGCCTGCGTCGTGGCGCTCCCGGCCCGGAAGGGGCTCGAGCCTGTGGTCCGAGACGTCGGAGGCCGAGGCGGAGGAAGGCGGCTCCGCGGGCGTCATGGCGGCCGGCTGCCCGGGCCTCAGCCGCGGCTTCTACTTCAACACGGTCCTGTCGCTGGCCCGCTCGCTGGCCGCGCAGAGGCCCGCGGCCCTGGACAAGGTGACCGGCCCGGGGGGCACCCGGGCGGGGGTGGGGGGGCTGAGGGCGCACCCTCGGGCCCGGGCGCCCGCTCGCTGCCCGCCCCGGGGCCGCCTCTGTGAGGTCAGCGGGGGGCCTTTCCGTGACCCGGTGCTGGTGGTCCCGCGGCTGCAGCCGGGGGCGGGGGCAGGAGGAGGCCCGTGAGGGGAGGGGGGCTCGGGGCCTCTGCATTCGGCGGGGAGACCCCGCTCGTTTCAGGGAAGAAGGGGGCTGGCACCCCGCGGCTCCCGTTGGTCCCTCTGGCCCTTCCTTGGCAGATAAGAATGCCAAGATTCCCTCGGCCCGGGCCCCAGGCTGCAGCAGGCCAGTAGGAGCAGCCCCTCTCCCACCCTTCACCCCGGGGCATCCCTTTGTGCATGGCCTCTCATGGCTTCATACGATTTCAAGGGGAGAGACCCCAGTGGCCAACAGCTTACCGAACCCAGACCCGAAAAGGGACCCTCTCCCCTTCAGACCCAACAAGTCGGGCTTATGGAAGGCTCCAGAAGGAGCCCAGACAGGCAGGCCCTTCCGACTCTGATCGGAAGATTGCTGTAAGCCAGAGGGGTCCAACGTGCTCCTGAAAAATTCAATCAGATCAAAAACTATCGAGAAGCGGTTAACCAAATAAATAGAAGTACGGCACAACACCGGTAGTGTGAATTTTTGGTTTTTCTAAGTCAGTATATGGCCTTGCAGGGGTTCTTTTTATTTGAGTTCACACCCCTACTCTCGTGGATAATGTAAAATCAGTTCTCCATGTCCCTCTGCACCTTGCTCCTATTACTCCTAGTCTGTTCCCTGAGGCCAGGTTGCAACAGGATCCAGCCAGGACCTTTCCTTCTGTACTCAGTCTGTCCAGTCGGGCTCCTCGGTGCCTCCTATTCCCTGAGGATGATGCCCCCATTTCCCTGAGGATGTTCCCTGGAAAAGAAGGGTGGAGTGAAAGTGGGCCTGTCTGGAGAGTGGCTCACTAAGACTTAGAATGGGGAGAAATCCAGGCAGCCCCAAGAAGGTCCTTGGAAAGTATACTCAATGTCTGACTCATTAGCTTTGGAAGTTGTGAATTGTTTTACTGCCCGACTTGGGTCAGGTAGATCCACAGCTGTTGCTTCAAGCTAACCAGCTTTTAGCTTTACACTGAGAAATAGACTGCTTAGTTGGGTGGAAGTCTTGCCTGGCCCACCAGCCTGGGGGAGCATCCGCTCTCCTGTTTGTGGCAAAGCTAAGGGAGTGGCCTTTGTTTCCTTAGAGTCTAGTAACTAGAGCCAGATCCAGATAGTCTTAGAGTGGTCAACTGGTCAATCTGGAACAACCTGATAGACTGGCTTGGTAGTGAAAGATGCTAGAATCACCTTAAGAGCTAATGCTTTTTTTTTTTGGTTTTTGTGGGGCAGTGGGGTTAAGTGACTTGCCCAAGATCATACAGACAAGTAATTATTAGGTGTCTGGGGCTGGATTTGAACTTAGGTCCTGAGACTCCAGGGTGGGTTCTCTTTCCACTGCACCACCTAGCTGCCCAAGAGCTAACTCTTAACAAAGGTTTTAAAGTTTACTGAATCACAAACAGACGCTAGCTCCCTTTATCTAACCCCCCCCCCCCATTTCACCAAAGAGTAAACCAGAGGAAGCCTAGTTTTCCAGGGACTCACCTCCGGTCAGGATGTCAGAAGTAGGATTCTAAGCTGGTTCTCTGACTCCTGGGCCCGGGCTTTTTCAGCCTCCTCTGGTGACTGCTCAGACTTCTTAGCATTTTCCACTCATATCTGCCAATAACCATTTTTCTGATGAGGCTCACCCAGGAGCACCGGCTAGTGCTACTTTCTGCTAACAGAGTGACTGAGCAGGGTATCGTTGGCAGCAGCCTCTTGGGTCAGAGTGGGTAGGTAAGCAAAATGACAAAATCTGAGGCTTCTCAGGGGGCAGAGTCCTGCTGTCTATCAGACTGGATGGAGGCCTGGCATCTAAGCCCACCCAGATCATCTGGAGTCACAGAATTCAGTTTTGAATCCTCACTTTGAAAACCTTACTTGGTGTGGTCAGCAGTATTTTACTACAATATTCAGTTCATCAAGTATTCTTTTTTTTTTAGTGTCCACTTTGTAAGAGGCATTTGGGGGTCCAAACCAAATTTGGGGTACTTTAAACACTGGGGACCTGGAAGGTCTGGGAAGGCATCGTGAAGGTGGCCTTTGACTGAGCTTGGATACATGAGGAAGATTCTTTGGGAAAATGAAGAAAGAGGCCAAAGAGTGACCTGCATGGAGTAGTCCAGTTGGACCATAATATCACATATCTGAAACACGACTGGAGAGGGAAATTGGAGCCAGTTTGTGGGAGGTTTTAAACGCTAGACTGAGCAGTCAGTCTGAAGAATTCTGAGAAGGGCAGCATAGGGGGCTCTCTCTGGGGGCTGGGATAGCTAGCTTCCTGGTCCTGAGCCTCTCCAGGCTTCATCAGCTAGTAGCCCCTGAGGAGGTTATCACAGAGCCCAGAAGCACTTTGTTATTTTAGTTGATTCTCTAGAACTCTTGCTGAATAAGTCATTCTGCATAGGCTGTTCTCAATAGTTGAGTGTTTATACTGAAATGATTTTAATTGTACTGGCATGGAAATCTTTTTGAAGTGAACTACAACTGTTCATGCTTTCTTACATTATTATATAATGTTGTTGATGCTGATCTTCCTGATGTGGGCTATAGGCCTGACCCATCCAATCTGTCTCTGTCTTTTGGGTACCTTGGGCCTACTTCCCCCACACACACACACACATCACCCCCCCCCCCCCTCCCATGCAGGCTGACCCTCATGCTGTTGATCTGTCAGCTTCCTGGCATCTTTTCCCTTAGCTTTTTTATAGACTATGCCAGTCATCTGCTAGGTTTTCCCTGGGTGCTCAGAAGCTATGTCAGAGGTTTTCTGTTTTTGTTTTTCTGACTATATATGATACTATTGGAAGCCTGAAGGTTCTAGGAGGTTGATTTATCAATAGACAAGATTGGTAGACAGCATTAATTATGGGACAAGAGGTCCATATAATAGAGTTCTGTAGATTTACCAAAAAAATAAAGCCCTCACAAATTCTGTTTTACTAAAACCAGTTTCTAATGTGGGAGTCTACTTCCCTCGTGTATCAGCTTTCTGCAGATTTTTTTTTTAGTTCTTGCAGAGCAGACACAGTGACTATGTCTCTAATTTTAGACAGTCATTACAATTTACAAATTACACTTGATTATTCAGTGAAAATACTTTGTTCTTTCAAGTATTCCAGTATTAGGATAGGCAGCCCTTCTATTCAAAATGACAATCCTCCCTGGCGGCTGGCAAACTGGCAATGGCTCCATGTTCTCAGAGTCTCAACAGTCTCATCGAGTTTGAGGTCCCCTATTGGGGATGGTCTGGTACCTGCCACTTGTTCTGCCATGACTCCTGCCCTTCTGATGAAGGATCTGCCATGCTCGAGTGGAATTTTCCTCTGCACCCAGATGTAACTTTCTTTTCCTATACCTTCATCCTTGCACCTGCTTGGGGCTCTCCTCTCTAAACTACCTTGGATTTTTATTCCTTTTGTACTTGGGACCCTGAGAGCCAGACCACTTTGTTTCTGCCTTTTTGTCTCCAGTGCCTGGACATCCTAGGCACTTAAATGCTTGTGGATGAATAGACTAGAGTGAACAAGAGGGGGCAGGCCAAGGAGGGACCTTTTAATTTCACTTCCTCATCTCTCAAGCAGTGAAAGCCCTGAACCAGCAAGCTTTATTAAACCTCTTCTCTCTGCCAGCTCTGAAAGTGAGACAGTTCCTGCCTTCATGGAGGGAGGCAGCATGTCCAGATGTAATAATGTGCCAAATAAAGCCAAGATCCTCCAGGAGGGACTGGAGGGAGAGGGTTGGCCAAGCTGGGGCTGACTTCTGTTCTGCAGGGGTCAAGGAGAAGGTAAACCCTGCTTGGAAGTGGCAGCAGGTAGTAGTGGAAGGGAGGTAGGCAGCCTCCTGCCTGGGGGTCCCCATTCTCCTGCTCTGCTCCAATTCTTTATGTGAGAGAGAGAGAGAGAGAGAGAGAGATCCTAAGGGCTACCAGATTTTGATTTCCATGAGAAAGGATTGTGGGCCTCTTTTGTAAAAGATGAGACTCTTGGAGCTAGAGGTGCAGGAGAAGCTGCATGGGGGAGCCCTGAGAGCCAGCCTCCAGAGCAGCATCACAACCAGAAGGCCAGCCTGTGGTTGCCCTTGTACAGTGTTAGGGAACCAATGGCCACAACTGGTAGCAGCTGGAGTGTGCCACAGGCCTCCCCTGCGCCAGGCCAGCCTGGGTCAAATGTGACCCAGCTGCCTTTTAGAATGCCTCATCACTTTAGATGAGATTCTTGAGAGCAACTGTCTGTCCTGAGGGGACCCAGACAGATTTTTCTTGTGACCTCATGAGGTCATCTCTTTGCTGTATGGTTTTCATTCAGTTCAACAAATATTGATTGGTGCCTGTTGCTTGGGTGAAGTGGGAGGGCCCTCTGAGCACCAGTCTGGTGTGGGATGGACACAAACCTGAAGTTTATAAAGAAAAACTGCCTTTGACTGCATCTCTGAAATCATTGGTCCCTTTTGGACTCACTCTCTACATACTGGTCAGCAGGCCCCCCCCCCCGTCTGTCCTCATTCCTCTCACCAAGAATACTCTCAGCCTCCACCCTCTAGTCAGAGGCAGAAGTAGAATTCCTAGGAAAATGGGATCTTGAAGGAGCATGAGGGGGGCATGGGGAAAAGTCCCAGAGTCAGTGCTTCCTCCAGTTTTCCTGGAGCATTTGCCCCTGCCCCAGTGCTCACCAAAGAGTAGGCTTGGAATCAGTGTATTGTTCCCTGTTAGATTGTCAGTTCCTGGAGGCAGAGATCCCTTGTTTATGAGGCAACTTTGTCTCTGGACTTGGATTCAGCAGTTCCCAAGTTCAAATCCTGACTAAGGCACTTAGTACCTGGGGAGCCCTGTTGGATTTGCACTGTCATCTCCAATGAACTCCTTGTTTGTTAAAGAAAGGGTGAATTAACGAGGGCAGTGAGCCCTGGGGCAGAGGTGGGTGAGAGGGACAGATGGGAAGAGGGTCTGCTAGAAGTCTGGCAGCCCTGGGGTTAGGAAGCTTTTCCATTTCTCTGTGCTCAGGACTCTACTACCAAGAATAGACCATTGTGGACAGTCTTCTACTAAGCTGACTTCCCTTGGAACTCTTCTACTAAAATGTCTTTCACAAAGATCACTAATTCAAAAAATTGATGACAGAAACATGGAACTTGATTTAGTAGGAAATTCAGTTGCCATCGAGTCCATTTCATACAAATGACAAGTCACCCTCCAGCCTGAGAAGTGTTCAAGTCGAGGCACCAAACATTGATTAAGTACCCACTGTATATCAAGCAATGGAGAGTCAAAAAAAAGCAAGAGTCCCAACTTTCTAGAAGCTCACATTCTAATGTGGGGGGGGTGTAAGCTAAGGGTGGAAAATACCTGTACAGGGTAAAGGAGAGAGAGGTAACCTCAAAAGGAAGACCTTGCTGGCCTTGAGGGGATCAGGAGGCAAAACTGAAGAGGGGAAGTCAGGACAGGGACTGTGAGGTCAGTAGTGAGTCATGGAGGGACAGGGTGGGGAGGAAGGTGGGAGAACCCTGGCAAGATGCTAAAAGGCTTTTGGAGCTGAAGAGAAGGTCTTGTATTTGACCCTGGAGGTAATGGAGAACTCCTGGGACTTAGCAAGTGGGGGAAGGACCTGACCAGATCCCACCCCCCAATCAACTTCTCTGCAGCATCCACCCATCTCCACTGGCCCAGCCCTCTCCAACCAAACCAGACCAATCTAACTTAACATTGTGAGCCAACTATGTAGAAGATGGCTCTGAGAACTCTGATGACCAGCTCCAGTCCCTGGCCCCAGGACCCTTACACACCTGCACAGGAAAGTCAAAAGAGGGTGGCCAGGCGATAAACTGGGAGCCTGGAGCTGAAACAGGCTTAAAAGCAATGGGGTAGCTGGGCTCCACTCTTTGGAGAGAGAGCAGAACCAGGAAGCACAAGGAGGAGCCACTCGCAGTGGGTTAAGGATGAAGTTGCTACCTGGTAGAATCTGCTGAAGTGGCTGCCTCCCTAGTCAGAGTTCCCTAAGCAGAACATGAATGACTCCTAGTCAGGAAGTTAGACAGTGTCCTTCACTTAAGATTTGAACTCAGTGGCCCTTGAGGCCTGGGATTCTCATCATAACCAAAAAATCGAATTCAAGTTAGAAAGTGATCACAACAAAGAGGAATTCAAGCTAAAAGAGCAGATGAGATTTGCATTGGAATTACATTGCCTCTTGGAACCGGGAGGAAATCAGAAAGGCTTACTCCTGAGCCAGATGTGAGGCAGAAGAGGGGACCAAGTCAAGGGGAAGAGCAATTCCCACTGGGACTAGAAGGATGTTCTGAAGAGGACTGAGAGAGAGGTGGGGGGGGGGTGTCAGTTTTTGGGACCAAAGGCCAGGCCTGGGGTCTTGACCTTTATCACTCTAGACTCCAGATGCTCTAATAGAGCGAGGGAGGAAGGGCATTTGTTGTTGATCAGGGGGCATCCCTTTACTGGAGCATGAGGGCTGAGTTCACAGGAGCTGCCACATCCCCCAGGGAAGAGTCCAGAGGGAGAGGAGAGGCCAAAGAAGGGCTCTCACTGAGCAGCTACCTGTTGATTTTCATTCCCTTCTTGACCCTTGACTTTCATGTGCCTACAATTCCCCCCCCATCTTGCTTCCCTCCCCCCACAGAAGGCAATTTGCCAGTCTTTTCATTGTTTCCATGGTAACGATCCAAATTGAGTGTGATGAGAGAGAAATCAGATCTTTAAGGAAGAGACAGAAAGTAAAAGAGAGAGCAAGAGCAGACAAGATAGCAGGGTTTTTTTTCCCTAAATTAAAGGGAATAATCCTTGGTCTTTGTTCAAACTCCACAGTTGTTTCTCTGGATACAGATGGGATTCTCCATTGCAGACAGCACCAAATTCTCCCTGGTTGTTGCACTGATGGAATGAGCGAGTCCATCAAGGTTGATCATCACCCTCATGTTGCTGTTGGGGTGGACAGTGTTCCTCTGGTTCTGCTCATCTCACTCAGCATCAGTTGATGCAGATCCCTCCAGGCTTCCCTGAATTCCCACCCCTCCTGGTTTCTAGTAGAACAGTAGTGTTCCATGACATAAGGAATATCTTTTTAAAATTTTTTTTATTTATTTAAGGCAATGGGGTTAAGTGATTTGCCCAAGGTCACACAACCGGGCAATTATTAAGTGCCTGAGGCTGGATTTAAACTTAGGTCCCTCCTGACTCCAGTGCTGCTACTCTATCCATTGTACCACCTAGCTGCCTCTCACAAAAAAAATACCTTTTAAAGAAAAGAAAGAAGCATAGAAAAAATAAAACCACAAAACTGATCAACAGTTTGGAAAAGTTTGAAAATACATACAATATTACACACTTGTGAATCTCTCATTTCTACAAAAGCATGGGAGGATGGGGGATCAGTTAAGGCTGCACATGGATAGAGAACCAGCCTTGGAGTCAGGAGGACTAAGTTCAAATCCAGCCTTAGACACTTAATAATTACCTAAAAACTCTGTGACCTTGGGCAAGTCACTTAACCCCATTGCCTTGCAAAAATTTAAAAAACTGGGAAGATGGATTTTCTCCATAATTGTGCTTTTGTGGTTGTTGCCATTTGTTTGACAGTTGTTCAGTCTCTGTGGCCCATTTGGGGTTTTCTGGGCAGAGATACTGCAGTGGTCTGCCATTTCCTCCTCCAGGTCAGTTCCAGATGAGGCAATTGAGGCAAGTAGGGTGAAGTGACTTACTTGCTCAGAGTTACACAGCCAGTAAGGGTCTGAATCTGGATTTGAACTCAGGTCCTTCTGACTCCAGGACTGATGCTCTCTCCACTTGGTTGTCCTGTTATTGTAGTCATTGTACTTGTCTTCCTGGCCTTGCTTACTTCCCTCTGTGGCTATTCCTGCAGCTCCTCCTACGTTTCTTCTTCAGCACAGTCATCTTTTCCTAGAGTACAGTGTCAGTTGTGGGGGCTTGAGGGGGTGGGTACCATCCATTACAGAAAGGGCTGCTCTAAGTAGCTTGGTGTCAGGGACACATTAACCCTTTTGGCTTTTTGCCACTCTTCCTCTCCCCCCCCCCCCCGCCCCCTCCCCCAGCCTCTGGGCAGACTTCTCCCTGGCTGCCTCCAGGCCTGGAACTTCTCCCTCCTGGGCTCCAACTCCAACCCCACCTCCTAACCAACCTTTCCCAGTCTTCTTCTATTACTGATCTCCATTTCATCCTGTCTAGAGTTTGGCTGTAGCTGTGGCTGTAGTTGTTATATCCCCCCGTTGATGGTGAGTCCTGGAGGTCAGAGACTGTCTTTTACCACAGTGTAGAGTTTTGCTCTGGATGCTCATTGACTGACTGTGTCATGAACCCGTGTCACTTTTTTTTGCAGTTTCACATTGCTTTTCAGAATTGTTGTACTAGGGGTGGCTAGGTAATACAGTGGATAGAGCACCAGCCCTGGAGTCAGGAGTACCTGAATTCAAATCCAGCCTCAGACACTTAATCATGACCTAGCTGTGTGGCCTTGGGCAAGTCACTTAACCCCATTGCCTTGCAAAAAAACCTAAAAAAAAAAAGAAAGGTTGTACTGATTTACAGCTCCATCAGTAGTACACTTATGTCCTCTTCCTAGGCTGACTCTATCCTTTGTCATCTGTGACATCTGCAGATTGTGAGACAAAACCTCAGGCTTGTTTCAATGGGCAGTTCTCTACTCCTTTATGATTTAGAGCTATCTTGAGGTTGGGAATAGTTTGCATTTCTTCTTAGGGAAGTTGTTTGTTCATGGGAAATGACTCTTGGTCATATCTCTGTATTTGTTAGTTGTTCATACATATATCTTGGATACTAAGCCCTTATCTGAGAACTTTGATACAAAGATTTTTCTTTCTTTTCAGTTTTCTTCCTTTTCTCTCTCTCTCTCTCTCTCTCTCAGCAATTGGAGGTTGTGACTTATCCAGGTTCGCACAGTTAGTGTATCTGAGGCTAGATTTGAACTCAGCTCCTCCTGACTCCAGATCCAGTATTCTGTCCACTGCACCTCCTAGCTATCCATTTGCCTCCTTTCCTTAAAACTAGATATATTAATATTGTTTGTGTAGAAATTTTCAGTTTTATGGAGTTCGTTGTCCATTTCATATTCTATAAGTGTCTCTCTTCCTTAGGTAAAGAGTAGAGCTTCTGGGGAAAAAGACTCACGTGTCCAAAAATATTTATAGCAGCTCTTTTTGTAGAGGTAAAGGATTAGTCAATTGGAAAATGGCTGAACAAGTTATGGTATATGAATGTTATGAAGTACTCTTGTTCTGTAAAAGCAGTCAGACTTTAGAGAAGCCTGGAAAGACTTCCATGAACTGATGCTGAGTGAAGTGAGCAGAGCCAGAACATTATACATATTAAGAACAACATTGTGAGATGCTCAACTATGATGAACGTAGCTCCTCTTAGTTCAGTGATCAACCACCCTGTTTAGGAAAATGTCATCCACATCCAGAGAAAAACCTATGGAGTCTGAATGCAGAACAAAACATATTTTGCTCACTTTAAAAATTTACTTTTAAGTTTTTTCTTTTTCATGGTTTCCCCCCTCTCTACTTCCAATTCCTCTTTCATAACATGACTAATATGGAAATATGTTAAACCTGATTGTACACATGCAACTTTTGCCAGATTGTTTGCTGCCATGGGGACAGGGGAAGGAAGGGAGGGTGGTACAAAAGTGTGAAATTCATAAACATGCAAATGGATGAATGTTGAAAAAAAAATACTCCTGGCCATTGTTGTTAGAGATACATGATATGTTTCTTTTTCAATTTTATGATGATGTGGATCTTTTAATATCTCTTTTGTCTTTATGGTGGGATGTGATATATAAGATGCTGCTTAAGCCTAATTTTGCCAGTTTGCTTTCTAGTTTTCTCATTTTTTTTTTTCAGCCAAATTTGGAGTCCTTTCCTAAGGAATTTGATTTTGAGTTTTTCATACACAAGTCATTGCGTCTTCTTGTTTTGCTTTTTATCCTTTGATCTATTCCAGTTATTAACTGACATGTGTTACTGTGAATAGTGACTTGATGAGATGAGAAATGTAGCTGTTTCTTCTTTGCCTTCACTGCCATTGCCTTGTCCCCAGGTTGGATGAGATTTCCCAGATTCTCTTGCTCAAGTTGCAGTGGGAATTGCTTCATGGTAGACATTTCCTTATTTTTCTGTATCTATTTTATTTTGTTTTGAAAGATTTTATTTATTTTGATTTTATAATTTTCCCCCTAATCTCACTTCCCTCCCCCACAGAAGGCGGTCTGTTAGTCTTTACATTGTTTCCATGGTATGCATTGATCTAAATTGAATGTATTGAGAGAGAAATTATATCCTTATTTCTTTTGCTTTCAAGTATAATTGCTGACCTCTGCTTTCATCCAGAATTGAATGATTTTCTTATTTATTTATTTATTTGTTTAGGGCAATGGGGTTAAGTGATTTGCCCAAGATCACACAGCTAGGCAATTATTAAATGTCTGATACTGGACTTGAACACAGGTCCTCCTGACTCCAGGATCAGTGCTCTATCCACTGTGCCACCTAGCTGCCCCTTGAATGATTTTCTTTGAGATTCATTTAGGGGATGATCTTTTATATGGAATTGTCCAAGTGAAATAGGCCAGGTTTTTTTGAGGATCTCTGTGGCTCTTTGTAGCTCAGATCTAGTTCAATTCAAGATTTGCTTTCACTTTATGACATTACATGTTTTTGTTCCTTTGATAAGGTCCAGAAACTTCTCTGCATGTGTCCCGTTGATTTTCATGGGATTTTCCAATTAGATGAACGTCGAAGAGATGCTGTCATTGCTCTGGGAATTTTTCTTATCGAATCAAATTTGCAGGTATGGTTCTCATTAGATTACATATTCCCTGTGATCATTTACCTGATGATGAAATAGATTGCTCAGAGTAGAATTGATTTAAGTTTTGAGGTTAAAGAAAAAAAAATTTACAATCATAAGTATATTTTTGTGTAATAGAATTTGAAAGTGGTGCTCATTTTCACATATCAAAAATAGATGGAGGCTTAATGATGGTACTAAATTTTTAAGCACATTAAAATGATGAACTATTTAAAATACTTTTTTATTGTATTTTTACTGCAATTTTATCTAAAAGCCATGTGATAATTTGCTATTTTTATTGACAATGGAAGTGAAGAAGTCAAAGGGAGAAAAAGCATAACCCAGATTAAAGGTTAATCATTAATGTTTGAGTGAATGTTTGTTGGACTGTGTTATTAGAGAGCTTTTGTTTCTAAATAATATTTAAATTTCTCTGTTTAACTAAAAAATGTATAAATATTCCACAAATGTTTGAATAATGAACATGGATTGTTATTTTCATAAAGACATGTCTGTAAAATATTAAAAATAAATATTATATCTTCACACTATTTCATAGGTCATTTTCTAACCCCCTCTCCTCAGCTACTGTTCCCACCCTTCTTTCCTCTGTTCAGGCCCCTCTCCTCTTTCACCTTCTCTTTCAGCAGAGACTTCTCCTCTCTTCTCTACCTCAGGCCTCGCCTTTACTTCCTCAGTTCTCCAGTTTTCTTTGACTGGGGAAGAGGTGGCCCTTTCCGTGGGCTCCCCTGGCCTGCTGCTTCTAGCATGATCCATCCCTATCTTTGCTCTTCAATCTCTGCTTCCCTCTTGCTCTCCTCTCCAAGCCCCATCTTCCCTTGCTCAGTGTGGGTGCACTACCTTCTCAAGTCCTTGTGTGCTGTTCTTGTTGCAGGACTTCTGGTACTGAGGGCAGACCTTATGTTATGTCCCAGAGCCTGACACTTACCCAATATTTATGAGGAAGGTTCAGTAGTTACTGGGGGCAGGACCAGGGCTGGTTGGGGGATCTATCTACTGACTTCTTTTTGAGTATGCATCTCTTTCTTTTTCAGCACAAAGAACACATCATCCCCTACCTTCTTCGCCTTCTGAAGGGTCTCCCAAAAGTGCAGTGGATTGAGGAAAGTGGTGCGCGGAAGAAACGAGGTGGTGCCATGTTCATTTTCTTTGTATGTGGTTGAGAAACATAAACATACAAAAGGACATTCTCACGCTGGACCACTCAGTGGTCCATTCTACCCCGTGGGATTTTATAGCCAAACACCAATATCTAGAGTCTGGGAATGAACATGTGGCCCACAGACACATTGCTACTCCACCCACCCACCCACACACTGCCTCCTGTAATGAGGCCTTTCTGGGCCTTATTTGTTCCCTGGAATTACAAGGGTTCGGTGGGCATCCTTTACATTGGGCTCTCTATTCATTATGATCTCATAAGATCCCCAGTTTTTTGCCCATCTCTCCCAGATTTTCTTGTTATGCTTCATCTTGGGAGTGAGGTTGGATAAAGGACCCAATGCCACCCCACCTGACCCTCCTAGCAGAAGTACTAGGTACTCTCACAGCTTCTACTGTGGCAAAGAGGCTTTGAGCTTGGTTCTGGCAGCAGGCCAAGCCTATAAACATCTTCTAGTAAGGAAGGTGGCATGGGCACCACTCCATTTAGTTTGTGTCTGAAGTGGGATTTAAATCTGGCTCTTCCTGACTCCAAGCCTTATCCATTATCCTCTGAGACTGATAATCTGCTGCTTCTGTAGGTCATTAGTTGTTGAGGTACTGACCCCCCCCGAGATCTTGGCGCTCTGATGGGTCCACTCTTCATTTCCTTATAATTCTTATGTTTTTGTTGCTAGAAATACTACCCCCACAATTTCCAGCCTTAGTCACCAAATCTCAGAATCTGAGAATTGATAGAAGATTCCATGGCTGCTATATTGTTGACCCTGAGCTTGTCCCTCCTGGGCAGCCACCATCTAGTCAGTCCTGAATTTGCACCAGTGTGGGCGGCCAGTCACTGCTCAGAGGCCTAATCTCTTCTCTTTATGGGCTACCTCTTCCACTCTGGAACACCTTTAGTGCTTAGGGGAGTCTTGGATGTTTTCAGCCTCAGCTTACTGACTCTTCTTGCCAGTTGTTCCCTGTTTGACTGAGCTGACCAAAGTCTTCCGTCTGACAGCCCTCCAGAACCTTGAACAACTCTTCTTTCCCCTTCTTTCCCCTTTGGTGTTTTCTTCTTTTGGTCAAAGTTCCTGGTCCCTTCATCAACCCCCCCCCCCCCCCCCCCATGATGGATTCTGGCTGGACACTCTTCCTTGAAGAACCTCCTAGCCTTAGAGAACTTGAGTTGGAAGGGGTTTCAGAGACTGGCTCATCCAAACCCCTTGTCCAGATGAAAGAACTCTGAGTGAAGGCAGGGAAGAGGGCATGACTTGCTCACAGAAGTAGCAAGAGACTGAGTTGGGATTCAAGAAGTCCTCTAGCCTCAGATCCAGCCTCTTTCCTCCATATCTGATTCTGAAGCCTGAGGCTTCTCTCACTCTTCCATGATTCTGGCCTTGGAAGGAACTTCCCCTGCCCTCTGTGGGTCGTTTGGTTTACTGTTATTTTCTCTTTTTTTCTTTTTGTTTTTTTGGGGGTTCTTTTGCAAGGCAATGGGGTTAAGTGGCTTGCCCAAGGCCACACAGCTAGGTAATTATGAAGTGTCTGAGGCTGGATTTGAACTCAGGGACTCCTGACTCCAGGGCTGGTGCTCTATCTACTGCGCCACCTAGCCACCCCAGTTTACTGTTATTTTAAGGAACATTGACTACCCCCTCATAGCCAGAAGTGTGAGGAGGTCTCCTTCAACGACCCTCATTCTCCTGAGGAGCCCCCTCCAAGCCTGTGGAGGGGAGGGCAGGGTGCTGTGTTTGACCGCAGCAGAGGAGGACAGTAGGTTCCCCTTCCTGATGGGTCCCATTCTCCAGATCTTCTGGAGGCAGTGACCCTCGGCTTGTGTCAGCTCTCAAGGCTGGCTGTCTTGAGGAGCTTTCAGGAGCCCTTAGCGAAGCCCCTCTGCTGCCTGTGCTCCTTGTCAGCACAACCAATGCCTCCCCTCCTGTGACTCACTTGCCCTTGGCTCTTTCAGTGTGAGACCTTCTCCCTGGCTTGCTTTTCTTTCCTCCTTCAGCTCCAGGCCTCCCAAACCCCTTCCTCAAATTCAGGATCTGTTCTTTATCACGATTCCTGAACCTTCCAGGTCTCAAGATGTTGTTGTCCTTCTTCTTCCTCCTAGGAGAGAGCTTGATGAGTTCAGATTGGGCAGATACTGATAAGGTGTTGACTCACCTCTGCACAGGCCAGGATTCCTTGATGCTCAGCTCACATTGCTCCCGGTGGAGGTGCCCATCTACACTTGGCAGACTCGCCCTGACTTTCTTCCCCCTTCCCCATCTGCTCACCGAGACTTAGACTTTCTCATTCCTTTTCTCTCACTAATTCTCTCAGACTCTGCTTTCTGTAGCTGGTTTAATCCAAACAGATTGATCAAACATACTGATTCTTCTTTTGTCTGGCATCTCTGCTCAGAGCTCGGTGATTTCTGGTCTCACTATCCACCCCCTGTACAGGTACTCAACCTAGATGTCCTGGGACCCCTCCTGCAGAGTGCCATTGAGAGAGGATACTCCATAGGCCTGAGGACAGAACCCCCTCCTTACTGGACTTAGCAAGGCAGCTGCTGTCAGGGCATGCAGCAGCCTCTCAGAGCCTCAATTTCCCCACCTGTACAGCATTGTTTGGAGTGTTTTATGAGACTGAGTTGCTCTGTATGCCGGACCCTTCTTCTCTTGCCCAAGACAGTGACTGTCCAGCTAGTGACCTGTCCTCAGGGAATCTGAGTGCTCTTGTGACCCCCAGAAGTATTGCTGTGAGGAATGCCATGTGGTGGGCACTGCCAGGCCTACTGGACCATGTTGATCCCTATTCTTTCTCTGACAAGTGCTAGGCAAGATCAGTCCCGTATGTTGGATTTGATTGAGGCTTCTTAGGCAGTAAAGCCCAGAAAGGATGAACTGATTTTAAGAAAATAGTTGAGATCTGGGCACTTTCTTTTTTGAAAATATTTTATTTATTTTTTTCAACTTCATAAAGATAGCTCTCAACCATCATTTTTTGGTAAGATTTTGAGTTTTACAGTTTTCTCTTTTCCTCCCTCTTTCTGGCACATTTTTCCTTACAGAAGCCCTTTCTCCATTTTTTCTTCTTGCTTTTCCAGAAAAACTAGTGATGAATCTCAGAGATGC
This sequence comes from Macrotis lagotis, assembly GCF_037893015.1. NCBI lineage: Eukaryota > Metazoa > Chordata > Mammalia > Peramelemorphia > Peramelidae > Macrotis > Macrotis lagotis. The sequence continues at coordinate 697,200,443 of NC_133666.1, forward strand.
TATTTCTTTAGTAAATTATGGCCTGCATTGATGAGAGTGAGTGCAGTTCCAGGGGGGTGACCTAGTTAGTCTTTAAATGCCAGTAACTTAAGTCCTATGTGTTTTGGCCATGTTTTAGCATGGTTCTTATTTAGGCACATGGTACTATTCTTTTAGCAAAGTCATCTGGCCACATTTTGGGGCAACATGGAGGTGCCCCTTGTTTTCAAAGACTTGGTCGATCAGATGATGTCCCTTCATCACCTATTGATTGACTCTGGCTGTTGTCAAGGACCCAGGCCCAGAAAGCTGGCCTCCTAGGTGATGCATTGATGGCCTAGATCACCCATCTCACCATCCTCATACATCCTGCTTCCTCTGACTTATGTTTCTGAGAGGACATGAGATGCTAGGAGGCTAGAGAAGGGGATGACATCCATTGGCTCAAGAATCATGTTAGTTCAAATCTAGAACTTCTGAAGGGTCCACTGGACTAGTCAGGTTAAATTTCTGTCGTTTTTGCATCTTGACCCAATGGTGGCAGGCCATTAATACATTCCCTCAGAAACTTTCCTTAAGGGTCTATGTTAGAGCTTCCATACTGGCTTTGATGTCTAATGGACTGGACTCTATGGGTAATCCCCCCACCCAATTACATGTAAAAATCAGGTTTTTGTTTTTGTTTTTGTTTTTGTTTTTTTTTTTAGTTTTTGCAAGTGGCTTGCCCAAGGCCACACAGCTAGGTAATTATTAAATGTCTGAGGCCGGATTTGAACTCAGGGACTCCTGACTCCAGGGCTGGTGCTCTATCCACTGTGCCACCTAGCCCACCCCATAAAATCAGTTTCTAATACTCGTTTTAAAAATTTTGATTTCCAAATTCTCTGCCTTCTTCCCTCCACTCCTTATTAAGAAGAGAGGTGATTTGATTATAGATTATACACATGTAGTCATCATGCAAACATTTCCATTTTGTCATGTAGTGAAACACAGACCAAAACAAAACAAAATGCCCCAAGAAAGACAAAGTTAAAAAACAGATTGCTCTGATCTGTATTGAGACTTGATCAGTTCTTCTCTGGAGATGGAGAGCATTTGTCATCATCAGTCCTTTGGAATTGTCTTATATCATTGTATTGAGCAGAGTAGCCAGCTCTTTCATAAATGATCATATTTCTTTCCCTGTGTACAATATTCTGATTCTGCTCACTTCTCTTTGCATCTGTTCATATAAATCTTTCCATGTTTTTCTGAAATCATTCCATTTGTCATTTTGTCTATAGAGCAATAGTGTTCCATCACAATTGTATACACTTGTTCAGCCATTCCCCAGTTGATGAGCATTCCTCTGGTTTCCAATTCTTTGGCACTGCAAATAGCTGCTAAAATTATTTCTTTGTACAAATAGGTCCTTTTTCTGTGATCTTTTTGGTATATGGACCTAGTAGGTCAAGTGGTAGGCACAGTTTTACAGCTCTTTGTAACTAGCTCCAAATTGCTCAGAACGGTGGGATCAAATTGCAACTCTGTCGACAGTCATCCTGTAAAAGTCCCAATTTTCTCTGGGGGTTGTTTCTGATGTGCTCTTGTCTCATAGGCATGCTCCCAGTTGCAGAGAACTTCAGTTTCTGCTTGGTGACTTTGTTTTCGGATGTGGCCTATCAGGATTCTACTCTGCGAAAAGAGGTGAGATTTACTACAGTTCTCTAATGTGTCAGCGGCCCCCTTCCCAAGCCTTCTGTTGGCTCAGGTCCTGCCCAACAGCATGAAATGTTCAAGTGGGATGTTGAGGAATAAGTCACATGCTCAGAACCCAACCCCTTGGGGGCTATGTCTGCTAAGGAATGAAGACTGACTAAGCTCCTGCTCTGTGCCAGGCTCGCCAAACAAAGGCCAAACAGCTTCTGCCCTCCAGGAACCTGGCCACCCTAGAACACTCTCCGGGCAAATTGTTCTTTATCTAAAATCATTTGGACTTAGGCTGCTAAGTGAAGCTCCTTTGGGCCCAGGTTTTTGGTTGAAATCTTTCTAAAATGCTTATTAAACAAAACTGAACTGAATTAAGACCTTTTCTTTGGTTGTCATTGTGGTTATCTTTTGCTGCAGTGACATCCTTGAGGCTGTCTGAGCTTGCCTACTTCCCGACCCCTTAACCTTCTCCCCCATGGCCACCTCCATGGCTGTGTTTCTGAAGTCCTTGCATCTACTTTTCTTCATTTTGGGCAGGGGGGAGAAGGGTAGGTCCTACTCCCTTGCTTTCAGCTGTCCCCTTTTGCTATTGTGCCTATCTTTAATCTTCCCCTACCTCCTGCCTCCTGTTGTTCTCTTCCTCTCTGTGGCTAGATTAGATGACCAGTTGTTTGGGACAGTGTGCCAGGGGCCTTCAGAAGACTCTGCGGGGAGGGGAGGCCTTAGAGAACCTGAAGCAGAGCTGGGGAAGAACTGGACTCTTCCTTGGACTAGGGAGTTAATCCAAGGCACTGCACCCCTTCATCAGCATGTGACTGGTTTTTAACCTTTGGATTGATTTTATCTGTTTTCTTGATCTTTAGATTTTTGAGGCACTCTTGGAAGTTTTGAATACTCTTTTGGAAATGTGCAAGTCTTCAGAGATCCAGGAAGGGGGTATGTTTATTATTCTTTACTGTTCACCTTTGCCTTCCCCTTACTCTTTATCTACAGGACAAAGTTGGTGGTTTAGGACTTGTCCCATCTCTCCCTTTGTAGCTTCTGCTTCTGTCTTTTGGATTTGATTTGTATGTCATCCCTTCTCCTGAAGGGTAGTTTGGGCAGACTCACTCCCTGGGATGGCAGGGCAGCCCATGGCTTTTCTCAGTAACATCCTAGACCTGTTTTAGCCAAGCCCAGCCAAAGGGGGAGGAGCTCTGCCGCATATCATCTGGGGCTCATTGGGCTTTCACGGAGCCAACAAACAGCCTGGGGCAGGGATTGCTCATCTGACCTAGCTAGGCCTCTTTCCCAAAGGGGGCCCACAGGTGGTCAGCAGGGCTGGGCACCATTCACCCCCTTCTCATGTGTCCAGTGGGGACAGTGCTTCCAAGGCTGTTGAGAAAAGAGCATAACGCTGCTATTAGGGACTCAGGACCTCGAAGCTCTCAGGGCAACATTCTGGCTTTTTTGCCTTGGAGGGCTTTCGCCTTTCTCTGAACCCTGCTGTAGAATGGGGATAATGAAAGTTGTCCTATTCCTTGTCCCCAGGATTGGTCAACATCAAACGAGGGCAAGGTGGGAGAACCCTGGGCCTGCCATTGAACCCTCCCCAAAGACCTGGCATGGCCCATTCACTTAATATTTGTGACTTGGCCACAGTGCAGTTGCTTGGATAAAGTGACTGAGACCCTGGCCATGCAGCCTGCCTTCCGTCTGCAAGGTTAATGCCCATGGGTGACCATGCCCATTCTGGAAGGGTCTGGCTGGACTCATGCTGACTGTGCTAATTCTGTTTTGGGGTGGCCCCTGGGTCTCAGTTCCTGCTCTTCTCCTCTCAGGAGATGGCATCTCCTAGGGGGCTGGGGCCACTTCCCTTTCTCTGGGCCCCCCACCCTCCCATGTGACTTTGCGTCTTTCTTATCTTCCCATATTCCAGAGTCCTTGTGTCGATACACAGTGCCCTGCCTGCTGGGCATCATGCGGGCCTTTGGGCGCTTCAGCCTCACCGAGGAGCCCCTCCTCTCCAGGCTTTTCCCCCAGATCCCTCCGCAGTCGCTGAAAGTCCCAGAGGAACTGGAGGGCATTCGGAGGCGCTCCTTCAACGACTTCCGCTCCATCCTGCCCAGCAATCTGCTAACCGTGTGTCAGGAAGGCTCCTTGAAGAGAAAGACCAGTAGTGTCTCCAGCATTACTCAGGTCTGTCTGGGCCTGGCACAGCTGAGCTAGGCCATGTGGAAATAAAGTAGGATCACATAGCCTCTGAGACATGAGGCTTCTCCTGGTCTAGATGCCCTCAGGCCTCACTGGTCTCCAGCAAGCAAACCCCTTGGCCAGGAATGATTCCAGCCAGATTCCTGAGCCTTCCCAGAAATCCAGCCCCTCCTCCTTAGTTCTTCTCTCTGTCTCCCTTGCTCACCCAGGGAGCCCTGTGAGGGTGCTGTCCAGCTGGACACCAGAGCCTGACTGTGCTTTCTTTGCCTCATGCTATTTTTTATCTTCCTCATATTCACCATTTTTGAAAGCATCATAGAATCGAATGATATTGCAAGTTCACATCTAGCCCCAGATAGTGCCTAGCTGTGTGACCCTAGGCAAGTCACTTTGCCTCTGTCTACCTCAGTTTCTTTATTTGCAAACTATGAAGATAAATAATTGTACCAACCCCCCCTCCCCCCAGGACTTCAGAGAGCATCAAGTAAAATGATATTTGTAAAGCTCCCTTTCCACATCTCCATGTGTAATCTCAATGTCAGCTGTCATCATCATTATGATCATTTTATCTACTTGATGGTCAGTTTGGCCTCAGAAAGAACAAGTTTCTCTTTGTATGTCTTTTTTTTTAAACACCATCAATACTGAGTTGGGGCCTTTTTGGTAGTTTGACAAGGTTGTCAGTAACAGTAGGACTCAGAAAGATGATCAGGTATCATTGTATAGTCAGTTATATAGCAGAAGGCGCAGGCAAGGGGCTCACGGCTTCTCTCCAGGAAGCGAGGACCCAGCTGCTTAAGATGGAAAACAGGGCAGGGCACTGGGGGGCCTCTGCTCAGAAGCAGCCTTCATGGAGGGCTGCACAACTGAGTTTGCCCTTCAGAGAAGGACTTTTCAGAACCAGGAGGGGTCTGGGGACTGCTAAAACCTTTCCCTTTCCTGACTTGGGTGGGGCCCAGTAAAAGCCCAGTCTGGAGAGGCTGACAAGCAGATTTCTGACCAAAGCAAATGAACATGCTATGGGGACTCCCAATAATTAGAGAGATCCTGTTTCCTGTTTCCTATATCAGGTGAGCCCTGAGCGAGGAACGCCGCATCCCAGCTCTCCTGGAGGATCCATTTTTCACTCTTTGGACGGTAGGAGCATTTCTGTGTCCTGAGGGTTGGTGGTTTGGAGGGTGGGATGTTTCCAATACCCAATGGGCTCCAGGAGCTCCTGTGGCCTGGGTGAACCTTCAGGATCCCCAGAACTGCAGGAGGCCCCTCTGTATTATAGCCCTCCACATCATGCTCCCCCTGACTTCTTTCCAGGCTCACCTAGTTCCTTCATTCACTCAGTCCTTTCATCTATAAACATTTCTCCCAATCTTTATGAGTCAATCCATAGATGATTATTAAGTCCGTACTGAGGGGCAGCTAGGTGGCGCAGTGGATAGAGTACCAGCCCTGGAGTCAGGAAGACCTGCCCTCAAGGAGTTTACCATCTAATGGGGAGTAACCATTAAACTGATTTGGCAGAACAAGCTATAGACAAGGCAGAGAGGTTGATTTGAGGTGCTTAGAGATGGGAATTGTATCCTGGGGAGCTAATAAGATCACCTAGACAGGGAGGAGCAGAACCAGGAAAGAGTGACGGGTGCCCCAAGAACTTAGAAGGAAGGAGAGAGTGATGGACAATGCCCCAGGTTGCAGAGAGGCCAAGGAAGAGGAGGATGAGAAAAGACCATTGGATTAAGTGCCTGAGAAATCATCATCATCAATAACTTTGGAAAGAGTAGTTTTGCTGTAATGATAAGGTCGGAATCCAGATTGTAAAGACTTAAGAAACAAATGAGAGGTGAAAAACGTAGACACATCTTCCAGAGGTTTAGTCACAAAGGGCAGAAGAGTTCTAGGATGATAGCTAGCAGGGATGGAAGAACCAAGCGAGGTTTTTTCCAGGATGTGGGAGACATGGGTATGTTTGTGGGCAGTAAGAAATGAGTCAGGAGAGAGAGAGAGAGAGAGAGAGAGAGAGAGATTGGAAAATAAATGAAAGTGGGGATAAAATCCCAAAAGTTCAGTGATCAAGGACAATTGTAAAAAATTTGTGCTGGAAAATACTAATCTACATCTAGGGGGAAAAACTATGGAATCTGAATTCAGTCCAAAGCATACTATTTTCACTTTTTAAAACTTCTCTATTTTTTTCCTTTTTGTCATGGCTCTTTTCCCCTTTAGTTCCAATTCTTCTTTCACCACATGACTAATGGAAATATGTTAAATATGATTGTACCAGTATAATCTATATCAAATTACTGTCATGGGGAGGGAGGGAAGGGAAGGGAGGTAGAAAAATGTGGAACTCAAAAACTTGCAAAAGGATGAATGTCAAAAACTGTCTTTGCATGCATTTAAGAAAAGATAGAATAACATTAAAAGAAAAAGACAGTGGGTATAACAGAGAGGGTACAGTCTGCTGGAAGAGATAAGATGGAATGAAGCAAGTACAGGAATTGGCCTTGGAAAGGGGTGAGGCCACTTTATCCTGTGAGAGACAGATGAAGGAGGATGTGGCAGAAGGGATCCAAGTGAGAGGAAATAGGGAGAGCAGAGAAGAGGGAGCTCACACCAAATGGCTGCAGTTTTATCCATCAAATAGATGATTCTCAAGATTCTCAGCCAAGAGGGTTGGTGAGATGGAGCCATGGTAAGTTTGAGGAAAGATAAGGTTTAGAAGAGCTGCTGTGGAAAGTGGGAGAGTTGGTTAGGGGAGGTAGAGAAGGGTTTCCTAGCAGTACTGAGGGCCCAATTGATGTTGTGTAACGTAGATTTGTAATGGACCTGGTCAGCATAGGTGCATTAGTTTCTCCATCTCTGTGAAGGCAGTGGGATGGTGGGAGTAAGCATTGGTAAGGGCAATCAGGAATACAATGTGGGGGGGGGGGTTATATAGGGACTTAAAGGAAGAAGATAGTGTAGAGTTGAACTGGTTCACCAAGTGGTCAAGATGGTGTCAAGAGGAGAAAGAGGTTAATCCAGTAGAGATTCAGAGTCAAGGAAGGAGAGCTAAACTGGGAATGAAGAAGACAGTTGTATATGAGAAGGCAGAGGGAGAGGTGAAAAGCCAATTGATTATGCTCTGATTGATCAGAGAAGTTGGAGTTCCTGAATATGGAAGAAGTTGTGGTGGAATTGAGGGTCCCTAGATGTCTGTGATGGGGGTGGGGGAGAAGGGGGCACTCAGGGAAGACACTGAGGGCTAGAGTGCTAATATGGAGGCAAGAGCTGGGGAAGACACAGACTGAACCAGGCACTGAACTTGAGGCCCTTCATCATTCTCTGGACACCCTTCAGCCTCACAGCATAGGATCTTCCTTATCGGTAGTGCTCAGAGCTGAATGCAAGAGCTAGAGTACCTCTTGTTGAGGCTTTACCCCCATTAATGGAACCTCAGATACTGCTAGCTTTGGGCTGTTACATCCCCTTGCTGGCTTATACCGAGCTTGTAGTCCACTAGGACCTCAGGAAAACTTTGATTTGTCTATTCTACTCCTTTTCTTATACATGTGGAGTTGATTTTTTAAATATATCTATTTATCCCTGTTGAATGAGTTTCATCTTCTTAGATTTACCCATTTCCCCAGACCATCATCCTTAGTCCTCTCAGCTCTTCCCCCAGTCAGGCAGGTGCTCCCTGAGGGCAGGCTCTTTGACTCCCTGTGCTTAGGAAGCACCTGGGAAGCACTCACAAGATGCTTGGTGGTCTTGATTGTCTCCACCATAGATTGGTCTAGCATGTTGGCATACTATCCCCTCATTGGACCCTGAGTTCTTTGGCACAGTGCCTGTCCATGGGAGGAGTTGTGGGCCCAACCTAGAGGCAGGGTGCTCCACATCCTGGGGACTTCTGCTCAGCTGTTGACCTTTGTTCTCCTCCACAGGATCCCTGTTTCCTGAGGGCCAGACCCTGCACCCAGACTGCTACTTGTTCACAGTGAGCTCCTGCTTCTCTGTGCCACCGCTCATTTCTAGTTCCATTCCTGCCGAGTGCACACTTCCCCTGGAAATACTCCAGGAGCTCCTCATCTTGGTAAGTCATGGTGGTCCTGGGCTGCCCAGTCTGCTTTGTAGGGGCCTTGAGATCTCAGGCCAGCCAGGAAGGAATGGCACAGATTTCCAGATGAACTATCATAGGAGCAGTTCATGTCCTCACAGTGGCAAAATCTCAGTATCTGGAGCCCCATCTGCTCTCTTTCTCTCTGCTCCTGACTCCTCTATCTCTGTCATGGGCTCCTCCACCCTCACCCCCACCCCCTTGCTCCTAATCTTGGGAATGACCTTGATTCTTCCCTCTCCTCTGCCAGCCACTTTACCATTCTGTACCCAAACTATCTATTCATTATTTATTAAGCACCAGCCTAAATGCTGGGGCTACAAGGAGAAGCAGAGTAGAACTCCCAGGAACAAAGCCAAGTGGGAGGCAGGAAACTAGAAGCTCCCAGAGCTTTTCCCAAACCAACTTTAAATGAAGTCTCTAAACAAACCTAAAGTGACAGAACCCACAAAAAATAGAGTGAAACAAGTTCCCAACTCAAGATATCTTTGAGGAACTTCAGTAAAGGTCCCATGTGTGTCAAAGGGTGGGTATAGCCCAGCCTAAACAGCAGAGCTGGAAAGCCAGTGGGAGACTTAACCCACAACACAGTGCAGCTTAGGTCTGGGTTCAGCAAGCCAGGGGTCCAGCTGGCCAGCAGCAAGCATCCCAATCCAAAGCTCGGAAGACAAAGTTCAAGTCCCAGGAACATTGCTGAAACACATGGAACTGGCTTGGGCTACCCTAATGCAGGGAACAAACTGCTAGCACTTGAAATACCATGGCCAACACGTTAGGTAAGTGGTAAGCCAGGGACCAGACTCCCAACCCCAGCACAGAAAAGCTCTGGACTATGTCCCATTTGCCCCAGGAGCAGAACTCAACTATCAAAATGAGCAAAGGAAAAGGGGGGGGGGCTAACCATAAAAGGCTACTGTTCTTATAAGGATGATAAAAATGCTATCTCAGAAGAGAAACAGTGACTAAAAGCCTACATGTAAAACCCCAAAGGGGTTTTTGAATTGTTTTCAAATTCAAAAAGATCTCTTGGAAGAGCTCAAAAAAAATTATAAAAAAAAAAACCCAAAGAAAAAAGAAAATTGGAGAAAAGAAATGAGAGCATGCAAGAGAATTATGAAAAATTAACTGAAGAAAATAATACCTTTAAAAGTGAAATTGGTCAAGGGGCAGCTAGGTGGTGCAGTGGATAGAGCACCACCCCTGGAGTCAGGAGTGCCTGAGTTCAAATCCTACTTCAGACACTTAATAATTACCTAGCTGTGTGGCCTTGGGCAAGCCTTGCAAAAAACAAAACAAAACAAAACTAAAGATAGAGGGGTGGCTAGGTGGCGCAGTGGATAGAGCACCAGCCTTGGAGTCAGGAGTACTGGGGTTCAAATCCAACCTCAGACACTTAATAATTACCTAGCCGTGTGGCCTTGGGCAAGCCACTTAACCCCATTGCCTTGAAAAAATCTTAAAAAAAAAAAGAAAACACAAAAGCTAAATGAAGAAAATAAAACTCAAAAAATTAGAATAGGACATATGGAAACTAATGACTTTAAGAGACACCAAAATTATATCAAACACCTGAAAAAATGGAAGAAAATGTAAAGTAGAGAAAATGACTGACCTGGAAAATGGATCCAGGAGAGATAATTTACAAATTAATCGATCAACCTGAAAAGCCATGTTCAGAAAAAGAGCCTGGACCATATCATGCAGGAAATTATCAAAAACTGCCCTAATATCCTAGAACAAGAAGATAAAATAGTCCTTGAAAGAATATATTGATCACTCCCAGAAAAGAGATCCCAAAATAAAAACTCCAAGGGATATTGTAGCCAAATTTCAGAATTTTCAGCTAAAGGAGAAAATACTGCAAGCTGCTAAAAAAGAAGCAATTTAAATACCAGGGAGTCAGAGTCGAGATTACACAGGACTTATCAGTTTCAACATTAAAACATTGGAGGATTTGCAATATGATATTCTGGAGGACTTGGATTACAACCAAGAATCAATCCTACAACCCTGCAAAATTCAGCATATTCTTTCAGGGGAAAAGATAGATTTTTCAGAAGACTAGAACTGAACAAAAAATTTGCTTTTCAAATACAAGATTCAAGAGATGCATAAAATGGTAAATGAAAAGAAAAAATGCTTGTCAATAAGGTTAAGGGGGGGAAAGGTTGATCAATAAGACTAAATGGGGGGCGGCTAGGTGAAGCAGTGGATAAAGCACCAGCCTTGGAGTCAGGAGTCCCTGGGTTCAAATCCAGTCTCAGACACTTAATAATTGCCAGCTGTGTGGCCTTGGGCAAGCCACTTAACCCCATTTGCCTTGCAAAAAAAAAAAAAACTAAAAAAAAAGACTAAATGGGAAGACAATACCTGTAACTTGTGAGAATTGTATTTCTCTGAGGACAGTTGAAAGGAACATAATTAGATAGAAGGTGTGGGTATTTTTATTGGGACAACTGGAGGCAAGGTCCTCAGACAAAGAGTGGGAATAGAAACTGATTACTGTGATTATAATTTATGACTCTTGAGAATTATACTTGTGTTGGGACAGTTGAAAGGAGTGTATTTTGACCGAGTGTGGTTACTGGCAAACATTAAAGGATAATGAGCACCACACGAAGAGGCACAAAGGACCTAATTGAGGGAATGTAGGGAGAGCAGAAATATTGATTCATCTCAAAGAGGGAATGATATACATTCCCAGTTGAGTTTAGAAATTGATCCTACTCTATAGTAATGATCACAGTACTGGTATTGATAACAAATTTGCTCACTGAGCAAGAGGAATTTTGAGAGAAAAGAAAGTGAAGAATGGTTCTTATGTATTGGTGACGTCAATAGGAGACTGTAATAGTTTCCAGTATGGAACAGTTATTTGAACATGTAGTGAAATTTCATTACCTCTGATGTTTTAGGAAAGGAGGAATCCCATTAATTGTAAGACCACAAGAGAAAAAATCCATTAAGACTAACGATTAAAAAATTAAATAGGATCTTAATCAACAAAATTTCCAGGAGGGAAGAGCATGCAAAGAAAATCTATGCAAATAACAGCATTCATTCATACAGAGATTATCTATGGGGAAAGTTGTTCTCAAATTTGATCACCAGTTGAAACAATAAAGAATATGTTGTCCATACAAAGAAACACCAGGAAACTGTGCTGTGGAGCAGTGGGAAAGAAAAGCTTCCTCATTTTGGGGGAGGGAATAGCTTTTTTTATTTTTTTAGGTTTTTTCCCAAGGCAAATGGGGTTAAGTGGCTTGCCCAAGGCCATACAGCTGGCAATTATTAAATGTCTGAGATCGGATTTGAACCCAGGTACTCCTGACTCCAGGGCCAGTGCTCTATCCACTAAGCCACTTAGCCTCCCCAGGGAATAACTTTTAAAAATACTTAAGTGACTGAGTTTACTTGATGCAGTTAAGGATTAAACCCGTTCATTTTAACTTGACATTGCTGTTACATCAGAAATAAACTCAATGGGTGGCTAGGTGGCGCAGTGGATAGAGCACTGGCCTTGGAGTCAGGAGTACCTGGGTTCAAATCTGGCCTCAGACACTTAACACTTAATAATCACCTAACCTTGTGGCCTTGGGCAAGCCACTTAACCCCATTGCCTTGAAAAATCTAAAAGAAAAAAAAGAAATAAACTCAAGTGATGTTTTGTTTGGTCAAAACAACAACAAAAAAGATTTATCCTACCTCACGGGGAAGTAGGAGGGGAAAAAGAGGGGAAAGGCCAGGCAGCAGTCAAAAGCCAAACTTTGGTAAAGTGGGGTAAGGGAAGAGGAGAAAGAAAAGATGGAGAAAAAAGGAAAAGTTTTTGCACAAATAAAACAGTTGCAACCAAGAAATGCAGAAAACTGGAAAGCAATTTTTACAGCTAGTGTTTCTGTAAGAAATAATGAGCAGCTGGACTTTGGAAAAGTCTGGAAAGACTTTCATGAACTGATGATGACATGAGCAGAACCAGGAGAACATTGAACATATTAATAGCAACATTGGACAATGATCAACCATGAGGAACACAGCCCCTCTCCACAGTCCAGTGATCAAGGACCATCTTTTAGTACTGTCATCCACATCCAGAGGAAAAACTGGAGTCTGAATGCAGAGCTTTTTAAAACTTCTTTTATATGGTTTCTTTCTCTGTCAAGATCTTTTATCCCCTCTTCATTCTAATTCTTCTTTCACAGCATGGTTAATATGAAAATTTATTAAACACAAATGTACATATCCAAAAAAGAGAGAGAAGCAGAAACAGCTTCCGTCCCAAGTTGTTGAGCCTAAGGGGACTGGGGAGCCTCTCTGAGTACAGCTTTTGAACAGAACCTCTTCTCTTTTTATTTTCTTGATGGAATTATTTTTAATGTTTAAAATATATTTATTTGTTTTTGAATTTTGCAATTTTTCCCCAAATATTGCTTCCTTCCCCCCCACCCCCCACAGCTATACATTGATCTAATTGAATGTGTTGGGTGAAGAGTCATATCCTTAAGAAAAAAAATCTATGCAATAGCAAGATTACATAATAAGATAATGTGTGTGTTTTTTTTTTTTAATTAAAGGGAATAGTCTTTGGTCTTTGTTCAAACTCCACAATTCTTTCTCTGGATACAGATGGCACTCTCCATTGCAGATAGTCCAAAATTGTCCCTGATTGTTGCACTGATGGAATGAGCGAGTCCTTCAAGGTTGAACGTCATCCCCATGTTGCTGTCAGGGTGTACAGTGTTTTCTGGTTCTGTTCAGCTTGCTCAGCAGCAGTTCATGCAAATCCTTCCAGGCTTCCCTGAATTCCCATCCCTCCTGGTTTCTAATAGAACAATAGTAGAACCTCTTCTCTTTTCTCCCTTTCAGTTTTCTGGACCAGTCTTTGTGTTGCAGGGTTCTGTCAGGCTCCCTCTTGCTGGCCCAGCTGAGGAATCCATGGATTGGCCTCATGGACTTCCTGTCATCACTGTCCTTCTGTGCCCTTGGTTTTGTTTGAACATCTGGATTTTTCCTTTGTTTCTTTGGTAGGTGAAGAAGATCGTGGAGGAACCAATTCTCAAAACCTTAGATGTTATTGTCAGCAATGTCACAGAGGTGGGTTATACTCATGTTTGTTTGGAGCTGGGTGGTGGGGCTTGGAACAGGGGATGTCAAATCTGGGAGAGGGTCTTAAAGCAGGGGATGTCAGGATGGGGAGGGTCTGAGAACGGGATGTCAGCTGGGAGGAATTTTAGAACAGGGGATGTCAGAGCTGGAAGGCATCTCAGAACTGGAAGTATCAGAGCTGGGAGAGGCCTTGGAACATGGACCTTAGAATGTTAGCTCTCTCCACAGCTTGAGAGTTGATCTATGCCCTGTTCTCCCCATTTTGTTGTTGAGAACATGTGATTGACTCAGGGAGGTGGTGACTTGTCCAAGGTCACACACCAAATTCAAGGTAGATTCTGAACTATCTCCAGACTTCTGTATAAGGGTCTCATCATGGGGTCAGAAAGGCTGTTTTTTCCTAGCCCTTGGTAGGCTGCTTTTCTGGCTGAGTGTATTCTTTTTTGTGGTATAAGAGGAAGGAGCCTGGGAGAAAGGGACACGTATTTCTTTTAATGAACATGAAAGGAGTGGTTTGTTTCCTAATTTTGTCTTAACTAATGGGCAGAGGAGGTCATCAGAATCACTGCCAGGGTAATAGGAATGGTACCAGTCAGTAACATGCTTAGTGTGTAGGTGCAAGAATCAACCAAGCAGCCTCTGGCCTCTATAACTCACATTCGATTTTGGGGACCCCTGGGAGATATGTCCTGGGCCAGGACAAAGTCTGAGGATGGTATAGCATTCAAACCTGGCAAGAAGGTGGGTGACAAGTGAGGCAACTGGGCAAGGTCTCTTTAGAAGTGACCCCCAGGCTCCCTCATCCTGGTCTGCCAACAGCTCATGTTGAAAGAACAGTGTTCAGGTGCATTTCTTCAGCCACACTTCGTTATGCATCACCCCAAGCTGTGCAGAACCTGATGGGGACCCCTGAGCCTGGGGAGGGGCACAAAGAAACCAGAGCTAAAAAGCAGTCCTGGCTTGTGTTTGTTTCTCATATGGCATTAGCTCCTCCAGGGCAGGCCTCATCTCCCGTGTATACTGGGCTTGGACTGTGCCAGGGGAGGATTTCAGTGTTTGTGAAGTGGTGGGCAGTGCTGCCAAGCTTGCCATGGTCTTCACATTGATATCTCATTGGGTCTCAGGTTCCAGAGCTCACCACTTCCCCCCCCCCCATTTTTCAGGGGGAGAAGATTGGCTTTAGACTGAGTCCTGACCCAGCCAGAACTAGTGTGTTATGGGCAGGGCCCAGACCGAGGCCATGGCCCTTGTCTGCTGCCCCATTTGCCACCCCCAGTGGAGCAGGCTATCACAGGGTAATAGGAATGGGTCTGTGGAAGAAAAAGTAAGGTCAGATCAGGGGAGCATGGGAGTTCTGTGCTAGGGATGTGTGACCTCAGTGGTCAGGCAGGGTAGATGGGCAGTGTGTGGGAAGGCACCAGACATGTTCTGGGCTAGTGACTGGTCCTTCATGGCTCAGGCATGGCTGCCTGCTGTCACCTGGTGCTAGGGAAGGCTGGGCATAGACCACAGGGTGGCCAGAGCAGGTAAAGCTTGCCCATCTGAGGCAGGCCTACCCAGGCTCATGGCCTCCCTCCTGTAATGTCTCTGTCCTCTTTCAGGCCAACCCCAATGCCGATCTGTATTATTCCAACTTCAGCGATCCTCTTTATGTCACTGTCTTCAAAATGCTAAGAGATACATTGAACTACATGAAGGGTAAGTGACAACTGCACCCAGGAGGCTCTGCTGTTCTCTGGGCATGGGTCCTAGGGAGGGAGTGCTGTGGCTGCCAAGCAGTCACTGGTCATGGCTAAGCTCTTCTGGGCAGGTGTCCAGGAGAGGTGGCCTGAGGCTTCACTGGCCACTCCCCTCACCTGGCCAGACCAGCCATCAGGGAGCATTTGTTTGATGATCCCAGGGAGAGGACTCACCTCCCACCAGCTTCTCCTTCATGGTACTGACATCTGGTTCTGCCATCTGGACCCACCTGGACCTGGTTGTCCGTTTGCAGTCAGGAGGTTCATCTCATGGCTTTTCTTTCTGCAACTAGGCTTTCCTCTGCACACTCAGGGACTCCACAAACCTCTTACCATCCTCTCAGTGTCCGTGGTGGGGAGGCCCAGAGACAAGGAGGCCAACCCCTTCATTTTACAGTTAAAGAAATGGAGGCACAGAGAATTTTCTTGCCCAGGATCTCACTGAGTTTCTGACCCTGTTTATAGCACTTCCCATGAGGCCAAAGCCACAGGTGCGTACCCCCTTGAGGCCACTGGTCCAACTCATTCTTCAGCAGGGGAATTAAGGCAGATGGAGGTCACCCATGCCCTTTAGCAAGGTTTTCCTGCCCTCCAGTTCTGCTCATGTCTTGGCAGGTTCCTGCGTTGGGCATCAGGTGTGCCTGCCTAACCCACATCTGCTCTTCTTTTCCACAAGTCAGGAGGAGAGAGTCTGTCTGATGCTTCAGCCAAGTCTCACCCCTTTGGGCAGGGTCAGTGGTCATGCTCCAGAGCAGTGGAGGCAACCTAGAGACATCACAGCTTCCTCTCTTTTCCTTTATGCTCAGCAGCCAGCCCGTGACCATTGTGGAGTTGTTTTCCATCTTGTCTGACCCTTTGTGGACCCCCATTTGGGGTTTCTTGGCAGAGCTACTAGAGCAGTTTGCCATTTCCATCTTTAGCTCATTCTACATTTGAGGAAACTGAGGCAAACTGGGTTGCACATCTGTTAAGTGTCTGAGACTGGATTTTAATTCAGCTTTTCCTGATTCCATGCCCAGCACTCTGTGCATGATGGCATTCCCTTCCCCCCCCCCACCTATTAGATTGTGTAATAAAGACTATCTTGGTTCTACTAAAGGGATGCTTTGGAGCTGTTGATGAACTTCTCTTGGGGCTTTATGTGAAGTTGTTTTGTTTTCTTGTCTGATTCTATGCCACCCTAAATTTAGAATATTAAAATTTGAAAAAGTTATTAACAGCTGTGCCTTTTTCCATTTCCAGTGACCACTGGGCCTGGGCATGTCCTGGGGACCAGCCTTCAGTCCCCACATCTTTTCCTCCCAGCAGCCTCCGCAGGGTCACTTGCTCTAGATGCCCGCCCCCTGCCCCGGCATTTCCCCTTAGACTCCAGGTCTAGTAGTCAAGGTGCTGGGAGAGAAGGGGGTGTGAAGAGTTCCTCTCCATGCCCCTTGGGGCCTACTGGATGGTGACCTTTGGCCTCCCCTACAGATTGCTCCCCTTGCCCTGTCTGCCATGAGGTACTTTCTTGTGGTCGTTCTGTGCACCACGTATTTGTTTAGGGATTTGTGTTCAATCCCTACTGAGCTAGCTTCTCGTCAGCTTCCTTTGGATGGTCAGGCGGCTGCCCTTACTCTGCTGGCTGGCTCATCAGTCAGGTACCTGGTGGCCTTTCTGACCTCCGGCCTGGCTGGACCACAAGGCCCAGGCTTGATGCCAGAGGCCTTTGAACCACCTCTGTTTGGGGGCAGAGATGGGAGGGCAGTGTAGCAGAGATGTGGCCCCTAAGGAATCTCTGGATCCTCCACTGCCCTCTCCTCGGTGAGCCGTATAGTCAGACCTGTTCTCCTGGTAACTGCTTCCTCCCCACTTGATATCAGCTTGGGGGGCCTGCGAATCTGCAGACCCAAGGGCTTTGTGCTTGCCAGCCCACCTATGCTGGGTCACAACCTGGGAACACAATACTCCTGCCCCCTGGATTTCAACTTCACCTGGTGCTGCTGGGCCTGTCACCTCCCCAGAGGCAGGGTGTCCAGTCTCAAGGCACACTTGGAGGCTGTGTGACTTCAGATGGGTGCTTCTAATGCCTACTTGTTGCTTAGAAGTGTGCAGGTCACTGTCCTGGAAGTCCACTCCTTGACAGTGGCCGTGGACTCCATTGCCTCCAGCAGCGCCTCTTTGGCCTGATGGGGGTGGTCTGCTTCTCACTCTTTCCAGATCTCCCGATGACCTTTGTGAAGGAGGTCCATGACTTTGTGCTGGAGCAGTTCAACATCAGCCAGGCGGAGCTGCAGAAAATCCTCCATGATGTTGACCGCATCCCGAATGAACTCAGTCCCTTGAAGCTTCGCTGCCAGGCCAACGCAGCCTGCGTGGACCTCATGGTGTGGGCCGTGAAAGACGAGCAAGGTGTGTGTGTATGTGTGCATGCGCGAATGCGTGCGCGCACTGGCACTGCCAGCTCTTGGGTCTCTTGCTCCTGTTCATTC
The DNA here is from genome assembly GCF_037893015.1 of Macrotis lagotis. Lineage (NCBI taxonomy): Eukaryota > Metazoa > Chordata > Mammalia > Peramelemorphia > Peramelidae > Macrotis > Macrotis lagotis. Next base: position 697,217,710 of record NC_133666.1, read on the forward strand.
GCCCTGTGGTTCAGACTGGACTCCTTCCCCTTCTCCTCACAGTCCTCTTCACTTAGCCAGTGTAGCAGCCCTGAGAGACTGCTGGCATCTGCCACATACCTCCTGTGCTCTCCCAGGGCAGGGCTTCTCTCCCACAGGTGGGCTCCTCTTCTGGACTGGGGGTTTGAATGGCAGATCCAGGTGGTGGAAATGGGCAGTCAAGGCAGAGGTCTTGGTCCTTGGTGCCAGGATCAGCAGGCACAGAATTGACTTCCTGGCCATTGGCTCTGGGAAGTGGTGGCTTTCTCCTCTTGAAATAGGCAGGATAAAGTCACAGCCATGGTCGGTGTGGACACCCTTTGTAATCACGAAGGCAGCATTTCCCTCAGTTTTATTGAGGGGCCAATATCTGGTTTCCAGTGTTGGAGGCTCCTGGGCTGCACCTGGGAGCTTCTTGGTGTCTGTTGAGTGAAGGAAGGGACAGAGACAAGCCAGCTCTTCCTGGACCCAGAAAAGCTGCTTCCCAGGAGGCATCATCTGTCTCAGAAAAAATCACATCAAAATGCCACTCTTTTCCTAGGACCTTTGGCTGGGATGTTGAGAGGAGGAAGGAAGTGACCGAGATGAGGTTGAGGCCTGGCAGCATCAGTGTGGAGGAGAGCAGGCTGGGTGGGCAGCGCCCAGAGTCAATCTGCATGGAACAAGCTTTTCTTAGTCAGAATAGCCCTAGTGAGACAGGGGCTGCCTCCCCAGAATCGGTGCTCTCTCCCTCCTCTCAGCCCAGGCCATTTCCATGACTCTCTGGCTCAGTTCAGTGGTCAGGAAGTTGCCACTGAGACCCCATGGGACCCCAGAACAGGCTTTATGAAGACCATGTCCATACCACCCCCCCAGACTTCTCTTTCCTGGTGGTCTGGCTGGGGCTGAGGGCAGCAGGGCCATCACCCGTGTCTTCATCCCCACTTTAGCTTTGGATAAAAAAGAATGATATTGTCAAGTACTTGGAGCTTTGCCTGGCACTTAGAGTTACTGTCCCTGTGCGGAAGAACTGCTCTGACCCTCACATTACATATGAGGAAGCAGACCGAGAGGGCTGTGGTCGGGGACTCACAGCTGCTGAATGGCTAAGGCCAGACGTGTCCTTGGGGCTTCTTGACTCCAGGGCCAGACACACTCCCCTCGCCTTGACTGCCCCAGGTGCTGTTGGCTCATCTCCAGTCAGGCTCATGTGGGGTCCATATCTCATGTGAGGGGTTTGCAGAAGGGTCAGATCCAGGACCTGTGGAGGCTATGGCTCATGAGGAGAGTTGGGAGAGATAGGATGGTGCTGCTCTCCCCTCTCCCCTTGGGGATTGTGCATTCTTGGTTTGGAGTGTCCAGGACCAGCAGAGGGAGGAAAGGAAGAGAAGGCATTGACTTATTTATGAGACAGCATTTATGTAGCACCTACCATTTGCCAGATCATATGCCTACCTGCCAGGTATGTTCTGAAGAGGATTCCTTTTGGGAAGGAGGTTGGTCTTTGGTGGCTGCTGAGTTCTCTGCCAACACTGTCGGTCTGGGAATTGAGTGTGAGCTCCCTCAAAAATAAGAGTCCCAAGGGCCTGCACCTCCAGCACCAGAGCCCCAAAGGACTGTGATCTGCATTAGTGGAGGGAGGGCAGGAGCCTCATGCAGAGTGGGTCGCTGTCCATTGGGAACTCAATGGTTTCTCCTTTTTGTTCTCTGACTTGACAGGAGCCGAAAATCTCTGCCTCAAGCTGTCAGAGAAGCTTCAGTCCAAGACCTCCAGCAAAGTGATCATTGCCCACCTGCCCCTGCTCATCTGCTGCTTACAGGTGAGTCTCCTGGCAGACCGTGAGCCCCATCTCTCTTGCATGCAGTCAGCTCCATGGACTCCTGGGGCTTCTGTACCCACAGGTGAGGGATGCAGTCCCTGATGGTGAAAGGCCCCTCTGCCTCCTGACATCAGGAAGCTCAGATGGGAGCTCCCCCAGGCAGGCCCACCTGTCCACCTGCCTTCATATCTCCAGGGCTGAGCCTGGCTCAGAGCAGGGGCTTATTCACTCCTGGGTATCTGAGAGACCCCAGCCTTGAGTCCTTGGCACCATCCTGGAGGCCCAGTGGGGCTCCTTGGGCTGGGGAGGGAGGTGGGGTCTGCCAAGGCTCTGCTCCATTGACTGATAGTGAACTTGTGAGTGGAAGACCAGGAAAGAGGTTAGAGCCAGAGCTTGGGAACAGGGCAGCACTGACCCCATCCTCCTCAACATCTGTGGCCAACCGTTGCTCCTTTGTGACTCCAGAGCCTGGGCCGCCTGTGTGAACGATTCCCGGTGGTGGTTCATTCAGTGACACCATCTCTGCGGGACTTCCTCGTCATCCCGTCCCCGGTGCTGATCAAGCTATACAAGTACCACAGCCAGTACCACGCAGGTACCGTGGCCCCCAGAGGGGATCCTTAGAGCAGCTACTTCGTGGTGATGTGGGGCACACAGGAGGCACCTATGCTGATTCCCAGCTGTACAGGGCCCCGGTTTTGGAGAGAGGAGGCACAGATTTTGAGCCAACTTTGAGATTTTCCCTTTCTGACTCTCAGTTTACCCTCCCTCCCAGGGGGCCGTGGTGACCTTGTCTTTCAGAGGCCTGCTCCCTTCTTCCTTGGTCCTTCAGAGAGAGCTCCAGGCCAGCTTCTTGTCTGCAGCTGGGGAGGGCAGTGCCCATGCCCTGTGCTGCCCTGGAGGCCTGCCTTTTAGACCTTAGCCAAGGGGTTCCACTGACCAGGTCCTCCCCTCCACAGAGAAGCAGGGGTGGGGACCCTCAGACCCCTCAATCAGGCCACATGCTGTCATTAATGTTTCTAGAGGACGGTTGTCTCCATCTTGTGGTTGTCCTTCCCTCATGGACCTGGGCCTTCTCGGTTTTGTGACTCCATCTTTTTTCTCCTTCACTTTCATGGCTTCTCTTGATGCTCTGGATTCCTTTGTACTTGAGGGACTGTCAGAAAATGAATGATTCCCCCCACTTTTCTCCAAGAGAAACCTTGAGAGCACTCTAAAACCCAAACCAGAGGCTGCTAGGGAGGTTGGGTTCTGAGCTTCTGAGCTTTGACCAGGAGCAGAGCAGGCTCTAGTCAAACTGTGTGTGTGTGTCTTTAGTTGGCGGCAGTGACATCAAAATTAGCGTCACCAATGAGCATTCGGAGCCTACGCTGAACATGATGTCTGGGAAGAAGTGCCAGCCGTCCATGTATGAGCAGCTCCGGGACATCGCCATAGACAACATCTGCAGGTGGGGCCTGGGAAAGCAGAGCTGGGCCAGATGTGAAGGGGGTTTTGGAGGGGCCAGATGGGGGAGGGGGTGACAGAGATTGCTATCCTTTTCACTGGGAGTTTTCCCTTGTCTGTGCAGGTGCTTAAAAGCTGGTTTGACGATAGACCCAGTGATCGTGGAAGCTTTCTTGGCCAGCCTCTCCAACAGGCTCTACATCTCCCAGGAGAGTGACAAGTAAGGCCTCTGGTGCCTGTGACAGCTTCTCAGGGCCTCAGGTTCCCCATCCATGCAGTGGGCTCCATCCTGGAGGCCTTACTGCTCTTTGTCCCTCTCAGTGAGGTCAGGACAAGGATGATGGTAATGGCTCAGAATGTCCCAAGGGCACTCCACTAATCATGGATGTGTGCCTCTGTTGTCCACTTAGAAAGTGGCTTTTGCTGGGGTCTTTTCAGGGTTTTTCCTCCAAATTAGTTTGCAGGATTAAGAATCTATACCTGAAGGCAGGGACTCAATAGGTGCTTAATGGATGGAGATGAGCTAGAGATGGGGGCCTCAGCCAACTGCTCCAACTGCTCAGATTGTGTTTATCCTTGCCCTTAGGGATGCTCACCTGATTCCTGACCACACCATCCGCGCTCTGGGGCATATTGCGGTAGCCCTGAGGGACACCCCCAAAGTCATGGAACCTATCCTCCAGATCCTGCAGCAGAAGTTCTGCCAGCCTCCATCTCCCCTTGATGTGCTCATTATCGATCAGCTGGGCTGCTTGGTGATCACTGGCAATGTAAGCATTACCCCTGTTTCTTCTGTTAAACCTGTTCTTCTGAAGCAAAGAGCCCAGGGCCACTTATCCCAGGAGGGATAATTAAAAAAGACAGGATCCCACAGCCTGTGGGGACCCAGGGATGGGACAGGAAGCCTAGCTTCTTGCTCTGTTCCTGCTGACACATTCCCCCAACTCCTCATCCTCTGAGAGAAGGGGACCCCAAGTGATCCCATGGTCTATGCTGAGGCTAACACTGGATAATATTCAGTAAGAAAATGGGAGTGGGGGAGGCTGGTTGTTGGGCCAGCACATGGACATCCCTACATCCACTGCACCTTTCTGCTGTGGTTTGAGAGAAAAGAGTTAACTCAGAGTGAGTCCATAGAAGCTGGAACAGCACCTTTATTGGGCCATAGAATTGAAATAGATTCAGAGGTCTGGCTGTTCAGCCTCTGTCCAGTCAGGAAACCTGTCCTGCAGCAGCCCCAGATTTTGGCCATCCATCCTTGACTTGAAGCCCTCCAGGGAACATGCACCTCCCCCACCCCACCCCCCCCTCTTCTGGTGCCAATCTCAGCCTCTTAGCAGACTGGCCTGGAGTAGCCATGGTCACAGAATTCATGCCCCAGGGGTCATCCTTGGGGACTGGTTGTATATTTGGTGACAGCCTCAAGATCCAAACAGGGCAAAAGGTGGGGTGGCCTTTGAGAGCTGGGGTTCCCTCTTGCCCAGGTCAGGCCCTGGACCCTCTTAGGTCTGACTCTCCAGGTGGGCCCTCAGCCTGGATCTGGGCCTGGAGGCTGCTTGGGGCTTTTTGGGAAGAGGCTGGTGACTTTGGGGAAAATGTTTTCTTTCAGCAATACATTTACCAAGAGGTGTGGAACCTCTTCCAGCAGATCAGCGTCAAAGCCAGTTCTGTGGTATATTCAGCCACCAAAGACCACAAGGATCATGGCTACAGGTACTGCCCAGTCATGAAGAAGGTTCTGGGGGGTCAGCTGGAAGTCCGACTCAGGGTATAGGCCACCCTTGGGATCCCTGGAGGCCAGAACTGCACAGCATGTCCTCCGAGGCCTCCTCAGGCTAAGCCCATTGGCCTCACTGTTCTCTCTCTCTCTCTCTCTCTCTCTCTCTCTCTCTCTCCTCTTTCCCAGTTCCCTCAGAGCTTGGCTCCTTCTGAGCTCCCACATGAAGCCTCTTCGGATTGCCCCCCAGCTTTTGTATATAGCATTAAGCACCCCCTCTCCTACCCCCATACACCACTCAGAAACTATCTCTTTGTTGGCTTTGTACTTCGTGCCTAGCCTAGGATAGTGGGGGGTGGGGGGGTGCTTCAGGGTTCTTGACCAGAGAGTAGCAGCTGAATCCCCTAAAATTGAATGGTGTGCCCACACACCTGCCAGCCCACAGTAAGTAGGCACACGCTGCCCCATGTGGAGGAAGTGACCCCCTGGCTTGACCCATCTCCATTGTACTAGCTCCTGGCATCTTCTTCCATTTACTCTGTCCTCATATGTTCCGGGAGGAGCTCAGACAGAGGCCTCCCTAGGGAGCTGGGGCCAGCAGCGAGATGCTCTCTTGGACATCCCAGTTGGGCGTTACCAGAAAGGGCATTGCTCTCTTCTCCTGGCCCACCCGACCACTGGGACTGCTCTTCCATGGCCCTTGGTGCTGGAGGAGGTCCTTGCCCCCAGGGTGGCCCAAGTCACTGAGGTGGGCTTTCTGTAATGCTGCATTACACTGCCTTCCCCCCTTTTCATGGATGAGTCTAACTAACGAGTCTTGCAGAGGGCCCTTTGTGGCTTCTCCACAGAGAGGCCTCCTGGCCCCAGACCACAGCCTCTTGTAGAATGGAAAATACAGCAAGAGTGGGTGCTGGAGCCCAGCCCAGTGGGCATCCCACCTCTGAGCCCCATAGCTTCCAGTCTCTGCTTGTCCATCTGTAAAAAAGAACATTTGTCAAGTTCTGGGAAGCTTGCAAGCCCAGGTCAGAGTACAATGGGCTTATTCTGTCTAGAAATAGCCCCCTTTGGACCTGAACCCAGCCAGACACCCCTTCTGCCAACTCCTGTGTGAAGCTGGTGGGCATCTGGCTCCAGAGCATGCCCGTGCCCTAACCACTGGGTCATAATTGTTTGCTGTTGTCATCGTTAGGATGAGAGTATCAAAAATGCTGGACGAGACTAGTGAATGAAGGCAGCCCACAGCAGCCTTGTCTCTCTGTGTCCATGGCAGCCACCTCCTGGCCTCCTATGGCCCCTCTCTTGGAGTCTCCATGGGGTTTGTGGGAACAGAAGAGCCTAGCAGAGAGCCTGGGACCAGGAGGGGGAGGCTGGAAGGGGGCACTGCCAACTCCATGAACGTGGGTTTTTGTCCTTGGCTGGATGTCAGGGCCAACCAGAGTAGCATTTGGGGTGCAGGCTCTGCTTCCCTTTCCATGGCCTACGCGGAGCGACACATCCCTCCACAGTCCCCCCCCCAGTCTGCCCCCAGACCATAGGTGCTTCCTGAGCACCATCCACTGTGGGCAGGCACTGCTCCCTGGGCTGGCTCCAGCTTAGGTTGTCCTTCCTCTTCCTCAGGCACTGCTCCTTGGCGGTAATCAATGCCCTGGCCAACATCGCCGCCAACATCCAGGATGAGCACCTGGTGGATGAGCTACTCATGAACCTGCTGGAGCTCTTCGTGCAACTGGGGCTGGAAGGGAAGCGGGCCAGTGAGCGGGCCAGTGAGAAGGGGCCAGCCTTGAAGGTAAGCCGGGTGTGGCATCCTTGGAGACATTTGGGGGCCCACTCTCCCTTCATTGTGAATGGAAGTGATGGCAGCTCAACTGTCAGAGTGGCCGGCTCAGAGGAGGCCTCTGAAGGAGGGCCCCGGGGGCTGTGCCCACTCCTGCACTCCTGCAGTTCTTTGGCATTTGTGTTAGTGACTTGGGTGAAGCATCTACGGGGGCCGGAGAGCTAGCCCCACATGACAGGCCAGATTCAGATTAGGGTTGGGGAGAATGTTGTACCTGATCTGATGATAACACCGGGGGGAGTCAACTGTGGGTTGGACTTGACTTTGTCTTGAGCCAGACTTGGGGGCACAATGGGGTGTTGCAGTTATCAGAAAAGCTGCCATAGGCAAAAGGTCCAAGAGTCCACTGTGGGTTCTCTGCTTCCCTCCCAAGAATGATGTTGCATGTTGCAGCAGTGCGCATGCATGGAGGGCAGTGGGAGGGAGAAGGGGCAGTAGCAGCACCCGAGAGGGGTGAATTAGTGAATGCAGAGTACTTGATGATGGGCAGTTGGGGAGGAAGTGCCCTGGGCAGCTCCCTCCCAGAAGTTGGTGCTTGTCTCTGGGAGCTGGAGGCGAGGAGGGAGAGGCTGGAAAGGTGGACTCAGAACACATTGGAAAGGGCTTAGAAAGCCAAGCAGGGCATTTTAATTTTATCTTCTAGGGAGCCCCTGGAGATTCTGGAGCAGGGGGTGGTTTGGTTGATCCTGTATTTTGTGGGGCAGAGGAGTGAAGACAGATCTGGCAGTTTGTGATTGATGGATGGATGATTTAGAGGAGGGGGAGCCCATCTCCTCTGAATTTAAATGGCTCCTCTGGTAGTAGCTTGGGGGACTGGAAGGGAGCTTGGTGATTGTAGTTCTCAATGCTTGTGGCGAGCAGGGTGGACAACTCAGCTAGGCAGGCCTCCCTGCATCAGGGGGGGCCATGGAAGTGCAGATTTAAGAGTCCTATGAATTCACATGCTCTGATCTCCTTCATTTACACGGGAGGACACTGAGGCCCTTGGGGCTGAACCCAAGCAGAGCTGGTGCTGACACCCTATTCACTGCTTACTTTGCTTCTTTCCCCCAACTCGGGAAGAGAAGGGAAAAACTTCCTTCCATCCTCTTGTCTCCTGTGCCCTCGAACCCCCTTCCTGCCCCAAAGCCTGTGATGGATTAAGAGAGAGAGCTGGATTATTATGAGAGAAATATGTTCTCCAAGCAGCTTGAGCAGGCTGTAGAAAGGACCCCCCTTCCCAGCCTTGAAAGAAGCTGGGGATTTGGGAGTCTGAACCAGGCTGGGGGATGGCCAGTGTGAACACAGACTGATCAAGTGGCAAGTACTAGATGGGGAGGAATGAGAAGCTGGTCGAGGGAGATGGAAGGCTGGTTGTGAGGAGCTTGAAATGCCCGCTTGCCCAGTAGTAGCAATGACCTTGGAGCAATGACAGCCAGACTTTGGGTATTGTATGGTGGCTCTTCCCAAAGAGGGATCTGGGCCTTCCACCACATAATGATGCTGCCACCCCAGAGGTGGGTGGAAGGGGAGGATGTCTTGTAAAGGTCAGAGGGAAAGGATCCTCAGGGCAAGGGCAAAGGGGTGGTGGTCGGGGGCGTCTGTTGGAAGCTCCTCCCCAAGGGCCACAGAGGCCAAGGTTTGTCATCTTGGTTGGATCAGTGAGAACAGTCACCGTCTTCAGAGGTCTGTGTCTGTGAGGTGACAGGGAAGTTCTCCAGGTTAGCTGCCCAGCTGTGCAGTTGTGGCACACTTGGGAGCATGCTCCTGCATCCACGAGAGGCTGCCTGTCAAAGGTATTAGGATAACTAAGTCTCGGGGTAGAAACCAGAGACCCCGGGCAGTCTGTGGGGCTCTTGTCACTGCTGCCTGTTGAATACCAGACCTTCAGGAGAGTGGGGCAGAGTCCCTCCATTTACCCATCCATCCATCCATCCATCCCTCTATCCGTCATCTCTCTTCTTCTCTGTCTCCATCCATCCATTATCTGCCTGCTTCTCTCTCAACATGCAGCCATTTATAACTGTCTGTTCATATACATCATGTCCATGTACATATTTATTAATGCGACGGGCTTGAGGACTCCATTTCACTGCAGTTTTGCTCCTTGACTGTCCTTTACCCTGATTCTTTTTCTTTCCTTGTTGGTTTTTAAGTGGTCATGAGGGAAACACATAGGGCTTGAGTTCGAATGCTGCCACCCACACCACCTGAGACAAGTCATTGACCCCCTGCTCCACAATCCTCTGAGGTGATGTCTGTGCTCTCTTCCTTCCTAGGCATCCAGCAGTGCTGGGAACCTTGGCGTGCTCATCCCTGTTATCGCTGTGGTGAGTAACCTTAGCCCTCTGCTAGGGGGCATGTATTTGACTGTGATCCTTCCCTGATCTTTCCGATACTTTTCTTTTGCCGGCATTTTCATCCAACTGATGCCCTGTACTTTCTGGGCACCTTGCAGCTCCTAATGAGACCCTCTCTGATCCTTCCTTTCCTCTCCCTGCTCCCCCCCCCCCAGCCCCAGCCAACCTTTTGCCAAGACTTGTTGTCACCAACTTGGAAATAGTTGTCTTCCTTTCCCCCAGATGCAACCCTCCAAGTGTTGCCTCAGAGGTTCGGCAGGCCTTCAGGGTGGTCTCCCTGGGTCCATCCTCTCCTATCTCTTATCCATTGTGCAGACACAGATATTTGTCCAGGGCCCCCCAGCTGGTCAGTGGCAGAGCTGACTAGTGTCTGTGTCTGCTGAAAGCTCTCATTCAGCCTCTGGGTCTCCTCATGTTCCATCCAAACTGAGACTAGAGTTCAAACCATCTCCACCCTTTGAGAGAAATAGACCCTGCTGTGACCCTTAGAGCCCCTGCTGGGCCTACAGCCCCACAGCCTCCCTCCCAGGAGGCAGCCTGCCTGCCTTCCCCTCCCCTTCCCAATGGGCTTCTTCTCCTAGCAGCACCAGGGAAGCCCAGCTCCCCTCCTTTGTCTGGTTCCCTCTTTCCTGCCTCATAGTCATTTCTCATCCCCCTCTTTAGGATCTCCAGGCCACATAAGTGCGGGAATGCCTACTAAGAAGGTGGGGTAGGATTCGTTCAGGTACTTGCCCCATCTCTGGGGAGCAGCAGTCTCTGCCACTTAGACCCCAGAGTACCAGGCTGTATCAGCAGCTTTTTCCTTGCCAGAAAGCATATTTGCTTGCTAAGAATTGTGGGAACTGGGTTAAAAGATTTTGTATTTCTCCCAGTTGTTAAAAATATTCTCCCACCACCTCTTTTACAAATTTATGGTGTGAGACGTTGGCAAGTATAATAGTACCAGGCCAAAGGGAAAATATGTGCGTAATGCCCTTTTAAGTCCTCCTCCTCCTCCTCCTCCTCTCTTTATTCCTCTCCCACTGCCCATGCTGCCTCTACTTCCAAGGAGAGATGAGGTCAGAATAGTGGGGTGAATTTTCATCAAGCAGTGTTCCAGCTGCTGGTTAGATGCTGTGAGTCATTCATTCTTCATATATTTAAGCAGTTACATGTGTGTGTGCAGCAGTATGATATTATCTCTAGGGACATAAAATGTTTCGGATCCTTGTGTGAAGGGGATTGGGGAAGACTTCCTGTAGAAGATGGGATTTTAGTTGCCTCTTAAAGAAAGCCAGGCTGGGTTGCTTAAGGAGGAAGAGTGTTCCAGGCCTGGAGAACATCCAGAGCCAAGAGCTGGAGGGTTTTCTGGGTGGACCAGCCAGGAGGCTGGGGGCACTGAACTGAAGAACACAGGTTGGGGGAGTGAGGTGCATGCCCAACAGAGCATTTTGTATTTGAAGTGGAGACAAGAGGAAGTGACTACAGTTAATTGAATAGACTGTGACATGTTTGCACATGTGCTTTAGAAAAAATCACTTTGGTGACCAAATGGACAGTAGACTAGCATGGGCAGAGACTTGATTTGAGCCTGGCAGACCTCCCAATAGTGATGCAGTAGCTGCCATCTATCTAGATAGGAGATGAGTGTCTGCAGTTGGATGGGAAGCATATCAAAGGAGAGATGGGGGGGGTATCCCAAGGACAGTGACAGGTCTTGACACCATATTGGACGGGAGGGAGGAGTCCAGGATGAGTCCTGGTTAGGAGCCTGCCAGGACTGGGAGAAAGTGTTGTCCTCAATAATAATAGGGAAGAAAGGAGGGGGAAGGGTTTAGGGGGAAAGATAATGAGCTCTATTTTGGACAAGTTGAGATGTCAAGTGATAGGAGACAGGAGGTCAGCAGAGAGGTTGGGGTAGGACAGATAGATCTGATAATCAACAGCTGAGAGATGATAATGAAGGCCATGGGGGTTGAGGAGAGGAGGGCCTGGGACAGTGCTTTGAGGCATGTGCTGGAGGAGGAGCAGAGAAGTTTGGATAAATGAGGCTATATGGACTCATGGAGGAGCTATCTAGTGCCACTGCTAACATCCTAACTACCTGCCTGTCCCTGCTACACTATGTAGCCTCCACTTTAATCCATTGAGGTTAGAATTAAGTCTTTGCCAGGGTCAAGGAAAGTCCTCAGTGACCTTTTTTCCTTAGCCAGAAGGAAGGCCATGACAGCTTCTGTGAGTGTCTTTAGGGCTGTTTGGTTGTCCTGGATGGCTTCAGGGGATGGAATAAGCCCAGGGGTGGAAATCATTAGATGAGAGTCTAATATTGTCCGGTAAATGGCCACAGCCTGGAGAGAGATGACCAGGCTGCCCCATGAGGCAGTGGGTTCTCTGGCATCGGACATAGTGGACACCTCATTAGGTGACACCCAGGATTCTCATGCAGGGGAACCTGGATTGGTAGGAAGTTGGTCTAGAAGAATTCTAGGGTCCTTCCCACCTAAGATTCTGTAGTCTGATGGGCAACCAAGCAGAAATCCTGATTTTATTTTAGATTTGAAGAAAGAGACAAAATTAATGTAGAAGCCTTTGATTTTTTGCTAAAATTGATGTCTAATCAAAACCTGTGAGAACTGTTTGTTTTCCAGCTGTGGTGACCTTTAACCTGAGTAAAAGAAATAAGATTGAGGGTTTTAAGTAAAGTTAATGGTTACATTATGGGGGAGGAAGCAAATATTTGATTTTCTTGCTCAACAAAGGACACATCACAAGACTTTAGGTTTACTTTCTGCTGCCCTCTTGGACTTGCCAGGGCCCCATATATGAGCAGATTCTGTTTTCAGGGCACCTCATTGATATGATACCTTCATGGAAGAGGGTCCTAAACGTTTGGATGGGCCATACTTTTTCTAGGGGCTCTGCCACTACCTCTCTCTGACTGGTCATTTCCTTCCATTCCCTTTTTATATTTGCTTTGCTTCAGAGCTTAGTGGGCAGAGTGCTAGACTCCATTCTCCCATCAGACACTAACTAGGAAGATGACCCATGGGCCCATCATCCAACCTCAGAACCTTGACTTCCTCAAGAGTCCTTCCCTACTTCTGCACAGTGTGATAAAATGAGGCTGGGGGATCACAAGGGTCTCCACAACTATCCGTTAGATTCCAAATCTATCTGTTTTACAGCATTTTCCTCCAGTGGGTGCTATTAGTATCTAGTTGCCTAGTTAGAAAAGGCCTTCTTTCTCTTAGATCTTATCTTAACTCTCAAACTGCCGACTCCCCTGGACCAGGAGATCCTTTATTCAGTGACTAACTGAACAACCCAGTCAGATCCTGAAAACAGGACTTGGGGGAAATTAGATCAAAAGTGATTTAGAAGATTCATGGAAAGAGTCTGGAGGCAGGAAACCAGTTTGGATGCTATTTTATAGTTGCTGGGGATGAGCTGCTCAGACTAGGGGCAGTGGTAAGGGGAAAATCCAAGACAAGGTAAAGAAAGCAATGAAACGACTTTGGAATAGACCGATCTTAGATGAGGAATGAAGAAAACTTTAAAAATGAGCCAAAAGTTATTTCCTTAGAAGGTAGGAAAATTGGAGTAGGAAAGTGGGAAGAAGGTGGATTTGCTGTAATAATATAGGAGCAAGATTTTGATCTTGGAAACATTGTGGATTAGAATGAACAGTGGGCTAAGGACAAAGCCTTCGGAGTCCCCATCCCCTCCCACCCCCACGAGCAGGGATGGAACAGAAGGAGTCCAGTTATGAGGGAAGGAGAAATGAGTTGGCAGTGGCCTGAGCTGCAGAGAGGACTCTGGGTGCAAGGCTGCCACTCTGGCAGGTGTCTTGGTGATAAGCTCCCGGCACCACTTCATGCTTGCCTTCTGGGGGACCAAGCTCAACTGAGGGCACCATGAATACTTTTCAGAGAAGTCAGGTGACAAGCAGAACCTCCCATTTCTCTAGGGCTTTATGCTGACCTCATGCTTTTTTTCCATAACTACCCTATGAAGAGGAATTACAAGTATTCTGATCTCCATTCTCTAGCTGAAAAACTGAGGTGAGGAGTAGTCAGGTGACTTGACAGGTAGAGAAGGCAGCCTCTGATTGCAGACCTCCCCTGCCCTTTCTGCTCCCTGGGATTAAAATAGTCATCGGGACACTCTTCTTGGCAGAATTTTGCTAAAGTAACTCCCCAGAAACCCTGGCTATATCAAAATTGCTTAGTTAGTGATTTGATAATGCCAACAAGGCTAAAACCTTGTTAGCAGAGACTGCTGGACAGACCCAGTGAAGGTAATGGAAGTTTGGCATTAGAGATTGGGTCTCTCGTGGAAGGTGAAGAACAGTGGATTTGTGTGACTGCCTGCTGATGGAGCCTGTGCCTGGGCAACCTGACACCTTGTGCTCCCCAGCTCTCCCTTATTTAGGGCCATGAAGAGGCTAGAAAAGGTGCCTTGGCCATAGCCAGCCTCATTTCATCCTGTTCACTGAGTTGTAGTTCTTCTCTCTGGGGTCCAGAGAGTGAGAGCATTGGTTTTGTGGAGAGGTCTTGGCCCCCCTTTCCTAACCACTGTCTCTGAACCTCAGCTGACTGATGGGTAAAACAGACCCCAATGGTATCTTGCCTCAGGTACCTGAACACCTGCCTCATCCTTGAGAGATAGAGGCCCAAGCCCTGCTTGGCACAGACAACCAATACTTTACCTCTATACATCCAAACCAGCAGGGGCACTGAGCAGCGGCATCTGTGAACCCTGCAGCCACTTCTGCAAGTGGATGGCATTCAGGTGCCCCAGCCATTGCCCAGAAAGCCTGGGCCACATACTAAGATTCTGGCTGGGTCTGGCCTTCTCAAGCAGAATAGGCTTGTGGGGAGCAGACCCCCTCCTAATGAAGTAGAAAAGTGTTGAACCCAGTCAGTAATGACACAGTAGAATGCAGGGAGCATCTCCATGTTCCTCTAAGGCAGCGTGCAGCCACGGGGTTCTGGCAGAGTTTCCATTTGGGATTCATACCCCTGCTGTAGCAGGAAGACACCCAGGCAGGGCTCTCCTTCCCCCTCCCTCCCTTAGTGAGGTGGCCCAGGACATCCTACCCATCTGAGCACAGCCACAGAAATGGGATCCCCAGGGATCCAATCCTGGACTCTCAGGTCAGCTAGTGTGAAGTACATGCTGCATGTCAGAGCTCAGGCACTCAGAGGGGCCTGGCTGATTGACTGTTGGCTGTATGTTAGCACTTAGTGGGACACCATCAGAGGAGAGAAGGATGACAGACAAAAGTGGTCTCTGGTCCAGTGCATCTCAGGGAGACACAGTGCTCTCTAGCGAGGCCTTGTAATGGATGCTAGCGCCATGGGGAAAGACCAGTAACCCTTTGAGCATGGCTGGTGATCCCAAGAGAGTGAAAGCACCAAAGGGCTGAGGGTGGCCTAGAACAGAGGCATGCGTGAGGCTGGAGCACTGAAGAAACGGAAGGTGAGGTCATCAGCTCCTCAAGAACACTTTTAATGTATTCATTGACCACACATGCAAGCAGACCCAGCTTCTCTAGATTCAGGACTGTTTACTACACAGAGTGATTTCCACAGAATTCCCACGAGTTGGGATTTCTGTCATTGGACATGGCCCTTGCATTCTGGGGCATGGTGTCTTGTGTATACATTATGGGTATGGGAATTAAAAAAAAAAAAGATGATGATCACAGGATCCAATGGCATCCCCAGTCTCCACTTCTAAGACTTGCTGGGATTGGAAACACGGCCCATGAAGAGCAGACAGCTGGTGCGTTGCTCATAGATGAGGAACACAAAAGGCCGATCAACAATGAAGCGAACCTGCGTGGAGAGGGGCATGAAGCCCACAGTAGTCACAGCGGCAGCCTGGGTGCCCTCCTCATTCACCGTGATGGTGCCTTGATGCTTGAACTGGGAAAGAGAGGAAAGAGAGGGTCTCTTCAACCCCCTGCCTGAAGAGGTGGTGGATAGTACCCTCATGCTCATGGATTGTCTCCATCCTTCACTCCTAGGCTCCTTTGGCAGACATCGCACCCCACCCCACCCCCGGCACTCCCCATCCCTGCCGTCATGTCTCTGCTGCACTGCACTGACTACTGAGTCACATTGTTATCCTCTCCCCTACTGGGCAGGTTGGGTGGCTGAAGAAGGGTTGGAGAAGCACCAAGCAGACCCTAAGACCACTTTGATTGGAGGCTATGGGTGATGAGTGAGCATGCAGTTACCAAGTCAACGACGAGTTTTTGGTCAGATATCCCAGAGAAGTCACCATTGTGATCAAAGAGCTTTGTGATGCCCATCGACTTCAGGGCATCCACAAGGTTGTAGTTCTTTTCCAGCTTGAACCGAGGCAGGCGCACCTCGCGGGTTCTACTCGGAGAAGGGAAAAGGAATGCAGTATCATCACAACAGCTTGTCAGAGGGGGACCTCAGAAGGGCCCCAAAACCCCAGGTGAGAAAACACCTAAGGGAAAAGTGTATCAGAAACCCATGTGACCTGGGGACAAGCTCTGACCCTCCCGGAACAATGAGTGAGTTGGGCTAGAGAATCTCAAAGGGCCCTTCCAAACGTACCCCATGTTTAAGGCAGTGCAGGATAGTGGAAATAGCATTGGCTTGGGTTCTGTGTTGTGTGACTTCTTGGCATTCCTTTCTTTCTTTGTCAGATGGGGAACCTACTAAATGATTCCTGTGATATTTCTTAAGTTTTTATATACATATATATAGAGAGAGACAGACAGACAGACAGAGAAACACTAGGGCTAAGACTGTGATTTGACTGGTAGAGGGAACTTGTTTCAAGCAGACTATTGGTTGTTTAGTCATTTTTCAGTCATGTCTGACTCTGTGACCTATCTGGGATTTTCTTCACAAAGGTACTGCAACAGCTGGCCAATTTCTTCTCCAGTTCATTTTACAGATGAGGAAACTGAGGCAAACAGGACCTAGTGACTTGCTGGGTCACACAGCTGATGTCTATGACTGAATTTGAATTTAATTCTTCCTGACACCCAGCTGCCCCTAAAACAGGTTGTGACTTCCTTTGAAACTTTAGAGCATGGCGAGCCTGTGTCTTGCAGAGTTGCCCAGCCAGGGTGTCGTGGGTCTGAATGCTTTTGTTCCTGGCCCTCTGGCAGCGCCCTCTCTATTCCTCCCTGGCTGCCCCAGAGTTAGTCAGTGTGTGTCATATAGGCATGTTTGTATGTGAAAGAGAATGTGTGAGAGTGTGTATGTGTGTATTGTAAATGGTGTGTATGTGTATGAGCATGTGTGTGTAAGAGTGTGTGCTTACGTGTTTGCATGTGTTGAGTGTATGTATATGTGTGTGTGTGTGTATAGATGTGTACAAGTGATGTGTGTCTGACTGTGTGTGTGTGTGTAGGTGTGTGTGCTTACACATCTCCAACTCTGGTTCCCTGGGCCTGTTTTTGAAGTCCTGCACCCTGGAGCCTGTGACCTCAGCACAGCAGAGTCCCTCCCTGAAGGGAGAGAGTTCATCTTGGCAGCCTTAGGATGTGGTCCAGTGCCAGGCTCATGGGAAACTCATGGGTCAGATTCTGGGGGGTCCTCCTGGCACTATAAATTCCCAGAATTCTTTGGATCTGTGCCACAGTTAGGGAGGACTACTGCCCCGCCTTGCAGACTGTGGCCAGTCCCCCTACCTGTTGGTCATGCTTTTCTGCCACCGCTCCACCGCCTGTGGACTGAGTTGGGCCTCTAGTGCCCTCATGCCCGACAGCTTGTGGGGCACCACAATCAGCATGCTGATGTCCCCCACATACTGGAGCTGCAGCACGTCGCAGTCCAGTTCCTGGTCATTGGCCACAAGGAAGTTGCCTTTGGTCTGCATCATGGGAACCTTGACCACCTCTCTCTCGTTCAGGCGGAAGTTGGAGTTATGGGTCATTTCTGCCGGGAATTTGTTCACCCAGGTACCTATAAATTCAACCAGAAAGAGGCAACTATTTGGGAGTGCAAATGGAGCCCAGGGCCCAGCCTGGGCATCGGGAAGCCTGAATGGCGGGCCGTCTTCTGCCAAGTCCCTTCCCTTCTCAGAGCCTAAACAGGGATGGCCTGGGGACTGCTATTACAGAAGCCTTTAGTCCCCCTTTGAGAGCAGCAGAAAATGTTGTGATTAGTACCCTTGGGTGTCACCATCAGTATCCAAGCAGGTCTCAGGAGATACAACTGGATATTGAGCTCAGTAAAGCGAATAAGATGAGATTCAGTCATTTGATGGCATTTTGTTCTGAAAAAGAGCTGGGGGTTTCAGTGGACCACAAGCTCATAGTGGAGATGTGGCAGCCAAAGAAAATTTGATCTTTGCATAAAGAGGGGGAGCAGAGCTTCGCACAATAGGGAAGTGATTGTCCCCCTCCTCACTGCCAGTTCTATGGGCCACTAACCCGAAGTGAAAGGTCCTGAGTCCTCTTGGGCCTGGGAGGCAAATGTGTGGTCTGGGATCACTCAGTCAGCCAGTGGAAGACATGGCACTCGAATCTGGTCTTGTTGGAACTATGTCCCTAGTGTGTTGTGGGGTGCTGCTCTCTTCTAGGTCACGGCCTCCCCGGGATTCAGTGGGAGCCTTCTTTGCTGACATTCTGCTCCAGCCATCTGCATGTGCCCCCAAGAGGGCTTTGTCCCTAGGGCTGCACCTTACTCCAACTTCAGGCACTGGGCACTCTCGGTGCCAGGGCTTCCTGCTTGGGTCATTAGTATCTCTTGGGGTCTTCTAGGGAGGCCTGATGGCTTTTCTGCTCCCAGAGCTTACTCCACACTCAATTGGAAAGTCATTTTTGTCTTTTGGGGACTTATCTTGGCCATATGATTTAAAAACATGCTTAAGATTCCTGTCTCACTGGGGACCTTGCTTCAACCCACCACCCAGAAGGCCTCCCTCAATCCTTTAACTGCTCAGTAAATTGGCCAGAATGTTGTCTGGGAGGGTCTCTGACCATGCCAAGGTTGGGCTTCATCTGACATTGGGCACCACCTGCCCTGACCTGCCATTAGCCCAAAGAGGCTAATTAAAGGACCTCTCTGCCCTTCTGATGGGTCTAGGCCTCTTTGGGAGCCTTGCTCAGTCCCCACCTCTCTCCTACTTATGGCCTTGGGCAGTCCCTTCCTTTTCTAGACCACCCTGGAGAGGGCCCTGGCTCTCCTCTCTGTTGTCCTCTCCTGTAAAATGGGGTAGTCAGACTATGGTCTAGGGTCCTCTAGCACTTAGGGAGTGGGATGCCTTCCTAGGGAGTGGTATGCCTTCCTGGGTCCAATGGCCTTGCATGCTGCTCTCTCATTGTTTGGAAAGACAAGGTGCCTCCCAGAGGCCCCAGCTTGGGCTCTGCTGCAGAGGGTTTGAGAGTCCAGATGGGCCTCTGATGTCACACATGAGCCCCAGACAGAATCCTATCACTGCAATCCGGACCATATTCTCTTGACATTGGACAGGGTGAAAGTTTGCCATTCGTCAGAAGGAGTTTCCCTCCTGGCCTCTGCCAGATGGGTGACTCTGAGCATGTGGAGTGAGCTCTTCAGCTCTGAGACTCTGGGGCAGAGGAGACGCTACCTCCAGTCCTATGAACACATGTCCATGATGCAGGAAATCACTGATAAAGTCCAAGCCTCAACCTTCCCCCATCAACACCTGCATTTTAATGATGAATTGAGCCCAAGGGTCATAGACTTAATGAAGCTGGGGCTCAGCAAGAAGCTCTAATCCTGGACCCCTCCAGTTATCTTGCTTCAGGTGATCAGGAACTCTCTACCTCCCCACATTGCCCCAGCGTGAAGGGTGAGACAAGCCAGTTTTTGCCTTGATGCTGACCCACTGGGGTGCTGTCTAGGTTCCAGACAGATACAGATGAGGTTTAGTCTGCTGGCAGATCCAGGAGAGAAGAGGGGTGCTACCCACCTCCCCCTGAAATCCGTCCTTATTAGACACCAGCTTTCCTGATTTAAGCAATTTCACCCATGCTGTACCCGCCTGCTTAGGTGTAGTGGTTCTTGGGGTTGCAGCATGAAACCCAGCTTCCCACGTTGGGGTCAGCCCTCCCAAACTGCCCTGGGTGTACTCATTCCCTTTCTAGGGACAAAAGACAAAAGCAAGTTGAGTTGCTTGTAATCAGATAGGCAGCTCGGGGCTGGGCCTGACCTTAGCCCTCAGCTTGGTTTCCTGCTCTGGTGGTGGGCAGACTTTGGAGCAGCAAAGACTTGGACCCTGACCCAGCACCTGTTCTGGGGACTGGCCACATGCGCCGCACTGATGAGCCAAGGAGAGGATTCCTGTTTTCAGACCTCATCAGTTGACCCTCCCCCTCCCATCTAGCTCCAGACTGCCTGGCTCTCTGCCCCCCCCAGCACACTGACCTCAAAGCCCACATGCTCCTGTGGGCTCCCTCTCGGGCTTTTCATTGAAAGGGCAGCCTTTCTCAGGCCATGCCTATCATGCCTCTGCCTCTTGGCTTTCCTACTGTTGCAGGATGTGGCGAAGGCCCCTTTTTTGCACAAGTGGCTACCTCATGGAGTGATCTAGCGACCCATTGTCAAACTCTTCGGGGTATCTCTTGAATCTCAGTCACATAGCTTCTGCCCTCAGCCCCACTGCTCACCATCCATGTCCTTTAGCTGGGACACCTGCCTGAATTCACATCCTCGTGGACACTGAGCAGCCTTGTGAATGTGAGCAAATCAAAGGATCCAAACAGGCAGTGAGGAAATCCAGCTATCAACAGTCATGTGGAAGAATCCCACAAACCATTCAGAACCGGAGAATTAGTTTTAAATAACTGAGAGGGGTGGCTAGGTGGCACAGTGGATAGAGTACCAGCCCTGGAGCAGGAGGACCTGAGTTCAAATCCAGCCTCAGACAAGACACTTAATAATTATCTAGCTGTGTGGCCTTGGGCAAGCCACTTAACCCCATTGCCTTGTTAAAAAACTAAAAAAAAATCTAAATTAAATAACTGAGGAACCACCTCACTGCTTTCAGATTTCCTGTGTTTGCAAAAAAAAGATGACAGCCCTTTGAGGGCCTACAGGAAAATAGGCACATGAATGTGAATGGATCCAGCCATTCCGGAAAGCAGTTTGGAACTGTGCATACCCTTTGACCTAGAGAGACCCCTGCTGGGCCTGCCCCCAGAGAGAACAAAGAGAAGGGAAAGGGACTTATTTCTGGAGAGAGAGAGACAGACTGACAGAGAGAGGAGACGCTCTTTTGAAAACAAAAGGTGTCCGTCAGTTGGAATGGCCAAACAAATTGTGGGCATGAATGCAGTGGATACTAGTGAGCTAATAGAATGGATGAAGGGTGAGTTTCAGAAAAACCTGAAAAGACTTGAATGAATTGATGCAGAGGGAAGTGAGTGGAACCAGAAGAACAATTGATGCAATAACCAAAACATCCTAAGGACAAAACAGCTTTGAAAGACAGCAGGAGCTCTGATCAATGCATTGTTGTTTCCCTGTGGCTGGTGATTGGGGGTTACCCACCTCCTGACTAAGGGGGTAAGGCTTGTGGGTTTGGATACAGCCAATGGAGAGAATCGGTTTCTCCTGATAGTTTTTAGCAAGGACTTTTGTTTGGGTTTCCAAAGGTAACAAAAGTGGGGACAGATTGGAGAGGGAGAAAAGAAAAGCTTATTAATTGAACCTCTCTGAGCCTCCAGCTCTTCAATTTCTTAGTATAGGGCTCCTTTGGACATAATGGGCACTGCCTACTCAAAATTCTAAACATAGAGGGGCCAGCTATTTGGCTCAGTGGATAGAGCACCAGCCTTGGAATCAGAGATCTGAGTTCAAATTCAGCCTCAGCCATTTGATACTTACTGGCTGTGACCCCTTGGGCATGTCACTTAACTCATTGCTCCACAAAAAAAAAAAATTAAAGATTGGTGCATAGACCTTGGACCCATGTGGGGACCCATGTCCAAGTTTTGGTGTTTTCATGACCTCTGATTTCATTGGTACTGGGACCTCCCCAGGAAGACAACTTCTTCCTGCAGGGGTAATTGAGTTCCTGCTCTGTGACTGGAAGTCTTTGAGAGAGTCATTTGGGGTGGGGGGAGTCTTAACCAAGGTCACCCAGCCGGGAGAGCCCAGAAGCCAAGAGTCCACCCCAGTCCCAGGCTGATGACCCTTAAAGCCACTGCACCATCCTGTCTCTCCTTATTGTTACTTTCATTACCAAATGCTTTTTCTCTTGGAGGGAATGAAGATCACTCAGCCAGCATCACCCCCTTTCCCTTACTCCCCCATCTGTTTCCCCCCCACCCCACCCTGAATACTGAAAAAGCGAAAGGTCACTTTACCTTTAAAGTAAATACAGTTGAGAATCATCATCTGTGTCACTGGGTCTATGTTCACCAGAGCATCCTTTATTAGGCCCTTGGTGATCTTCAGAATGTGCTCATTGGCTTTGGTAATAAAAGCAGGCTCTGAGAAATCAGCAGGCTGGGCCTCGGCAAAGTAATACTCCCTCATTTTATTTTTAAAGTCCTCCAGGATGGGGATTTGCCTCTGAATATAAAGGTCATTCACTGACCGCAGAGTGTAGCCAAAATTCCTCCTGAAGAGACGATGGGTCAGCTTCCGGAAGAGGTTGTGCACGGTCTGAGTCTCGTATTTGCTGCTGGCATTCACAAAGTCCTTGAAATACAGGATGGAGTGAACTTGTTCGTGGGTGTCCCCATTCAGGCCCAGGGAGAGCATGCTCATGGCTGTGGAGATGCCCACGGGTGCCAGGAGGATGTTGCCAGTGGGCTCGGTGGCCTCCCGCAAGGTCCTGTAGAGGTTGAAAGCAAACTTGGCATTGAGAATGTTGAGGCGCTGGATTCTGCTCTTGCCTTGGAACAGCTCCAGGATGTTCCCGGGCTGGGCCTCTGGGTCTGTGGGGAAGACGGCATCAATTATGTCAATGTAGTCATCGTCTTCGCTGAAGATCTTATCCAGATCCAGATAGTCTTCCTCCTCCTCTTCCACAATCAGGTCATTTGTTACGGTGTTTTCCTTGTGGAAGTCGGCAGGGAGGAGAGGCATGCTTAGGTTTGTGGGGTCTAGTTGCCCCCACTTTCCTTCGACCAATGGGGATTTTGCCCCATTCTTTAAGAGACCCACAGGTTCTTTGTTCTGCCCAGACACAAATGATGGGACTAGAGAAAAGAAGAACAGGTGGAACCAGAGTTTCATTCTGAGGCCCTGCCATTGAGAGAGAAAATGAATCCATTAGTATTTCAGTTTCAGATTGCAAAGGACCCTTGACCTATGCCCCTTGACCTTTGCATTAAAAAGGGGGTCAAGGTCAGTGGGATTGGTGCTAGAGGACAGAGCAGGCTGTTCTTCCAATAGCACTTTTGTCCATGATTCCTCAGGCAGAGCTTGGGTTGGAGCCTGGTGCCCTTTCCATGGTACTATACTCCATCCCTTCCTTTGCACCTACATTTCACCATAGTCCAGATGTGGCCCTGGGTTCTCAGAGGCAGTGCCGACAGGGCAGCCCTGCCAAGCTGGACAAGTGGTGACCACAAAAGAGCTGCCCCGGAGGCCTGACTGGCCAACAGTGGAGGAGTCTTTGGTCACAACCAATCAGCTCCTGGGGACCTTCTCCTCCCTGTGAAAATTCAGAGCTTCGCTCGGTCAGTGGGCATGATCCAAGTTGTTGAGGAAAGAGGCAGCCCTCCTGAATGTGACCTCCCTTGCAGTTTCTGCCCTGGGAACTCTGGGGAGTTCTACAGAGGGAAGGATCCCATGGAGACACTGGCTCTGGGCTGGGTCCAGGGCCCTGGAGCTCAGCATCTTCTGAGCACACTCAGTCTGTTGTGTCCCTTCCAGCTCCCCCTCAGAAGCACTTTGAGTTTAGGAAACTGGGCCAGACACCTGAGGTACAGTGTGTGGCCTGGATCTGAGACGGTGACTCTGCCCCACAGTCACTCCTTTTTCGGAAGCTTCTCTGAAGCACCCCTTCTCCTCCTCTCCCCGTGTGGGCTCAGGAACTCTGGGGAAGGGAAGGGGGTCCCCTCCATGGGGGCTGCCCCAGCTCAACTCTTTGTATTAAGACTTCTCACAGCTCCGGAGTCCTTCTATCCTTCCTCCAAACATTTCCCTCTCATAGCAGCAGATGTCTGGGCATATGCAGATGCACACACACAAATATACAGATATGCACACACAAATTCACCCCCCCACACACACACATAAACACAAGAGAGACACACACACACCACCATACACATAGACACATAAACTCACCTCCCCACACACATACTTCTTGAGACTTTAGGCTGTCTTTTCCCATGGGGCCCAGCAGGCCTAGCCCTTCCTAACTTCTCAGCCACCTCCATTTGCCTTGGCTCAGATCCCTAGGAGAACAGAGCAGTGAGGCTCTCTGGCCCTTGCTAGGAGGTCCTGATCCCCTCACCCCCACCTGGCCCAACTCCTCTGGGGAGGAAACTCTGGGCCAAGAAACAGGCACCTTGTGAAAAATAATGAGTCCAGTTTCTTTTGTGACTTCCTGTTTCTAGAGCACAAAGCCCCTGGAAGGAGGAGCTGCTGAAAGCTCTGCCATTTTGTAGTTGATCAAACAGCGTCAGTGGTTGCCCAGGGTCATACCATGTTTGAGGCCTCCCAAGGCATTGTACTCCTAAGTGGAAAGAACCTGTTGGGCTGGGACCCTGAGCTACTTCCACCTGTCCCTTCTGCAGTCTTGCCAAATGGTCATGGAGGTGATACTGAAGCAGGGGTTCCAGTGCTACTTGCTCCCTGCTGCTCTGTTCCTCTTTTCCTTCCATTCCTTTCTCCTTTTTTGCTTTTATTTGAGAGGTAGATTAAGGCTTGCCTAGATCATTCTTTGAGAAACAGTGCTGGCTTTTGAATCTGGGGCCCTAATAGCTTAGCTGTGTGACCTTGCTGAGCCTCAGTTTCTTTATTGTACAAGAAACATGCTACTGAAATGGGAGTTAATCATATTAAGCTCATTTTCTAATTGCAGTTACATGTCATTTCTAGCCCTAATACTAAAAAGCCAAGAAGGGACTTAAGAAACCCATTATGGTAAACCTAAAGCTGATAAATTTCCAAAAGTGCCATTTTCCAAATGAAAGAACAAGTTTTAGATTAGGGCAAGTCTCTGGTTTGAATTCCCCCATGGAGCCACTTGGTGCTTGGTTACCTGAGGCAAGGTCCTTTAGTCCCTTGGAAAAGGAAGGAGTTGGATGAGCAGAACCCTCTGTCACTAAAGCTGGGCTTCTCAAGCAAGGCTGAAGGTAAGGCCCTAACGATGGGCAGAAAATCCAGAATCATCCAAAGGAATCGACCTGACTGGCTTTGTTTGAGCTTCAGATCTCAGAGGAGGGCAAGGCAGGGCTCGTTCCCCTCATTTGACATAGAAATGTACCAAGGCCTGGAAAGGTGAAGTGCCTGGGATAACTAGAGCCTTTAGCAAGTTCTTGCTGGGTGCCAGGCCCTGCAGACCCTGGTGATCTGAGTCTGCACCCTGGCTCCCTGGTCAGGCAGGTCTCCTCCTGGTCTACCAGAGAGGACATGGCTGTTTGTTTTTCTGCCCTTTGGGCTATAGGGACGGAGTCCACTGGACCTCAGAGCCCAGGCTGTGGTTGGCCCACCATGTAGCGTCCAGAGGACTCCCTCCACCCCAACCAGGCTGCACGAAATGGGCTTGATATACTCTTCTTAACCGTTCTTCCCAGGCTAAGCCCTTGTCAGGGACATTTGTTTTCAGAAAAGGGAACCAGAGATGTTTTAAAGAGAACCTTAACTTTGGAAGGAGCTGAGTCCTGAGGGCCTGGAGACTGACACCCATGGCCAGCTCTGACTTTAATCTTAACACAAACCATCTCTTATTTCAAACCCTCTAATGACAAACTGTGTCTTCCTGAGGGAGTCATTGAAGGCTTGGGCTGGAGAGGCTGGGCTTTCACCAGACAAAGATGGTGGACAGGGCCCTTACCTAACCTTCCCTGAGCTGTTTGCTCATCTCTGAAGTATCTTCAGGGCCAGAAAGACCCTTAGTAGTCACTGTTCTGCCTGGCTTCTTTGGTAGATGGAGACCCTGGACCCCCAGTCAGTGACTTGCTCAAGTCATGTGAGTCAAGTGACAGAGCCACAGTTTGGCCCTTGTCTGTGACTACCCTTCACTCAGCCATTGTGAAGGTCCCTTCCAGCCCTGATCCTGGCAGAATCTCAGCGTGGGAAGGGGCCTCAGAGGCAGCGGCTTTGGAGAGAGCTCTTGTTCAGAAACTCTTCTGGGATCCAGCCTCAGCTGACCTCCTCCTTATGCTGTCTGGCATGAGCTGCCCAGTTCCTTCACTGAAGACTAGATGTCCTGTTATCACAAGACTAGCTGACTGCTGAGGTCCCTCCCAGCTCTCCTGTTGGGATTCTGTGCTGCTGCCCCCCTCTGTCACATGCCCCCGCCTGTCTTTGTTCTTCCAAAATGGGACCCCGCCCCAGGAAGCCCCCTTTTTACGGAGGCCAAAGAAGGGAAGGCTTTCTTAGGTTGCCCAGCAAATTAGGGGAAGAGGACAGACACCCAGTGAGCCCCTGCCTTTCCTAGAATGGGACAAAAGACTTCGGCAAGGTCACCCAGCAAGAGGGAGGAGAAGAGGCTGCTTAGGAACAAGGCTCCTTCTACAGCCTTCTTGCATCCTGCCCTCACCAGATGACTGTTGTGAATAATGCTTCTCCCATCAGTCCTCCCATGCTTTGACCCCAGCCTCCCTTACCCCACCCCCCCGGCCACCTTAGAGTGCATAGTAGGACCAGGACTGAGGAAGACAAACAGGTCTGAGAGCTCAGAGGAGGTTCGGTCTGAGGACAGGGAGCCAGGCTTACCTCGGTGCCCCTGAGCTGGCAGCGTGTGGAGCTAGCAGATCTGCAGCCTCCAGTGACCAGTTCGGTTTCAATGTGAACTTTGGGGCTGGGCTGCCGCAGATTTTCCAAGGTAAATAGGATACAAATCAAACACCCCTGAACTGCCTTTGTCAGCAAAACCCCCTCCCCCTGTGTTTGTCCTGGGCCTGCTGCACACGATGGGAGACTGGCCTGCCTGGAATGTTTGGAAGGCCCTGGAGTCTGGATGCTTGCCTGGCCTTCCCCCAGCTTGCTGGGACTTTCGTATGAGAGAGGGCCGTTCTGGAGCCTGGAACCCAGGAGCCGGTCCCTGCTCTGCATTGCTTAGCTGTGGGATCTCACCTGAGTTCCCTTCCCTTTCACTCTCCTTCAGATGGAGGGGCTGTGGATTGGTCCTATGACTGCGGTCCTTCTCACTCTCCGCCTCTGGTCTTGTGTTTCTGAGCCTTTATGGTTTCATTTTGCATTTAAATCCCTTTGCAGGCTGGCTCCAGCCCGCCTTTCCATGCTGATGACCCCTTTGACAAGACGGCAGCCAACTGGTCTATTTAAAAACTGTTCCTTATGTCTCCATGCCCTTGACTAGTCTGTGCCCCCTGCCTGGAATGACATCCCTCCTCATCTCCACCTCCCGCAGAGGCCTTCTGTCCAGCTGCTGCTGCTGCTTCCCTCCTCATCTACCAATGACCATGTGTCATTTATCTTGGGGCCCAGGGCCCCAGGCCTAGATCCAGGAAGACTCATCTAAGGGAGTTCAGATCTAGCCTCTGACACTTTGTAAATATATGACCCTGGGCAGATCACTTCACTCTGGGGTCTTCAAGTTTTCTCCTGTCAGACAAAAATGGCCAACTGCTCCAGGATCTTTGCCAAGAAAACCCCTGATGGGGATCCCAGAGTCGGAATGGATGAGAGCTGTTCCTTCCTTGCACTTAGCCTGGGCCTGCACTGAAAAAACACTTGTTGGTCAATGTGCCCTCAGAGTCCTTGAGAGTTTTGAGAGGTTAGCACCCCCATTTTACAAGTGGGTAAGCCACCGTCTAACTAGGTTAAAGGACTTGCCTGTGGTCACAATGCTGCGAGTTCATCCCTACCCCCTTCTCCTGGCTGCCCTGCTGCTCCCCAACACATCCCATGTGCTTAGGCCCCCGGATGGTACTTTGGGGAGCAGATAGCCCCCTGTGGAATCCCCAATGCCAGCCACTGCTGCTTTTGTTCCAACCTCTGGTTGGTTGATCCTGCTAACCCCCCTCCTCCAAGACATGCTGTAACTCTTGGGGCCAGAGTGGGCTCACTGCCACCTCTAAGGCAGGTGTTTCACAGAATCAGCAGAGCAGGGCCCAGCGAGGTGTCCAGGTTCACCAAACTGCCCAGGGATGGCTACGGCAGCATATCTGTGGAGAGACCCCGCACCAGCCCTCAGACCTTGGTGATGCCCATTCCTCTCTACCTGAAAGTAGCACCTGGTCCTCTCAAAGACCCCCAACAGGACCTCCTGGCTGCCCGTCATCTGGTTACCTGCCTGAGAGACTGGCCTGGGCAGAGCAGCCTCTTGCCATGGCCCTCCATCATACAGAGGATTTCTCCAATCTGCTCCTAGGAGGAGAGGCCGAGCAGCAGCCAGAAACCTGACCAGAGAGATGTCCCCATCCCAGCCCTCTTCTGTCCAGTTTCACAGACATTTCTAGGGACAGCAGAGAGAGTCGGGGTGACCTGAGTTCAAATGTGGTCCAAGACATCGACATGTACTAGCTGTGTGACCCTGGGCCAATCACTTAGCCCTGATTGCCCCGTGAGAAGAAAAACAAGCATTTATCAGACATCACATGGAGCAGTGGGAAGAAAATGAGATTTAGAAACAGTCTGGAAATCTGACCTCTGCCACCTATTGTGATGGAGGCTTGAACCAGCTACTGAGCCTCAGTTTCCTCATCCATCAAATGAGTGACTTGAACCAGATGCCCTGTGAAGCTTTTTCCCACACAGAGTGTCTGAACCTCTAGGTCAGGTTGCAGGGGGTCACTAGTGGTCACTCTCCCAAGAGGCATCTTGGCAGAGTGGCCCTTGTAACTGGGAAAGGCTCACTGGGCAAGGAAGCCCCTTTGCCTCAGATGTTCTACAACTAGAGACAACCCCCTGCGATTGGGAGAGGGGCATCCATGTCTCCCCTGCCTTCACAGCATTAGTCTGGCCCATATCCATTGCTAGGTGTTGGAAAGTAAGGTCGTATGGTGATTGGCTTTTCCAAACCCCCTTTTCCTGTTTCTCTCTGTCCTCGCCCCATTAGCTCACGAGACGCCTGCTCCCCATCAAGAAGGCCAAGCCAAGACTTCAGAAGCTCTTCCGGGATTTCTGGCTCTATTCAGTGCTTATGGGATTCGCTGTGGAAGGCTCAGGTAGGGAGGCGAGCGTGTGACTTGGGGGGGGGGAGGCAAAATGTTCCCCCCCTTCAGCCCCAGGAAAGTGTGAATTTGGTGCCTTGTAA
This sequence comes from Macrotis lagotis, assembly GCF_037893015.1. Classification (NCBI taxonomy): domain Eukaryota; kingdom Metazoa; phylum Chordata; class Mammalia; order Peramelemorphia; family Peramelidae; genus Macrotis; species Macrotis lagotis. The sequence continues at coordinate 697,246,207 of NC_133666.1, forward strand.
GTGGATTCCTCCATGGACGAGAGTTCTTGGTAGAGCTCCATCTTTGAAAGATCTGAGCATGCTGCCCCTGCCAGGGAAGCCCCATTTTCAGTTGTGAGGCAGTGGCAAAGAGAAAGGAGAACCCTGTGGGACTCTTCTAGACCCTTCCTCACCTTGGCCAGGGTCCAGAGGTGGCCCTACACTTCTCAAAGGGGGTAGGGCTTTGGTCTACTGAGGAGCCCCCAGCAGGCTCTGCAAACTGAACCTCCCCCCACTCTCCAGACTCATCAGGCAGAGTGATGAACCAGATTTTGCCAACTTGCCTGATCACAGAAGGAGATAGATGTAGAGTAGACAGCAGCACCCACCCCCTACCCTCCACCCCCAGCCTCACCTAGACAGAGGCCTCTCTTTCTAGGCAGTTAAGACTGGGTAAGACAAGGTTGTGTATTGGAGGAACAGAGAAGGAATCAGTAATCCAGGCAAGAGAGATGATGGGGGGAGGGGGGCAGCTAGGTGACCCAGAGGATAGAACACTGACCCTGGAGTCAAGAGGAAGGACCTGAGTTCACATCCAGCCTCAGACACTTAGTAATTGTCTAGCTGTGACTTTGTACAAGTCACTTAATCTTGCAAAAAAAGAAAAAAAAAAAGAGAGATGATGCCCTTTGGAAAATAAGGAAGGGATTCTGACTGTTTTGAATGGAACTGCCCTGGGTCTGGGGCCTGGAGGGGGGCTTGCCCTACCTGTTGAGCCTTGAATGTCAGCATCAGACTTTTTACAATTAAAGAATAGCCCAAGATTTCACTCCTGTGAAGTTCGCTCCAGTGGTGCAGGGCCCAGGCCCCTTCACAGCCAACTTTGGGGGTTGCTTTTCCATGATTGCTGCTCCTCCTGGCCAGGCTTTAGTGTGGGTGACTGTGGTCAACCCTGCTGCTTCAAATTGCAGTCCTGGAGCAGGTGGAGAGACCAGCTCTGGACAGAAGGGGTGGGGGACAATGAGGCTGACAGAGCCCTCGGACCAAGCCCCGGACTGGGCTGGACCAGGTGACCGGGCAGCATTTGGTGCCTGGACACACATCCTCATTTCCTTTCTTGTGCTTGCAGGACTGTGGCCTGAGGAGTGGTATGAGGGGGTCTGTGAAATAGCCACCAAGTCCCCCCTGCTGACGTTCCCCAGCAAGGAACCCCTGCGCTCTGTCCTTCAGTACAATTCTGCAATGAAAAATGACACCGTCACACCGGTGAGGGCCAGTGGGTTGTAATCGTGGAGGCAGGGGCTGCTGAGTACTGGGGTGTCCCAAGACTTGGGTCTGACTCCTGGCATGGACATTGGTTCTGTGTGACCTTGGGCAAGACACCTCCCCATAAAGGGCAAGGTCAGAGGTTATAAATGTGGAAAGGGTCCTGGTAGTCATATACCCTCTCCTCCCCCCTTCCTTATACTAAAGAGGAAGCCAAAGGATTGGGGGTTGGGGGGGTGATTGCCCCAAGGCCCAGGGGGCCAAGTCCCCTATCTGCTGACTCCAGCCAGGAAGGGGGTGTTGGGCAGGCCAGGCCACTCCGTGTTTTCCATTAAATGGAGCATGTGGCATGTTGTAGTGCACAGAGAGGCCCAACCTGGGAGCCAGCAAGATCTTGCGTCAGACCTTGCCTGTGATGTCCACCACTGTAGTGAGGGCCGGCGAGCTGTTATCTGCTTTGGTGGAAGGGCTGCCCTTGTCTGGGAGCAACCACTGGTCAAGGGCTTGGTTTTGTCTCTTCAGGCTGAGCTGAGCGAGCTGCGCAGCACCATTAGCAACCTGCTGGACCCTCCCCCAGAAGTGTCTGCACTCATCAACAAGCTGGACTTCGCCATGTCCACCTACCTGCTGTCTGTCTATCGCCTGGAATACATGAGGTGCGTCTCTCCTGGGGCCCCCCTTTAGCTCCTTCCAGAAGCAGCGTGGGCAGGGGAATGGGCTCTGAGGCAGCTCCAGCCAAAGCTTCCTTTGTCCAACGGGGCCAGGCTGTGTCTAGCCTGCCTCAGAGGCTTTAAGAATGGGACCCTGAGGTCCCTGCACCAATTCTCAGAGACTTGGGCCCGATGTCTTTTGACACCAGTGGCCAGAGAAGAGCTGATGGATTGCTCAGGGTGGCCTTGTGTCCCCGCGGTCTCCAGCAATGGGCCGTGGCCTCCCACAGTGAACTGCCAGTGCAGTTGGTGATAGCGGACAGCGAAGAGGTCACCCAGGCACACTCCTCTTGTGGCATACTCCTCAGAAGAAGAGATGGCAGTTGACCTAGGAGAAAACCTAGCCACTGTTGGAAACCACTCAAAGGAGGAGCACTCTGTCACCTCTGCTGCCTCACTGGATCGAGGAGGTGGGAGGGAGCCTTGCCTCCCTTCCCCCCCATGGCTGAGCCAGGATCCCCACTCCAGCCTCCCTAAGAAGGCAGCTTCCTCTTGGGTCTAGAGACCTGACCAGCTGGAGCATCTCCAGCCTCCTCAGGCTTGCTCAGTGCTCTCTGTAATCATCCTCCTCCACCTGGCTCTCCACAGCTGCCTCCCATCATTTTCAGAGCCCCAGCTTTCCCACCTGGGAGGACCTCTGGTTCCAGCACCCCCAGGGAGAAGTTACCCAACCTCTGTGTAGAGACGTTCACAGAGTGGAGTTCCCAGCCCACTTTCAGGCCCTCTGGCCCTCTCCCATCCGCTTTGTTTCCACCGGAGGTCCCAGACTCACCAGTCTTCCTGCAGTAGGTGGTTGCTTGAGTTGATCCACACACCCAGAATGCTGAATTGGTGTGACTTGGGCCGTATCTTGGACATTCTCATGCTGGGCCTCCTCCAGCTTCTCCCTGTTGGCTTCCAGGCCAGAGTCTGCATCTCCCCCTCACACCCAGAGTGTCCCTGAAGACTTGGGAGGATTATCACTGGGTGAGGGGAAACCTTCTCATATGGGGCAAGCCTTTCATAAATGTGGAGACACTTCCCAGCCATGTCAGACCCTTATGGCTGAAGCAGCTGAGCCCCCCTGAGCAGAGGAGGCAGTGGACCCTGGCTTGGCTCAGCCCCCTAGGAGCTGGGTGCCCTGAGGCCAAGCCCCTGAACCCCTCTGAGCATAGTTGGCTCTTCCCAGCTAGGGGAGGTCCAGCATGTAGAGGGCCTTGTGGAGGAGGGTCTGAGTGCTATTGCCCTCCCAACCATGACTGCTCTTTGTTCCTTAGGGTTCTGCGCTCCACGGACCCAGACCGCTTCCAGGTGATGTTCTATTACTTTGAAGACAAGGCCATTCAGAAAGACAAGTCCGGTAAGCTGGCCACCCTCCCTGTGGAGCAAACCAACAGCTCATCACAGGGCCTTCCCATTTTGGGAGGGCCCACCTCTGCATGACATCCAGGCCCATGGGGCCCCAGATCAGAGGGTCCCTCCTTGCCCAGGAGCTCCTCAAGCCCTCCCAGCTAGCTCACAAAGTGATCACATGTGGCGACCCATGATGGGCAGGGGGCCTGGGCTCTAATGCTAGCCACATTGCTGACGTATTTAATAATCTCTGTGGAATGAGGCTGTTGGGCTTCTGCTCACTGAGCTCTGGAGTCTTTGAGGTCTTGTTTTTGTTGGACTCAAACTTGGAACCAGTGTGGTCAGTGTGAGCAGGCCTGGTGCCAGGCTGGCACCAGCCTTCCCCTGAAGGGACAGCCAAGGACGCTGGTGGAGGGAGCCCCTGCTCTGCATTTAGAGCGACTTGGGGACCAGAGGGCCAGAGAACATGCCCAATGGTCCGCCAGCCTGCAGGGGTCAGAGACAGGGCTGGGGCAGGGTTTCCTGGTGTACTCTTCTGTTGCCATTTTTCCCCCTCCCTGGGCCACATCTACAAACCCATAGGGAGCCAGGATTTCATACAGATTTAGGAATTTCAGTTTTTAAAAATTGCTGTTGTTAAATATTTAAACTTATCCTAAGTGTCAGTGTCTGCCTTGTCTCCCAGTCCAAACAGGAACTGTAAACTGAAAGTTGCCAAGGACTGATGAGGTCCTAGAGTACAAGACACCCCCCCCCCTTTCCCAGAGGAAGGAAGGAACTGGGACCCGAGTCCAGGCAGATGAAGGAGAGGACAGAAATGATTCTCTTTTGCAATGGGCTGTCCTTGCGGACAAATCTCAGGAGTTGAGGTGACTCCCCAGGGGAAGCTTCTGCAGCTGCCAGGATGGGAGCCAGGGGGGTGGTACAGAGGTCACAAGCAGGCCCCAGCAAGTGATCTCCCAGCCTGTGCTCCAGGAGTCTCCTGGGAGTGGCATTTTCCAGACGGGCCAAAATGTGCCCAGATCATCCTCCTCTGTCCTCACCAGCCTTGAGGATTCACTCCTCTTGAGTCTTGGGGGGGGGCAGAGCATAGCATGTGTCTGTCTCTTTTCAAAACCTTGGGAAATTGCTCTTGGAGGGTCTTTGATGGGTGGGAGCCCAGTCTTGTTCTCTCTCTGGGAGTCAGCAAGCTTACCCAGTGCCTAAAGCCTAGGGCCCAGAGTCTTGCATGACTGAAGTGAAAATCTGCCACGGATCTGTTGCCATGACTCTGGACAGGTCATGGGACCTCTGTCTCCCTCAGTGGCCTCCTTTATTTTTTTTTATTTTTTTTATTTTAGGTTTTTGCAAGGCAAATGGGGTTAAGTGGCTTGCCCAAGGCCACACAGCTAGGTGATTATTAAGTGTCTGAGGTCGGATATGAACTCAGGTCCTCCTGACTCCAGGGCTGGGGCTTTATCCACTGTGCCACCTAGCTGCCCCTAGTGTCCTTCTTTATAAAGGGGGATTGAAATAGCCCCTTAAACTGGCCAGTCTGGTGCTGCCACATAGTAGGCGCTTTATTGTCATTGTTATAATGGGGCAGAGGACTCTGCCTCCCAAGACTGCCACCTTTCCCAGCAGTTCCTTTCCCTCATTCTTGGTAGAAATCTGATCCAGAATGTTATTTTCTCTCATTGATTTGTTTGCGTTTTGTGGGGTGACATTATTAAGGAGAGAGAGAGGGAGAGCCAGCCTGCTGCCAGCCAGGTCAGACTCTACAGAGCTCTGCAGCCTTCTGTCCAGGCTGGCCACAGCAACTCCCTGGGACATGGTGCTTTTCCTTCTGCCTCCGCCAAGGCCCTTCCTCACATAAAAGGAGTGAGTGGAAGCACATTTATTAAGGGCTTCCTAGTCCTGAGGGCTGGAGAGACAGAGAAGCCGCCCAGGCTCTGCTCCCGGGGTACTTGTGCTGGGCCAGGGGCTCCTCTTGAACCTCCTGTCCATTGGCTTAAACTCCATCAGATGACACCCAGGACTGGTGGGGAGGGCTTTGTTTTCTGGGGCTGAGGCAGCTGGGGCTGATGAGCCGGTGGAGGCCCAGACATGGGGAGTGACTGGTCTGATGTCTCCCAGCAGTGAGGCTCAGCCCGGGGTGGGGGGCGGGCAGGGGAGGAAGGACAGTTCAGGCCTTTGGATCCCGGCTTCAGGGCTCTGTCCACGGTGCCATGTGGGCTCTTCCTGCTGCCTGCCATCCCTTTGTCCTCTGGGATTTGTAGCCAGAGGGGAGCCTGCCTGTCAGGGAGTGATCACAAAAACATCTGTCACTAGATGGACCGTTAGAAAGGTGCCATGAAGCCAGCTGCCCCCCAGCTTTGATCTTCCCTGAAAGGACTGGAGAGATTAATGTGCTGCCTGTGGCCCCTGTGCCTGGCTCCCAGCCTCTGAGGGGATCAAAGGGGCTGCCAGTGTTTGTCTTGGCCAGCTTTACTTTCCCTTCCCCCTTCCTTCTCTCCTCTTCCCTCTCCCCTCCCCTCTTCCTGCTTCTCTTCCCCCTTCCCTCTTCTCCCTCCTTCTCTTCTTTCTGTCTCTCTCTCTCTCTCATCTTTTCCTTCCTTCTCTTCTTTCTCCTCTTTTCTCCTTTTCTCTGTCTCTCCTCTCCCTTCTTTTTCTGTCTCTTTTCCTCTCTCATTCCCTTCCTCCTTCCTTCTATCTGCCCCACCTTCCATCAATCTCCTTTCTGCCCTTGTTCATGTCATTAGGTCCAGTATCTATTGGATGAAGCCTAGATCAGCCAATTCCTGTGTTTGCCCCAAGGCTAGATACCAAAACAAGAAAACCAGGTGCTCCCAGGCCTTGAGGAGCTGCCACTGGAATGGGGGTAGATGACACATGATAGGGAGCTGAGGGGCAGCAAGGGAGAGGAGACAGCCAGAGGTGGCGGGATCAATCTGGGAGGCAGGTGAGCTGTGTGCTGAGATGGCTGGCAGCAGGTTTGTATCCTTGTGGTCAGTATGGTGGTTCTTGTGCTCTGTCTCTGTGTGAACACAAGGTGGTGTTAGAAAGCACTGGTGTTACCAGCCCATAGTCAGCTCTTGGAGGATGAAGCAGGACGTGCTGAGGGTAGAAGGATGGACCCTGAGGAGAGAGGGATGAAGAAAGAAGCCAGAGACAGATCCCATATCCTCTCGTGTAATGGGGAGGACTTGACCTTATCTCCCAGGTGTCCACAGGTGCCATTGGATCAGAGGCTTTGAGCAGCAGTTAGAGGAAGAAGAGCAAATAGAGGGTGGCAGGTGACTCCCCCTCGGGACCTTCCCTCAGCTGCCACCTCACTCTGTGATTATCATGTCAAACTTCTAAAGTCAGAGGAACCAGTGAAGGGAACATTGATTCTGGACCTAGTTCTTACTAGCAAATAGACACTTGGCATTCCTGAAATAAGTGAGAGATGGAGAAGAGAGACTTGCAGAGTCTACAATTTGGGGAGAACAGATTGAGGCAGCTGCTGGGTCAGGGGAGTCGAGAGAACCTGAGTTCAAATCCAGCCTCAGATCCTTACTAACTGTGGCTCCCTGGAGAAGTCACTTCTGATTGTAAAGTTGGGAATATAACATAGCATTTGCCTCCCAGGCTGCTTGTAAGCATCAAATGAGATAAGGCCAGCTCAGGGACTGGCATCTAGTAGGTGCTCTGTAGCTGCTTACTCCCTTCTCTCCCCCATCTCACAGGGTTCAGAGAAAGGTTAGAAAAGATCTTGGGACCCACAGTTCTACAGTTGAACAGAAGCACTTGCATAATTGGTGGATAGGATATGAAAAGAGTCATAATGGAAGAAGCCCAATCCCCAATCCATTTTTTTCCATTGGAGTTCTGTGTTGTTGGGGCGGGGGGGGGGGCAGTCTTCCTGGTTGGGACCACTGTGGAAATTACCCTCATACTGAGATAAACTGAAGGCAAGTCAGACTCTAGGGACCAAATCATGAACTCACAAAATGTTACATGATACCAAGATTTTCCAGAAATAATGGAGGATATTTAATCCAGCTGTTCTCATGAAAAAAAAAATAGGATTAATAATCATTGTATTTTTAGAGGGAAAAGTATTTGCCACTGTGTTGGAGGAGCTCCAAGACTAGGAAGGGGTCCCCATGAGGTACTGCCCCTGCTCCTGTTTGTTCAAGATGGTGTACTAGGGAAGTCCAACCTCCAGAGTACTGCAGAGCATCTTGGGAGAAGAGATTTGTGGTCAGTCAAGGGAACCTGCCATGACTATCCATACAGCAAAGGCCAAATGGATGAAGCCAGGCTATTTCCCAGATTACAACATGCCTTTGAATGAACATCCTATACAGCAGGAGTTCTGAACCCTGGACTTCACAAACTTTTAAAAACATGTTTTGGTAGCATTATTTCAATGTAATTAGTTTCCTTTGTAATCCTGTCTATCCTGAGAAGAGGCCCATGGGGTTCAACAGAATTTCAAAGATGGCCAAAGTAGAAAAAAAGAGGAACAACCTTTGCTCTAGAGCAGGGCTATCCAACCTTACTTTTAAAAGTTTGTATTGAAACAATAGACAATATTTTTTTTATTTGCCTTTTAGTGAGAGCTCGGCGGTAGCTGGGCTTCGTTTACTAAAGCATTTCATAAACCCACAGGGGGCCACATAAAATTACACTACTGGTGGCACGTGGCAGCAGGCCACATTTTGGCCTGCTCTAGAGCTTGCCTCTGTGTGTGTGTGTGTGTGTGTGTGTGTGTGTATGAGAAAGAGAGAAATATATGTTATACAATTACATAATTTTGTGTGTATGTATTCCTAAGACAGACAATACTGAATATTACTTGTTTGTCCATTCCCTAATTGATGGGCATCCCCGCAATTTCCAGTTCTTTTCCAACACAAAAAGAGCTGCTATGAATAATTTTGGACCTATAACTCCTTTTCCTTTTTTTTTTTTTGTTTAATCTCTTTGAGATACAGATCTAATAGTGATATTTCTGGGTCAAAGAATATGTTCACTTTTTTGTTTGTTTTGTTTTTGCAAGGCAATGGGGTTAAGTGGTTTGCCCAAGGCCACACAGCTAGGTCATTATTAAGTGTCTGAGGTCAGATTTGAACTCAGGTCCTCCTGACTCCAGGGTTGGTGCTCTATCCCCTGCATCACCCATTTGCCCTAGGTGTGTAACTTTCTAAAGACATAATACCCGGATGTTGGCACATCATGCTTCCAAAATCTCTTTATCTGGTCACTGGTCCTTCTCTCTGACTTCCAGCCCCTCATCTTGGCTTTGTCCGGTCATCATTTCCCCAAAGTGATCCTGTCAGCCATGACAGATCAGCTCTCTAGCCTCTTCCTCCCTCACTTCCCTTGTCCCCTTGTGCTGCACCCCAACTTAACTTCTGCCTCCTCCTCCACATGGAATCTTCTATCCCTCATCTCTGTGTTTCTGGACCTGTCTTCAGTGCCTCTGCTTACAGCCTCCCCCAGCTCCCAAGGCCATCTAACCCTGATGCCTTCACCCACCATCTCTTTTGGGGCCCTCCTTTCTCCCTTAGTGAGCTCCTCTCAGACCTTCATTTGGAGGGTGAGACTATGTCCATCAGTGTCCACTGCTTTGGGCTGCCCAGGCCTCCCCCCCATACCCCCGGCACACATATCTGTATATACACACACCCCTTGGAGCTCTACCAGGCTGTCCCACAAATAGCTATTTTCAGTGTTTACATCTGGTTGATTGATAAAGACTTGAATATGTCTCATTTTCCCCATTAGAATGTCAGCTCCGTAAAAGCAAGATCCATTTATAAGTTTTCTCCTCTCTTAAGTGCTTGTTGGGGCACAGCATATAGTAGGCTCTTCACAAATACTTATTGGCTGCTTAGCTGACTCCGTTGGTGGCATGTGATGAAAATGTTCCTCTGGAGACTGACCTCAGGGGTGCAACCTCCATCGATGAGTTGGAGGTGGGGATGAAGGACCCTCTTTCTGTGGCTCTCCCAGCCAGCCTTTCCACCTCCTGCACCCCCCCTCCTTCTGCAGGGCAAGCTCCCATCATAGTCCCCATCCCTTTTTGAGTTGGGCCTCTGCTCCCCAGATCATCATGGGCAGCTTCAAGATCTCCCCCAAAGGCAAGCTGCAGCCTGAACAGTGAAGGTCTGGTGAAGACCTCCTGGTTCTGCATTATGGATGACCCTGAGTGGAGATTGAGTTATGGAGGGGTAGCTGTCTGGACCCCACTTCTCACTTCTTTCTTCACTCCCTCCTGTCACCCAGGTTCTTACTGTGGCAGGGCCATCCTGGGGTTCTCATTCTCCCTTACCCTCCTGCAGTTCATCAGCTGCCAGATCTTGGTGGTTTGACCTCAGAAAAGTCTCTTGTGTGCCCCCCTCCCAGATCAAGTCATCCTCTCTCACCACTTGTTAGTCTCTCCTCCCCCAGCTGAAGGTCTGGCAGTTCATCCCCAGCTAGAGATGGGGTAGGAAGGAGACCTGTGATTTCCTTGATAGGGATGGCGTCCAGGTGAGGGCAGTCCCCTGCCAGTGCAGGTCAGCACCTTCTCTGCAGTTTAGAGCCTGAGGGTGCTGCTGAGATCATGGCCAGGTTAAGTGACTTGCTTAGGGTCACACCGAAAGTCCACATCAGAGGCAGTATTCAAACAGAGATCTTCCTGGGGCCAAAGCCAGCTCTCCCTAGTCTGTCATGTCTGAGGGATGAACTACAATGTCATCTTTTTTGCTTGCTATTTTTGTATTTGTTTTATGACATGTATAGAACACATATGGTATTTATAAGTATACATGATAATGTTTTACCATAAAGTTATAAGTAACTTGACATTCACATTTAAGAAGCATAAATGGTCAAAAAAGATTGGAGACCTTGCTGCAGTGCCAAGACCCTGGTTTTGTCCTATTCCTGTCAAAATGGGTTTCGGAGAACCAGATTATTAATTCTAGAGCCTCTGATTCCATCCAGACAGGGTCATGGTCCTTGAGCTGCCATGGGGGACGGGGGGGAGATGGAGGGGTTGGTGATCAGGTTGGATTCTGGTCATCTGATCACCCAAAACCCATCTTCCCTGGGGCCAGTGCTCGTTTTGGAGTGAGCGGACATTCCTGACTACCCTTCTTGACTCACCAAGCGATTGGGAGACTGTCTTCTACTGGGGCAGCAAGTGTGGGTTCTCCCATGTTGCTGGCCAGGCCCCTTCAGGGCACGATCCCTTCTCTTCTCAGGCATGATGCAGTGTGTGATTGCCGTGGCAGACAAAGTCTTTGACGCTTTCCTCAACATGATGGCCGATAAGGTGGGTCGTGCTCAGACCTTGCGCCGCCTGTGACCTCTCTTCCTCTCAAGACTGAGCACTGGCTCCCTTTCTACTCCTCCCTGCCCTGCTCCCTTGTCTTCATGGTCCCTCTCCATCCTGAACCTGATGTTCTGGGCCCCATACCAGAATTGTCACTGTCCTGTTGTGGGAGGCACCTCCCCGCCTTCACTGCTTCTGTTGTCTGCCTTCCAAGCCTTCCTGACAGCTCTACTGTGGGGACCAAGGGCTCTCCCTGTGCAGAATGCCCTGTGGGCAAGGGCCATCAAGCCCACTTGTCCTACTACAGATGAGCCAGTTGAGGCCTGGGGAGGTCACTCAGGCAGGCATTAGGTCCTCTGACTAGATCCTTGCCATCTGCCCCATGCCCCTGGCCCTGGCCCTGTCACATCTCATTGGAATGTTCTAGCTCATCTCCCCTCTTGGATTGTAAGGGGCTGAGGGACACTGCTCCTCTTTCCTCCTGGTGTCTTCCCCAGTGCAGGTGCCTTATCTGTGAATCCCTGTGGGGATACTCACAGCCTTTGTCCTTCCCCACTGTCTAGGCCAAGACCAAGGAGAACGAGGAAGAGCTCGAACGTCATGCCCAGTTTCTTCTTGTGAACTTCAATCACATCCACAAGAGGATCCGCAGGGTTGCTGACAAATATCTGTCTGGACTAGTAGATAAGTACGTCCCCTTGTCTCCCCTTCTCCACTAACAGCAGCCTTATGTGTGAGAGTTCCCTAGGAATCTGGACAGAAAAAGGAGGTAGCATGGAGAACTGTAGACCAAACTGTCACTGAGAGGGTTGAAGGGCCTCCAAGAACAGGGTTGTTCCTGACCTGGCCATGAGAGCCGGGTGGTTTAGTGCAGGCCAGCCTGGACCTGCCTAGTACTTACTCCCTGGGAGTGGAATTTCCAAAGTGAGGTCAGCCTGTCTTTGTCAGATGCTCTCCTAGGCTAGGGGGATGGCCCAATTCCACCCACCACAAGCACCAGCATCCTCATTTCCAAGCTCCCCAGATGAGAAGCAAAGGATAAAGATGCCTTGCCTGGAGGCAGCCTCACCTCCTGGATGTGACAAAGCTGGGATTCTTATCCTTGTGGGTGCCAACAGGACTGGGGAGCTCCTGAGGACCCTAGGAGGGAAGCAGCAGGCCCCCCTCCCCTATCTCTCACTGGTGGAGGTCTGGGGGCTGCCCCTGCAGTCTCCTAGCATCAGGAAGGCTTGGCCTCTCATGGGATTAGGACTTTACCTGACTGGCCAGAGGCCTCACCCTGAGGCCTTCTGACTCTGGGATATGTCTGGACCATTCATGGCAGGTTTCCTCACTTGCTGTGGAGTGGCACTGTCCTGAAGACCATGCTGGACATCTTGCAAACTCTCTCACTGTCCCTTAGTGCGGTGAGTGTGGCAGCTGGGTAGGTGGGCAGGTGGGCAGTGGGCGACTGCAAAGAGGAACTTTTCTTCTGGGCTCTATAGACATTCCCAGGAGGACGGTCTGGGGCTGGTGTTGAATCAGTTCTGAAGCATGGGCATGGTGCTGATACCTAAACTGGGAAGAGCCAAAACAGACTCCCTAATGAATAGTGATGCAAAAATTTTAAACAAAATATTAGCAGGGAGATTATAGAAAGTTTATCCCTAGGATGATACAGTATGATATGACCAGGTAAGATGGTTCTGCATAATTGACCTTTTCAGTAACAAAATTAACAGAAATCATATGATTATCTCAATAGACACTGAAATAGATTTTGACAAAATAACCCCTGTTCCTATCAAAAACAGCAGGGGTGGGGGGAGGGTGGCTAGGTGGTGCAGTGAATAGAGCACTGGCCCTGCAGTCAGGAGGACCTGAGTTCAAATCCGGCCTCAGACACTTAATAATTACTTAGCTGTGTGACCTTGGGCAAGCCACTTAACCCCACTGCCTTGAAAAAAACCTAAAAAAAAGATAAAAAAAAACACTAGAGAGCATAGAAATACATGGAATTTTCTTCAAAAGAAAAGGTTCTAAGAATCTGGACTCTCAGCACCAAATCATCCAGTGTCAGAGTTGGGATAGCCTTGGAGGGTGGGAGGGGAATGGGCTAGGTGGGGAGGAGCCCAAAACAGAGCCTGAGATCCCAGAGGAGTAGGCATGGGCAGGTACTTGGGATGAGGAGGGGGTCATTGAAGCTTGAGCAGTCATTAGCAGATTGCAGCTGAGAGAAGCTGAAAGGTAACCAAGTCAGCTACCTCCATCATCCAGGAGGGACCCAGATCCTTGTCAAAGGGCCCTCTGGTGGATCGCCCCTTTCCCCCCAGTCTAGCATCTTCTATTTCTCCATAATTCAATTTTTAATTAAACTTGGAATTTCATCCTCCAGAGGAGATACTTTTATAACGGCAACTCAGCAGCCCCAGGAAACATTTCATTTCTTTTTTTTTTTACGTTTCAGGACATTCACAAGGACCAACCTTACTATGACATCCCAGACACTCCCTATCGAATCACAGTCCCTGATACCGCTGAAGCCCGAGAGGTGAGCAGAAAGGGGCCTTGTCCCCTCTCCTTCATCTCCTTTCTGATTACAGTGCGGGGCTCAGCCATCCTCACTTCTTCTCAGGCCCAGGTGGCCACTGGGCAGGGCTCCCCCAGCTCTTTAGTAAGACACAGTGTTTCTGGCCTACCCATGGAGTCAGAAAGGAAAACCACTGCCCTGTGATAACCAGAGAACTGGCCATTCAGTGATCAGAAGGCCCTGGAGGGTTCATTTACTTCCCTTGAACCTTGGTCTCTCTTCTGGAAAGTGGAAACGCTAAATGGGGTTCATCAACTGTAGGATCAGAAAGAGGCTTAGGACTCTGAGCTCCTAGGGAGGTGACAGAGCACGGGTGTGTTTAGGTCCTCCAGAATGAGTGAGGGTCCTCCCCCTAACTGCTGCTCCTCAGTTTCCACATCTTCAGGGGGCTGGAGGGAGGGGTCTGAAGGCTGCAGGACTGGACCTGCCCCTCTTGGAGCTGGCCGTGGTGCTGGAGCAGCCCCTTGACCAGGAAAAGGAGGGGCCTGTTCTCCTGGCTCTCCCAGAAACATCCATAACATTCCCAAATCCTTTTCTAGAACATCGTGAAGGACTTTGCAGCACGCTGTGAGATGATCCTCCAGGAGGCGATGAAGTGGGCCCCAACTGTGACCAAATCCCACCTGCAGGTAAGTCTAAGACTCTGCCTCAGGGGATGAGGTGGCTTTGGGGTGGGGCAGACACTGCCGAGGCTCATGGGGATGAGCCCCTCAGAGCCTAAAGGAGCCTGCATCATGCCCTGCGAACAAGCACAGGTGTGCACAGGCGGGCACACACAATGCATGCATTCCCATTCACAGACCCCAGGTCACCTCCATGCCATAAGGAATCATTGAAGTATGAATTTAGACAGAGACAAAGTAGACAGAGAGAGAGAGACAGAGAGAGAAAGAGAGAGAGACATGGCTTTAGTTAAGAAAGAAAAACCACTTATTTCCCCAAGTGCATTTGTTATATTTTCTAACTCCACAAACTCAGTCTGCCCATGAACAAGTACTCTCTCTCTCCAGGTCTCTAGACCGATCTTTATTTGTGAAAAGTGTGTTTTGTAGTTTTATTCATATGGTACTTGTGTATGTCTTATCAAGCAGACTCAGTCTGTAATTATTTCAAATAGAATTTCTTCCTCCTGGGCTTGGTAATACATGAAATCATTGTTGATTTCTCTGGGCTCATTTTATAATTTAGCATTTCATTGAAGTCATTGTTTCAATTACTTTTAGGGGTCTGTGGTTCTCTAATCAAATCTAGCAGGGGGACAGCTAGTTGACACAGTGGATAGAGCACCAGCCCTGGAGCCAGGAGGACGAGAGTTTGAATCCAGCCTCAGATACTTGACTCTCACTAGTTGTGTGACCCTGAGCAAGTCCTTTAACCCTGATTGCCTCACATCCAGGGCCATCTCCAGTCATCCTAATTCATAACTGGCTACTTGACTCAGATGGCTCTGGAGGAGAAAGTAAGACAGGTGACTTAGCACAGCTCCCCCCACTCAAATCCAATTCATGTGCTTGTCATGGTATCACCTCCCTGATGTCATGGTCTTCTTCCAAAATGAAGGACAAAAATCATCATCTCTTATCAAACCATCATGTTATATACAAGAAGTTTCTTTGTACTTTTTCCCTCAATTTCTTTTCTTATCAATTAAGCTGGCATTTCTAGCACCATAGAGAGTAACAGTGGTGATAATGGGGGTCCTTGCTTTACTCCTGATCTTGCTGGACAGGCCTGTAGCTTATTCACATTCTAGATAGTAATGGCTCTTGGTTTTCTACGGATACTACTTGTGATATTAAAGAAATACCCACTTACTCCAATGCTTTTTTCAGTATTTTTTTTAGGTTTTTTGCAAGGCAATAGGGTTAAGTGACTTGCCCAAGGCCACACAGCTAGGTAATTATTAAGTGTCTGAGACAGGATTAGAACTCAGGTACTCCTGACTCCAGGGCCAGTGCTCTATCCATTGTGCCATCTAGCTGCCCCTTTTTTCAGTATTCTTAAAAAGAATGTTTATGTTAAAAGTTTGTTAAAAGTTTTTTCTGCATCTATTGATATATGATTTTTGTTACTCTTGCTATGAATGTGGTATGTTTAAAGTTTTCATGATATTAAAACCAGTCTTCATTCTTGGTCTAAAACTATCTTGGTTTCAGCGAACAATCTTTGGTATATCCTGCTGTAGTCTAATTGTTTAAAAAATTTTTTTAAATATGTTTCCATGTTTATCAGAGATGCCATTCTCTGGTTTGTTTTTCCCTTCTATTTTGATTCCTTGGGTTTAGATATTAAGACTATATTTGCATGATAGAAGAAATTTGATAGGATTTCTTTTCCTATTTTTTTCTTAACAGATTATGCAAGTTTATATAAGTCCATTTGGTCCTGGGGTTTTTTTGTCCTTTAGAAGTTCATTTATGTCTTATCACTTTGATTTTCCTGACTCTGAGCCATGTGATTCCTCTTATTTCTTATTCTCTATAATCTATTTTTGCAATTATTCATCTATTTCATTTATATAATCAGTTTTTATTGACATATAGTTGGACAAAATAGCTCCTAATATTGCTTTTATTTCTTCTTCACTGATTATTAATTCACCCTTTCATTTTTGATACTGGTAATTTGGTTTTCTTTTTAAAAATAAAATTAGATAACCCCTTGTCAATTTTATGAGTTTTTCAAAGAAATGACTTCTGATTTTATTCTTTTTATGCTTTTAATTTTGTTACTCTCTTCTTTGATTTTCAAGATTACTATTTGAGGTTTTTTAAATTGTAGATTTTCTAGATTACTTTTGGTTGTATGCCTAACTCATTGATGTGTTCTTTCTCACTTTTAGTGATGAAAGTGTTTAGAAATATAGATTTTCAAGGGCGGCTGGGTGGTGCAGTGGATAGAGCACTGACCCTGGAGTCAGGAGTACCTGAGTTCAAATCCAGACTCAGACACTTAATAATTACCGAGCTGTGTGGCCTTGAGCAAGCCACTTAACCCCACTGCCTTGCAAAAACCTTAAAAAAAAAATGGAGAGATTTTTCACTTAAGGATTACTTTGGCATAGGTTTGGGTATGTTGTCTCATTGTTTTTGTTTTTTAATTACCAATTGCTTCTAGGATTTGTTCTTTGACTCTCTTATTTTTTAGGATTAAATTATTATATTTTCCCCAAATCTAATCATTTCTTCACTGCCTTTTAATTGAATATAAGATATGTTTAACATTTCTGCTTCTTCACATTCATTGTAAGATTTTCGTATTGTAATATTTGGTCAAAATTTATAGGAGTGCCTTGGACAGCTGATATTATGAAAACTTTTCTCTTCATATTCACTATTCTCCAGAACTCTAACCTAGAGTCCTTTTCTTCTTGGTTAGATTCATCTAGTTCTGTGAAAGGGGGGTACACTGGGGTCTTCCTGCTATTATACTTTTAGTGTCTATTTCTCCCTAAAGGTTTTAACTGATCCTTTTAAGTATTTAGATTCTGTACCTTTTGAGGCAGGCATCTGTTTAATGTTGATAGTAATTCATTGTCTATGGCACCTTTCAACAAAGTAGAGTTTCTTTATCTCTTGTAGTGAAGTCAATTTTTGCTTTTGCCTTGTCTGAGATCCTAATTGCTATCACTGCCTTTCTTGCTTCAACTAATGTATAATGGATTTTGCCCCCAGTTTCTTGTTTGAATCTTTGTTTCAAAAGTGTTTTCTTGTAAGCATCATATTAGTTTGATTCTATTTTCTGATCAATTATACTGCCCTCTTTTATTTTAAGAGTGATTTCTTCCCATTGAAATTCACAGCAATTATTGTTGTCTCCCTCCATCCTCTTATCTTCATCCTTTTGTTTTATTTTCTTCCCCTATTTTTTTTTTTTGGTTTTTCAAGACAATGAGGTTAAGTGACTTGCCCAAGGTCACATAGCTTAGTAAATATTAAGTGTCTGAGGCTGAATTTGAACTCAGGTGCTCCTAGCTGTCCCCCTTCCCCTATATTATTTAAAAGAGATTAATGAAAGAGGAAGAGCATCTCAGTAGCAGTGCTGAGGGTTTGATGAAATCTGTTTTTCTTCCTTTTCTTCCTACTTCCCCAACTGTGAGTGTGTCTGTGTCTTCTTCTCTTCATTAGCCAGTTCATGAGGTAGTGAAGGGTGGGGCTTCTCCCACCCTCTGCCCCATAGAGGAGACAGTTTTAAGTACCTTTTCTCTTCCCTTTTCCTAGCTCTCCTTTTCAGATCATCAAAACGGGACAGTCCTCCCCTTCATTCTGTCTCAGCAGACTTCTTTTGTGACCATTTGTGACAATTTATCATTCCGATTTGATTTTTTAAATTCTTTTTATTTTTTAAACTCTTATTTCATCTCTTTGGGGGATTCTGGGGGAACTTTTGCCCAAGCTATTGTTTCAGGTTGGTTGGTTAGTTTGTTTTTTGATACTTTGCTTATAGATTTTTGGGAAACATTCTCTTCTTCTGGGTTTGTATCATGAGTGTCTCTGTTACCGTAATGGATTTTTTGTAGTAGAATTCTTCCTACATTTTCTGATTCTTTTTTTAGGTTTTGGAGTTTTTTTTGCAAGGCAAATGGGGTTAAGTGGCTTGCGCAAGTCCACACAGCTAGGTAATTATTAAGTGTTTGAGACCAGATTTGAACCCAGGTACTCCTGACTCCAGGACCGGTGCTTTATCCACTGTGCCACCTAGCCACCCCCGTTTTCTGATTCTTTCAGCCCACTTTTGGACATCAGACTCTATTAGAGATGGCTGTTACCCTCTCCATGAGTAATGTCTGCACTCAAGTCTATGTCCTCTTGGATCTTTCTGCTACGTTGTTGGAGTATCAAATGTTCTAGAATCCTAGAATCCTAGAATCTCTTGGATACTCAGGCTGCCAGTGTGGCTTGCTTTTGGTGTTCCCAAAGTGATGGTGTCAAGTCTGATCACTTCCCTCCTGGTCTGAGGTCTGCAGCTCCTGGCCTGCCTTGGAGTCTGGGCAGCACAACCCTTGGCTTGTCCCTGATGGGAGTTCCTGTAGAAGCTGCTGGGACCAGCCCCTGTCAGCCAGTTCTGCAGAGAGTTCAGCAGGTTCTGAAGGAGAGAACCTCAGCCTTCCTTTGGTCTGGACTTACTGCCCTAATTAATCCTCTGCTGGCTTCAGGCTCAGCTAGGGACTGGGCCTGAAATCCCACAGAGGTCATGGACCTCAGCCATGCAATCCGTTGGCTTCCGAAGTAGGGCCCACGACCTCTGGTCACCCCAGAAGCAGCTCCCACTTCTCTGGATCTATGGCTTTGCACCAGCCAGTGAGGCACAGAGAGGACAGTTGGCCCCATGCAGGCAGCCTGCCCAAGCCCTTCTTGCCTGGGGCACAGCTGTGGGCATGCCCTCATTCAGGCCCTGAGTGGGAACACTTGGCCAGAGCCTGTTCTGCTTTCATTTGACTTTTCTTTTTCTGAGCCAGTTTTCTTGGATTTTCTGACCAGGACTTGGGCTGATGAGTTTTCCAGAGGGAGAGCTTTACTGTCCATCTTCCTGCTAGTCTTCCATCTTACCTCCCCCCACAACTGCCACCCTGAATCTAGCACCATCAGCTTGGAGCTAGAAGGGAGCCTCCAGGGAGGTCTGGAGATAGCCAAAGGTCCTGCCACCAGGTCCTCAGGCCTTTTAATGAAATTCACTTGATTTTTAGGAATATCTGAATAAGCACCAGAACTGGGTATCCGGCTTGTCCCAGCACACAGGCCTGGCCATGGCCACCGAGAGCATCCTCCACTTTGCTGGTTACAATCGGCATAACACCACGCTGGGGGTGAGTGTTGGCCTCCTGCGGGGCAGCGGAGGGGTGGGGTGGTGGTTAGACTTTCTGGTAAACTGAGGCCTATGGAGCCAGAGGAAGGACTGGCAGGCAGGTGTCTCCATCCACCTGTCTTATCAGTCAGCAAGACCTGAGAAAGGCCAGAGATAATACTGACGAGCTTGGGTGCTGGCCTTCAGTCAGCATTATTAAGCACTTACTATGTGCAGGGGATGTGTGCAGGGCTGGGGACATGAAGAGAGCCAGGAGAAGCATTGCCCTCCCGGAGCTCTCTGTCTAAGCAGATTTGTACAAATGAGCTACATCTGAGAAGCAAATGAGGGCAGGCCCTGTGTTAGTTGGGGCCTGATGGAAGCCAGGGAGGACAGCATTCCAGGGATAGGAGGGGGTACCAGAGACAATGAACAGAGGGGGGAGATGGAGGGGTTTGGGGGGGGATAAGAAGCCTGGGGAAGGGAGGAGGGGGCAGATGAGGAAGCCTTTGCCTGCCAAATGAAGGTGATTGAGTAGAAGGCAGCATGGGAAGATCTGTGCTTTAGTGGCTGAGCAGAGGATGGTGTGGAGTAGGGAGCCCCTGGAAGCAAGAGGACCCCCACAGTGAAAGGCGACCCAGCACTTCAGCCGTTCCTTCTCTCCTGGAGCTGCCATTCATTCCCTCTTGGAAAGAGGCTTCCCTGGCTCGGATGGTCTTTTCACAGTGGCCTGCCAAGGATTAGGGACTTTTTAATGATTCCTCACACCAAAGGCACATTGCACAAGTCCAGGAGATCCTGTTACGGGTGAGGGAACGTGCAGCATGCTGCGGTTGGACAGCTGATTGGCAGCACGCCCTCCCTTCTACCTCCCTGCCTGGGGGATGGCCTCTGGCTCTTGGCAGGCCTCTGGATGCCAGCTGGCTGGGAGAGGAGCCCAGTGGTCTCCAGAGGCGTGCCAAGCGCCCAAGAGAAAGCCTGTCCGGCGTGGGCAGCCCTCACTCTGTCCCTGCTCATCCTGCTTCTGGGCTTGGCTGTTGTCCATGAGGTGGATGGGCTACTTAGGAAAGACCAGGGGGTCTTGCAGACAGGTGAGTGGGGAGAGGCTGGGCAAACGGCTGTGCTCAGGCCCCAGTGACGCTTCTGCTCTCCATCTCCAGGTAACTCAGCTCACAGAACGCCCTGCGTGTGTGAAGAAAGATTATTCCAATTTCATGGCTTCCCTGAATCTGCGCAACCGTTACGCAGGCGAGGTAATGCCTTCCTACCCCAGACCCAGGAAGTCCCGGTAGAACACACAGTGGGTAGAACACACCTGGGTCAGAAGAGCCTTCCACACCAAGGAGGCACCTTAGAGACAGGAAGAGCCCCAGGAATTTATGGAGCAGGAAAGAAACATAGGCAGCCCTGCCCCTTAGAACTCTCACTCTGGTTGGCTCCATGGCCCCAGGAAGCGGGGAGTCCTGGGCCAAGCATTGCCCCCACTTCTGCAGCTCCCAGTCGCCAAGGAGGAGCACAGGGAAACTGGAGAGCCTGCCTCTCCTGCCTTAGGGTGCCACCCTTGGAGAGTGCATCCCATAATATTCCAGGGCTGCTAAGGTACATCTCTGGGCCTGGAGGTCTCTAGAATGGCATCTTGGAGTCCCAGAGGAACTGCATGGTGTCATTTCAGCATTGACTATGTTCTCCACCTCCACGTGCTGCAGGTGCTTCCTCCTTGAGAAGGGTGTCCTCCACTCAGGGTCACTGGCCTCATCCTCTGCTGCTGCCACGGGTGGGGTCCCTGCCTGGCAGCAGAAGCTGGCAGCCAGGCACATAGTTCAGCTCAGACTCTCTTAGACTCTGAGTCCTCCTCCTGGGGAAACGCAGGCAGGCATACCTGACCGTGGGCAAGGTCAAGACAGCTTGTGGAGCACAGGAATACAGGGGAACTGGGACAGGAGAGGGCACTGCCAGGGTGGCTTCCTGGAACTGGAGGAACCTGAGCTGGGCCTCAAGGTCAGTGGCAGCTTCCCAGGAGTAGGTGCCTCCAAGCAGGAAGAAGGGCCTTCCCAGGCTTGTGTTTTGGCGGCCAGCTGCGAGCCAGGTTCTTTGTTGGGCACCGTGAAGTGGTAGCACTGGTGTTTGTTTGGGACCACAGGCAGTCTGCCTTTGTGACTCTGCCCGTGCATCTGGCCCCCGTCCTGCCCACACCAGCCTCAGAGTCCCAGGACAATGCCAATCCTCTCTTGAAGTCTCTGTCATTCTGGGTCCTCACATTTGCTGCTGGGCTGGGTCTGCCCTCAGGCACTGACAAGTCATCGTGTGCCCCAGCAGGCTCGGGCTGAGCAATCTTAGCATCGTCAGTGGACCCTACTTTCTCCCTGATGGGTCCCAGCAGCCAGTCTGAGAGCTGGGGGGCATCTGACTAAAGAGGACTATAGGGCTGATTAGCCTCATTGAACAGAAAGAGAAACAGAGGCTCAGTTTCCTATCTCAGGTCTCTGTGACTCCCAGTTGTACCCTAATCCCTGCCCTGGGCTCCCCTTGTAGTCTTTTTTTTGTTTGTTTTTGCAAAGCAATGGTGTTAAGTGACTTGTCCAGGGTCACACATCTAGGTAATTATTAAGTGTCTGAGGCTGGATTTGAACTCAGGTCCTCCTGACTTCAGGGCCAGTGCTCTATCCACTGTGCCCCCTAGCTGCCTCAGGCTCCCCCACATGCCTAATGAAATTCAGAGCTTCCCTCCTGACCGTGCCCCGTCTCCTTGCAGGTTTATGGGATGATTCAGTTCTCAGATGCCACAGGCCACACGTCTGACCTCAAAAAGTTGATGGTCCAGCAGCTGAATACAGCCCTGGACTCACAACAGGCTCAGGACTACACTCAGGCCATGTTCAAGTTGACAGCAATGCTGATCAGCATCCCAGGTAACAGCGGAGGCCTGAGCCCTTGGCATGGGGTTTGGTGCCACAATCCCCACCTCCCAGGGAGAGACGTCCCATTCAAGGACAACAGCTCCCTCTGACAGACCAGAGAGCAGAAAGGGAAGCGAGGGGGCGAGGGGTAACCAAATGGACCAGGAGGCTTGCCCCCCCGCCCACAGGGGCCACAAAGAAACTCCTCAGCAGCAAGTTGCAAGGTTTGGGGGGACTATACCATCCTAGGAACATCTCTCCCCAGCATCTTTGTCTGACTGTTTGGTTTTAGAGTGTGACCCTCAACTCTTGCACCATCTGTGTTGGGGCCCCCTCCGCATGTTCAATGAACACGGCATGGAGACAGCCATCGCGTGTTGGGAGTGGTTGCTCGCAGGCAAGAATGGCGTGGAGGTGCCGGTAAGGGGCTCTAGCTTCAAGCCTGGGAGAGTGTGGGGGAGGCCCCCTTCTGGCTGGAGCCACCACATCCCCCGGCCAAGATCCTTCTAATGAGACGGCAATCACTGTGTGTCTGTGTCTACGTCTTCATCTGCTCTATTGTCTGTCTGTACCTGTGTCTACATCCACATCTTTCTCTGTAGAGCTGCGTGGGTGTGTGTGTCTGCATCTTCCAAATCTGTGTCTGTAGCTGTGTCTACATATATGAATCTAGATATGCGTGTCTATACTTATAGCTACACCTACATCTGCCCCTATGTCTGTATCCTTGTGTCTTCCTCTAAATCTCCATTTATGGCTCTGTCTCCATTTCCATCTGTGCCTTTGTCTGCATCTACTTTTGTTTCTACACTTTTCTATTCTTCATCAGCTACATTTGTCTGCATCTGGATCTATATTAGATTGTCTCTATCTCTGCCTCTGCCGATACCTCTCTGGATCTGCCCAGATCTGTGTCTTCATCTGTATCTAGATCTTTGCCTAAACTTATGTCTCCATTGATATCTGTCTAGAAAGAATCATCAAGGATAACTACATTGCTAGTATCTTATTTTATACATATTTGCAAACATGTTCATGTCATTCTCTGGTTCTCCATACCCAGATTTTATTAGTGAAATGCTAAGTGAATGGGAGAACATTCTTGTATTTGCTGGGCCTGGCCCACCCCCTCATCTCTATTAGCCCCTCATGTCTCAGGTCTGGGCTTTGGGATTCCCAGCCCTGACAAAGGCTGCAGTCTCTCTGGGTTTGTTAAACCCTCCAGAGGGGGTGTTCAGGAAGCCTTCCTACAGGCTTTCTCAGCTGGCACCATACCAGGCTCTCAAGACATGTGGTCCTTGCCCTTAAGAAGTTTACATTCTGGGGCAGCTAGGTGGCGTAGTGGATAAAGCACCAGCCCTGGAGTCAGGAGTACCTGGGTTCAAATCCGGTCTCAGACACTTAATAATTACCTAGTTGTGTGACCTTGGGCAAGCCACTTAACCCCATTTGCCTTGCAAAAAAAAAAAACTAAAAAAAAAAAGTGGACTGGTGATACTCCCGATATGTAAGATAGGGCATCAGTCCTGCCAAAGCTTGTGAAGAGATTGTCCTTCTGCCCCCAGAGATGGAAAAATGCAGAAAATATCTTTGGCCTCACTTGTCCCATGGAGATCTCAAAAACCTGTCTGATCCCCTGGCATGCTATAGGGGGATGACCAGGAGAATCCCAACCCAGGAGAATTCCCAACCCAGCCCTCTGACCCTTTATATCTTTATCCTACAGACTAGAGCCTGGCTAAAACTGAAAGAAGGCAGGAGGGAGGTGTTCTCTTTGCTGCACAGGCCCCCTGTCAGGACTCCAAACTGCCCTTTTCCTTTCATGTGGGAACCTCTCCGTCCATCCTCTTCATGACCTCCTTTCTAATATGAGGGGCCATAATTATTTTCTCACTACCCCAACCTTGCATAGGTGGATTAGGAACTGAGGCACTACTCCACCCAGCCCCTCAATTTCCTCGAACCATGGGGACCTGCACTCCCTTATCCCCAGGCTCCCTACCTTCCTTAGTCCTCCTATCATCTGCCTTTTTCAATCTCTTTACTATGGCTCAGTGCCCAGAACTGGGCGCATGTCTCCAGCTCCTTCTCTCTGCTGCTGGCTGAATGCCTTCCCTGCTTTAGAGGAAATGTCTGACATTGTTGTGGGTGGGGTATGATCAGGGTAGAACTAACACTGGGTTGAGGGCTGCTAAGCCCTTTTCAGGATTGTTTATTGACCTTGATTGTCTACCTGATTCACCTCTCACCCGTGCCTCCAAGAAGCTGTAGCATGTGCAGCAGTAAAACCACCTGGCCAGATGCACTAAATAAGGTGGAGGATAACCAAGAGGTCTCAAACCCTTCAGTAAATTGGGGAGTGGAGGGGGGTATTTGACCATCCTAAATCTGTGAAGACTTCTGCCCATGGAATGGATGAAAATGGGTGCCAAAAAGCAACAGAAGCAGACACTGAGATGCTCTTAGAGCTTGTTTAGACACTAAAGATGCCAAGGTCATCCAAGGCATCTAGAGCCCTCACCAGTTGGGTTGACTCTGTTCTACCTCTGGACTGTGATGACTTTGGAGGACAGTTGAGGCCAATGACTTTATGCCACCTTGCCTCACATAAATCCAATTTATGCATGAATCAAGATATCATGCATACCATTTTACCATTTTTAGCTACTGTGGCAACAGGCAAGTGACGAAGCAGCAGGTGTAGATACACCTGAGAGCTGTAGTTTCAACTCTGCATACAGGTGGCCCAGGCCATAGAGTCATCTTTTCACAAGACTGAAACTGCCTGACAATGTGATTGCCACTTACAGGAAATTGTCCATGCCATCATTATCAGGGCCTATGTTCCCACCATGATGAAACCCTTATGATGGAGACGCTTATCATCAATATACCAAAAGAGGACAAGCTTATAATTCTGGATGACTTTAATGTTAGCATAGGGCTCAGATTGCCAGACATGGCAGAGAGTCTTGGAAGGAATGAAGTTGGAAACAGCAACAGCAATGGCCACCTTCTACTGAAGACTTGTGCATCTCACGTCCTCATCACAATCACTGACTTCTGTTTACCGAAACACAATAAAACTTACTGGATACATCCTCATAGCAAACATTGGCTTCTAATAGACTATATGATTGAAAGAAGAGACAGAAAGAATGTGGGAGTGATAAAGGCAATGTATGGTGCAGAGGGCTGGACTGATCAGAGACTCATTCTCTCCAAGCTTAACATTCCCATTCAACAAAAGCATCAGCCCCAAGTCAAAAAATGACCTCCAGAAGAATTAATATCAAGAAGTTAGAGGGGCAGCTAGGTGGATAGAGCACAGGCCCTAAGGAGGACCTGAGTTCAAACCCAGCCTCAGATGCCTAGTTGTGTTTTGAGTACTGTGGACGATTGCCTAGCTGTGTGACCTTGGGCAAGTCACTTAGCTCCATTGCCTTAAATTAATTAATTAATTTTTTTTAAAAGAGCACTTGAGTTCGTTGCTAACTTGGAGAGAAAGTTGGAGTCAACACACAGTTGATAACCATGGAGCAGAAAAGGAGTGGGCAGCTTTCAGAGATCAGGTGTACAGCACTGAATTTGCTCATCTGATCCAGAACACTTGCAAACACCAAGACTGGTTTGATGAAAATGATGGGGAAATACAGAAACTGCTAAATGAAAAATAAGAACTCCACAGGGTTTACCAACAGGACAGTTCATCCATTTCTAAGAAGGCAACATTTAATTACATCAAAAGTAAAATTTAAGAGAACATAAAGAGATGCAGGATTCTTGGCTCAATAAAAAGACTATTGAAATTCAGTTTTATGCTGCTAGTAACAATCCAAAGTGTTTTTATGTTGCCCTGAAGGTTATTTATGGGCCAAAGTTACCTATGGTGCATTTCAAATACTCAGTGCTGATGGAGCCACATTGATTAGTGATAGCAGCATGATCCTAGAGAGATGGGCAGAATATTTCCATAGTGTTCATCATCAATTATCAATTAATGTAGAAGCCACTGACTATTAATCTTGAGTTGAAATTCCAACTGAAGAAAAGAGGTTTTTGAATGTCATTTAGACTTCTTTTGTGTGGCAAAGTACTTGGTGCTTTTTCTATTCGAACTGAGATCTACAAAGTGGGGGAGCGAGGGTCCATTGCTCATTCAATAGCTGACTAAAATTTTCATGGTTATATGACGAGAGAAGGTTATCGCCCAGGAGTTGTCCTCCATTGTCCATCTCTATAATGATAACAAAATAGATTGTCCTTTGACAATCACCAGGGATTCTCTCTCTTACTCATTGATGGCAAAATTCTTTCCAGAGACTTTCTTGATAGTCTGACCCTTCACCTGGAAAATGGTTACCTCCCTGAGAGTCAGTGTGGCTTCAAAAAGGGCCAAAATACAGTCGATACGGTGTTTGCTGCCCGACCACTTAAGGAAAAATCCTAGGAGCAGAACAGAGGTCTGTATACAATGTTTGTAGATCTGACCAAGATCTTTGCATACTGTCAGTCATGAAGGCTTATGGAAAATTAAGTCAAAATTTGGTCACTCAGAGAAGTTCATTAGCATTGTATGTCATTTTCATGATGACGTACTTGCCCAGATTCTGGATAGTGTATGAAGCTCTCACACATTCTGCCACCTATGGAATGAACAAGGCTGCATTCCTGTTCCCATGCTTTCCCAGCCATGTTCTCAAATGCGTTCACTGAGGATAAACACAACTTTAAGGTCAGCTAATGCTCTGATGGCAAATTCCTTGGCTTGCAAAGGCTCCAAGCCAAGACCAAAGTGAAAGGAATGTTGTTACAGGATCTTCTGTTTGCAGATGATACCTCTCAATGCAGCCTCTGAAGCAGAGATGCAACAAAGTGTGGATCAATTCACTGCTTCTTAGGCTCATTTTGGCTTAACAGTGAACCCCCAGAAAACCCAGGTGCTCCATCAGCCAGCATCACACCATCCATATATTGGACCATCGATGACAGCAAATGGAGAAGTTTTGAGTACTGTGGACAAGTTCACTTAACCTTGGCAGTGTCCTTTCCAAGGAGGTTCACATTGACAATGAGGCTGACACTCACATTGCCAGAGGTAGGTCAGTATTAGGGAGGCTCCGAAAGAAAGTGTGGGAGAGAAAAGGTATTAGACTGAGCACCAAACTGAAGGTCTACAGAGCTGTTGTACTGACCTCATTGCTATAAGTCACTTCACCCTGATTGCCTTGCATCCACTGTCATCTCTATTTGACCTCATCCATATCTGGCCACTGGACCCAGTTGACTTAGCTCAGCCTCCCCTTGCTCAAATCCACATGTGATTCTCATGATATCATCTCCCCGATCTCATGGACTTCTCTGAGAATGAAGAACAAATATCATCCTTCCTGTGAGACTTGGACAGTCTGCCAGCACCAGGCCAGGAAACTGAATCGCTTCCATTTGAATTGTCTTGGGAAGATTTTGAAGATCACCTGGCAGGAGAAGGTACCAGACGCTGAAGGCCTTTCTCAAGCTAAACTGCCAAGCATTCCAACATTCCAACATAAAGTGCAACCACAATGGACTGGCCACATTGTCAGAATGCTAGATGTACACTTGCCAAGTAGACTATTTTATGGAGAACCCACCCAGGCATGCACTCACATGAGGATCAGAAGCGATACCAGGGCATCCTGAAGGTTTCTCTGAAGAACTTTAGAATCAATTGTACAGTATGGGAGGCTCTGGCACAGGAACGCCCAGCATGGTAT
Organism: Macrotis lagotis; assembly: GCF_037893015.1. Taxonomy (NCBI): domain Eukaryota; kingdom Metazoa; phylum Chordata; class Mammalia; order Peramelemorphia; family Peramelidae; genus Macrotis; species Macrotis lagotis. The sequence goes on from NC_133666.1 coordinate 697,273,770, forward strand.
ACTTCATCAGTCTTATTTGTCCCCGACCTGTGGTAGAGCATTTCAAGTTCCTATTGGTCTGATTGACCAGTCAGACACACTGTAATGTGACTCTAACATGGTGGTGTCATTTTTTCCCCTTGGAATGCAGCACCCAGCTGGCACTGACTGCCCCTATGTCCCTGACACCCCTCCCCTCCTTTCCTTCCCTCCCATTCTCCAGGGGTCAGAGTACAGGCTAGGCCTTGTTGTTAGGATGGAACTGAGGGAGTCCCATTGCAGAGTAGGTTCACCTGGTAGGTAATGAGCACCATGTCAGTGGGATATGATCCTGGCTTGTCCCAGGCCTCCAAGATCTCTTCCAATTCCTAGGGTCTGGGATATGCTGGTGCTCTCACTCCACCTTCCAGGGCTTTCTCAGAACAGAGAGGAGCAGAAACAGATCTTGGCAGTCCCCAGGCCCAGAGGGATGGGGTGATTGGTCCAGGGCCATGCAGCTCTTAGAGACCAGAATTGCCCTCAGGGCAGCCCAAACCCTGAGACCCAGCCATACTGGGGGGTGATCGGGTGCCTGACAGAGCAATGATGGAGTCCTAGGGTCCCTTTAAGGGACTCTTAACTGGGTTCTTGAATTTTTAGTTCATGCGGGAGATGGCTGGTGCCTGGCAAATGACGGTAGAGCAGAAATATGGGCTCTTTTCTGTGGAGATAAAGGAAGCGGATCCCTTGGCAGCCTCTGAAGCAAGCCAGCCGAAGCCATGCCCCCCTGAGGTGACACCACACTACATCTGGATTGACGTGAGTGCCCCCCCATTCCCCGCCTCAGTGCCTGGGGAAAAAGGACCTGGTCATCCATCTAGATGCCTTGGGGGTCTGCCCTGGGGTGTCTGCTTAATGCTGAGACTGGACTAGAAGGTGGGGGAGCTCCAGAGTCCAGGGGGAAGTTAGACCCTGCTTTCAGACAGCTTGTCATCTCCTAGGGGAGGAGATGCAAACACAGATAATCACATTAGTTAGGGAAAAGTATTCTGTGAGGTCTCAGAGAGATTAGGGATGACTTCTGGGGGGGGCTGGGGGAGGAGTAGTAGTGGGAATGGCAGGGTTTGAAGGAGGCTTTAACAGGTAGAGACAGAAAATAGCCCTGGAGCAGAAAGCTGGAAAAGCTGGGCAGTGCCAGGCCAGAAAGGGGGCTGGAAAGCAGATGGAGGCTGGGCAGGGGGCACCCCTCCCAGCACCTAGGCTGCTCCATCTGGCTGCCTATGTCTGCCCACAGTTCCTGTTGCAGAGGTTTGAAATCGCCAAGTACTGCAGCTCGGACCAGGTGGAAATCTTCTCCAGCCTCCTCCAGCGCTCCATGTCGCTGAACATTGGGGGCACCAGGGGTAGCATGAATCGGCATGTGGCGGCCATCGGACCCCGCTTCAAGTAAGTCCCCCCCCAAGAGATTCCTGCTACCATCTCCTCTGGGTTTCCTATTTTACAGAGGAAGAAACTGAGGCCCAGCTCCAGTAAGAGTCAAGCTGACAGTGGCATCTATACCCTCCAGCCTTCCAGACTGGGGGAACAGCAAGGACCATACCAGAACTGTCTTTATTTAGATGGGAGTAACTGAGAATTAAAGAGAGAAGAGTGATTGACTGTTGTGCCACAGAGTCTCCTTAGCCTCCCCTGCCACTCGCCCCTGGACCAGAGGATTGGCCTGACACTTACTGTGCATTTCTCCAGGGGGACAGGGTCACCTACTGTGATGCAACTCGTCCCATGGAGTCTCAGAAAGACAAAATGGTGTGAACAGGAGGAGACCCTCAGTCTTTGTGGGCCCCTCCCAGCTCCCAGTGAGGCTCCTTCCACTGACCTGAGCCTAGGGTGCTCATGGAGAAGGACTCTGGTCCTTGGAGGGGAGATGGTAGGGGTGGGCATTTGTCATGGAGAGGAGGAATGCACCCCATGGTTCTATGGCAGTACTCAGCAGGCACAGTGAAGGGAGGTTTTGAGCAGGAAGCCTCAGGAAAGGGGATAGATGGTTGTCTTGGCATGAGCCAGCTGGGATCCAGAGGCCTGACTTCTCATCCTGACCTCCACGTGACCTGGGCCAATCATGATACTACCAAAAGGAATGCTGAGAGAGGGGCTTTGATCCTGGGCCTTAGATAGCACCACGGTCATTGCCCATGTTTGGCAGATGAGGGGCCAGGCTAAGTGCAGAGTTTTTTAATGATATTGTAAATTATTTGTCTGTAAGTAATTGTGGCAGCCATGCCTTGGCTTGTGTGTCACCAAACCCCTGGGGACTCTGGGGGGCTGCATTGTACTTGCCCTGACTGTGTGCCCTGTGGCCTTTCTTCCTCCAGGCTGCTAACCCTTGGGCTGTCACTGCTGCACGCTGATGTGGTCCCCAACGCCACCATCCGCAACGTCCTTCGAGAGAAGGTGTACTCAACTGCCTTTGACTACTTCAGGTACCACTCCTCTCCTTCACCCAGGCCCTGACCTGGCCCCACAGCCTCTCAGCTCTAGGACTCACATCCTCAGAGCCAAGAAGGTGTGGCACAGGTGCCTCCTTACTGCATTTGGCTCGATCTCCTTTCACTCCCTTGCTTGTTCACAGTCCTTCCACCATGATGCTGTCTGGGGTTATATGGGCTTCCTGGCTCCCAGGATGGCCCAGCATGGCCAACAGAGGCAGAACTGGCACCCAGCTCTCTCTGCATCTTTCCGTCTTGCCATTCACTTCCCCTTTGTGGCCCTGGGGGACACTGAGGTGATGTCTTGCCGTTTCCAGAGCCCTTTATGGGTCACTCTGGGCCATGGGCCTTGATGAAGATGGTGGAACCTGAAGTGTCTTATTCTACCAGCTATTGAACTCATGTAGGAAAGTAGGAGAAGACCAACCGGGAGTCCTTCCTCTGACCATGGGAGTCTTCCTCCCCATCCCCCTCCATTCAAACACTAAAGCCAAGATCTGACCATGTCACCTTCACTTCATGAACTCCAGGGGGTCCCTGTCACCTCCTGGAGTGGTCTTCAGAGCCTTTCATTACCTTGTCCCTCTTACCTTCCCAGTCTGGTGATGATAGCTAATATTTATAAATCCCCTATTATGTGCCAGACACTATCCAAATTTGATTTCATACCCTGGGAGAGAGAGGGGCCAACTGTGATTATCCTTATTTTGTAGATGAGAAAACTGAGACAGAGATGAAGTAACTTATTCAAGGTCCCACAGACACTAAGTTTCTGAGGCTGGATTTAAATACAGATTTTTCTGACTCCAGACCCAGCCCACTGAATCATCTAGCTGCCCCTTATTTTTAATTTTTTTTAATTTTTATTTTAATTATTTTTAATGTCCCTTATTTTTTGATCCTGTGACCCTGGCCTCCTGGCTGTACCATGAACAAGACCCACCATCTTCTGGCTCTGGGCATTCTCTCTGGTGTCCCCCAAGTCTAAACCACTCTTCCTTCTCTTCTCTGACCAATGCCCTTGCTAGTTTCTTTTAAGTCCCAACTAAACCCTAACCTTCCCAGGTTCCCCAGACCCTCATCATTCCAGGACCTTCCAAAGCTCTGTTAATGACTTCCTCTTTTTTCTTTCTTTCTTCTTTTTTTTTTGAATGTTTTTTTATTTTTTTCAATCACATGCAAAGAGAGCCTTCAAAATTCATCTTTTTTGTAAGATTTTGAGGTTCAGGGAGCCACTAAGTGGCACAGTGGATAGAGTACCAGCCCAGGATTCAGGAGGACCTGAGTTGAACACTGGCCTCAAATACTTAATCCTAGCTGTGCGACCTTGGCAAATCACTCTTAATGCCATTGCCTTAAATAAATTTTTTTCCTTTTATTTATTTGTTTGTTTATTTAGTTAGTTAGTTGTTTGTTTGTTTGTTTATTTTATTTGGGTTTTACAGTTTTTCTCCCAATCTTACTTCCCTCACCCCACCCCCCACAGAAAGCAATCTGTCAGTCTTTAATAAATAAAATTTTTTAAAAAGATTTTGAGGTCCACATTTTCCTCTTCTCTCTTCCCTCCCCCCTCCCCCCACCCTCCACCCCATAAAGTGAGTAAACAATGTACAACTTGTTTCACACATTTCCATGTTAGTCAAGTTAATTTTAGGTTTTTTGCAAGGCAGTGGGGTTAAGTGGCTTGCCCAAGGCCACACAGCTAGGTAATTATTAAGTGTCTGAGGTTGGATCTGAACTCGGGTCCTCCTGACCCCAGGACCGGTGCTCTATCCACTGTGCCACCTAGCCACCTCATATTAGTCAAGTTGTGAGAGAAGAATCGAGCTAAAGGGAAAAAATTCAAAGAAATAGAAAAAAAAATCAAAGAAATTTTAAAAAATGACCCCAATCTCCATTCAGACTCCCTAGTTTATTCTCTGGGTGTGGGCGGCCTCATCCATAGCAGATGTCTCAGGACCATCCGGGATCTCTGAGCTGCCAAGAGGAGCTGAGACCTTCAGGGATGACCATCTCCCCATGTTGCCAAGAACAGTGTCCTCCTGGTTCTGCCCCCTTCACTCAGCATCAGTTCATGCCAGGCTTGCTAGGCTTCTCTGAAGTCCCATCTTTGATGATTTCTTACAGGATGATCGCCTTCCATCCCATTCAGATGTCCTCATGAGACAACTTGTTTGGCCATTCCCTACTTCTTTGCCACTTCAAAGAACTGCTCTGAGTGTCTCTGTACATGTTGGACTGGAGTTGCTCTTTCTCCTGGCTAAAGCTGGCTCAGTGCCAGCTCTTTGTGGGCAGGGCCTGGCTTTTGCCTCTTGTTTTAGCCCAGCACGTGGCCCCATGCACCACCTATCCTGGGGTGGGGAGCAGAGGTGATGCCCAGACCATGGCATAACTCCCATAGCTTGTCCAAGCTCATTGCTTGTTCACAACCCACTAACGCCTTTTCTCTCCTGCTTGTTTTCAGTTGTCCTCCAAAGTTCCCCACCCAAGGAGAAAGCCAGTTGCGCGAGGACATCAGCATCTTGATCAAATTCTGGACTGCCATGTTCTCCGACAAGAAGTACCTCACTGCCAGCCAGCTTGTGCCCCCAGGTGAGTATGGTGGTGGGCCTGGGGAGGACCTAGCTCCTTGCTGGGAGGCATGACTGGAACCCGCCATCTTGCCCTTTCATCTTCCGACCTTCCTTGCCACCTCACTCCCACAGACGGTAGCTCCAGGAGCTGCTCACACTACCTTCTGATGACCAGGGAAGAGACTGAGCCGAGGCAGCTGGGAGCCAGGTGGTGGAGGGCACCAGCATGGGATGACCCAGACGTGGATGTTGACAAGAGATTCAGAAAATGTTCAGAAAGGCATGTCCTGACTTAGAAGTTCAGTGAGGGCACAGGGCCATCTAGAAAGATTGTTGGTCCTCACTTCATGCTTCCATATGAAGGGGTAAGCCTTCTGCTACCCAGAAGGACCCCAAGGTTTCTGGAGGACAAAGCTTTACTGTAATAGAATTGTACTAGTGCCAGCATCAGAGACAATTAGATCTGGAACATACCCAGTCCTGGGGGGCCCACAGGAATCCCTGACCAGGACCTCCACCAGTGGGGTCCCCTGCTCCTAGAGTCCCAAGGGACCCCCAGAGGCAGCTAATCCCACCAAGTCCTGAACAGGATCCCCATTCTAGAGCATTTCTTGCCCTGGCTCTTGGCAGTTGTTGTTGCAGATCTCTGGAGGGCCAGTGGGGCAGGCTTGATGCTTCTGCCCAAGGAGAGGCAGGAGGAGGAGGCTAGCCATCCTCCTTGTGTCCTTCCTGAGCCTAGGGTCCACCTGTCTGTCTGAGGGGCTGTGCTGGCCCATCAGCGAGCACTGGCAGCAGAGGCAGTGACCCTGGTTCTCAAAGCCAGGTAGTGCACTGGATGGATTTCCCCACAGTCCGGTCAGGCACATGCTTAGGGATCCATCTGTGTAAGACATGGGGTGCTGAATCCTGAGAGAGTCCCCAAGCCTAGATGAAGTTGACCCTGTCCCCCAGGGTTCAGCCCCTAGCCAAGGCATGAGGGACATACATAGGTCATACCCAGGGGTACCAGCTAGGTTCATGAGCAATTCTGAGTTGGAAGAATGAAAGATGGGGGCCAGCAGAGAGAGTCTGGAAGGTTTCCTAAAGAGATGGGAGCCCAACTGCGCTCTCAAGCATGGCCAGAGGGGGCCATTGCAGACAGAGGCATGCAGGGCTCAGGAGAGAGCCCTAAATGTGCCTGGGGAAGCATCTGAGGGGCTTGGGAACAGAGAATGTGGAGATTAGGCAGAGAGGGGACATGGCTACCAAATCATAGAAGTGCAACCTAAAGAGAGAGAGAGAGAGAGAGAGATATTGAGAGAGAGAACAGAGAAGCAAGGCAGGATGCCGGCAGCCAGGAGGAGGGGCCAGGTAGAGTCATCTGCACTGCCAGTGTGCAGAACAATCCCTCCAAGCGGCTGCCTCACACATTCCCAGCCTCCCCTCTCTGCTTCGGGCTAAGGTGGAATCACTAACTCCCTGTGCTTTTTCTTGAGCAGTTCTATTTAAGGGTCCAATGTTATGTTTGACTATAGATAACCAAGACACTCGAAGTAACCTGGATATAACCGTTGGCTCCCGACAACAAGCCACCCAGGGCTGGATCAATACTTACCCACTCTCCAGTGGCATGTCGACCATCTCCAAGAAATCAGGTCATCTAGTTCTTTGTTCATGCTTCCACCTTGTCTTTTTCTCTCTTTGGGATGCTCAGACTCTGCCAGCTTGGTCTGGTGCCCTACCTGAGTCCTTACTTCAGATCACTGGGCCTTCATCATCATCATTGTTGTCTGCCATCAGCAGCTCCGTCCCATTCTGCTTATCATAGCCCTGGTTAGCACACTTGGCTAGAGAAACCAGGGGGGCTGGGAGCCCTAGGCCTATGCCCCGAGGAAGAGACTGCAGCTAGAAAGTTGCAGGGCCAGCATTCAAACCAAGGCCTTCTGCTCAACCAACAGTTGGGGGGGAGGACCAGTTTATCTGTGAGGCCCAAATTCGGCCTTGGGGATAGTGAGGCTGGACCAACCTGGGCCATACTCTCAATGTAGAGTTTGATTATGGGGAAGACTCCCAAGCAAGTACTCATGAGATGAGGAAGACTAAGATGGCACTGGAGGGGGCTCTCCCTAGGTGGTCCAGAGCCTCAGCCAAGTGCTCCCCTGGAACAGGAGCCTTCTGGCTGGGCAGGCCCAGACAGAGCTTGGTCTGCTATCAGCCCAATGACCCGGGTATCCTGGTGGCTGAGCACACTCACTGACTCACTTTTTCTCTCTTTCCTCTCCAGGGATGTCCAAGAAAACTAACCGAGGCACCCAGCTCCACAAGTATTACATGAAGCGTAGGACCCTGCTGCTGTCCCTCTTGGTAAGTCAGTCCCTTTGGTGGGCAGTGGTGTTGTCCTCCTCCCCACCCTCCTGCTTCCAGAGGCAGGCATGGCCTTCCAGGGAAGCACTTGTCCAGGCAGGTCGGGAGCCCTGGCCTCAGATGGGGTCTGCCCAAGAGCCAAGGCTCTGGGTGACTGACTGGCCACGTGGTCAGAGCGACCCATGACCCCTAGCCCATTGCAGATGGGCCCAGTGACTCGACGGGTCACTTGCCTTGACCTTAGCTGTTGGTCCTCTGAGGAGGAGAAGCTGCTTCAGAATGTGCTCAGACAGGATGGTCAGATGGAAGAACTGCTGAGTCTCCAACTTGGCCAAAGTCTGACAGAGAAGCTGGGGGCAGATTAGGAAAAGGGGGGTGTTTGTCCTTCATTCTCGAAGAAGACCCTGACATCAGCGAGATGATGCCATGATAAGCACATGGACTGGAGTCGAGGTGGGACTGGCCTAAGACCCCATCTGGGTCCAGTGGCCAGATAGGAATCAGAATGACTGGAAATGGCCCTGGATGCAAGGCAGAGTTAAGGGACTCGCCCAAGGTCACACAACTAGGAAATGCCAAATGTCTAAGGCTGGATTTGAACTCGGATCTTCCTGATTTCAGGACCTGCACTCTACTCACTGCACCCGGCCAAAGTCCCCTAAGCCAAATCCCCTGAGAGCCTTCAGAAACCACCAGGAGACTCCCAAAGATGGTCCCAGGCTCTTAATGGCCCCCAGCTCCAGTGGGTCCTTGATGTGCATTGTTCCAAGCTGTTTCCTAGAATTCCCAGCTAGTGCCTCAGTGGGCCTGTCTTCCTACAGCCCCTCCAGAATGGATTCTTGCCATCTCTTATCAGTTCTCCAGAGATTTTTTATAGTGAACTCTTCATTAACAGTGGAGCCATCCCTGGACTCTTGACCCCTAGCCCTGGAGAGTCAGTTCAGTCAAGCCTTGATGAATCATCTGTGGGAGGCCAAGCACCAGAGCTCCCCTTCTCTTGGAGGCCTCGCCATCCTGGGGCCAAATTTCACCTGTTAGCTGTGGGAATCTGTCATTGCCTCGCAGCCCCCCACTTATGCCAGACCCTCCATGGGGGTTTGATCTTCAAAGCTGCTCACGGTGGTCCCGGGTCAGATGGGATGCAAAGTGGAAACAAAGGGTTTCCTGTGATGCCTGAGCTCCCGGGGCATGTTCCCATCTTGTAGGGACTTGGCTGATGGCATAAGTCCACAGTCCTGCAGAAGCCAGTCTGAACACAGGGACACATGGGATCCACTGCGTGGTTTCTTCCCAGGGGGAGTACTTGGTCAAGAGGGTCCCAGATCCCAGACTCCAGGCTCCCTGAGTCCCACGCCTTCTATTAGAGAGGAGACTGAGACCCCTGTGCAGGGTCACCCAGCTCCTAAGGGCCTCAGGCAGGATTCTCACTGGGGGTCTTCCCAGGTCCGGGCCTCGGCCTCTTCTGTTGGTCCCAGATGACTTTTGGAAAACTGGCTGATGTTTTTATGACCCAGAACCATCTCAGCACCAGCCTCTCTGCTCCCAAGATTTCTTTCCAGTCCATTAAGAAGGGCAGCCAAGGGGCCCCGCCACGAGCAGTGGACAGTCACAAAGCAATTACCAGGCCAAGGCATCTCAGGGAACATCAGACCAACATGTTCTGAGTGCTCAACGTGCAACCTCAGCACCAACCTGAGCTCTGATCCCCATTGCGAGTTCCCAGAGCCCTCTCTTCAATCTGGCCTGGGAGGTGGACAGGGGAAGGAGCCCTTAGGGTGAACTGGCTGCTTGGGGTGATCTGGCAGCTGAGCACCATGGAGGTTCTGGCCTTGGCCCAGGGGGCCTGACCCTGCCTTTACCCCTTTTGAATCTTGTAGTGGTGCAGCAAATGCCTGTCTGACAGCCTACAGCTGCCATGCCAGCTGGCTTGAGGACTCAATGCCCGCTGTGCCTGAATCAGGGTGAGCTTTCCTGGTAATGGAGCCCCCAGAGGAGGAGCTCACCCTGTTCTTGGACCCTTCCTTCAGGCTACAGAGATCGAGCGTCTGGTCACCTGGTACAACCCCCTGTCGGCACCCGAGCTAGAGCTGGACCAGACTGGGGAGAGCAGTGTGGCCAACTGGAGGTCCAAGTACATTAGCCTGAGTGAGAAGCAGTGGAAAGACAACGTGAACCTGGCCTGGAGCATCTCTCCGTACCTGGCTGTGCAGCTGCCCTCCAGGTGGGCTGGGCCTGCCAACCTGGCAGAGCTGTGGGGAGGTTGGTGCTGGGAGGCCTTGCAGGTCTCTCCAGAAGGATGAAAAGCTTATGGAAAGATTGGAAAGACCTCGAAAGTCAGACCAGATGGGGTGGGCAGAAAGCATTGCCATGGAAACGAAGTGATGACTTGTTTCCTGTGACCACAGATGGCCCAGGCATGGGCAGCTGCTGGTCTTGCCTAGATAGAGTCAGGTTGGTTGGGGGTGGTGAGGGTGGCAGATGAGGGGAGAGCGACATTGCTTTGGCCTGGGGGCTGGGAGAACTTGTGTCTGTCCCCTGCCTTCCTGCCCCTGCTGTGCACCCAGGGCCAGACACACAGCCCCCTGGGCTTCAGACTGGACAGCTCTCTGGAACTTGGGTTTGGCTGAGCAGGGGGAGAAGCCACCTTGCAGCCAGGGGGTCTCTGCCTTCTCAATGCCCCCCACAGAGCATGGAGGACCCCTGGGATGGGGCTCAGCGAGGGCCCAGGAGGAGGAAGCTTCTCCTGTCTGCCAGGGGTTTGACTTGATTTCTCCCTTTTCTGTTCATGTCAAGGTTCTTCTGTCCCCATCTGTTTCAGATTCAAGAACACGGAAGCCATTGGAACCGAGGTGACACGGCTGGTCCGACTGGACCCGGGTGCCGTCAGTGAACTGCCAGAGGCCATCAAGGTAGCGGCTGCCATGGGGCTGTGCTGAGCCTCAGTTTCCCTGTCACTCAAGGCTTGGCCTAGAGCCCCTCGGAGTGAATCCATTTTCTTCTACCTTGTGCAGCCATGCCCCTAAGGGCCTTTGCTGCTCCCCAGCCCTGATTCTTCCTCCTCTGTACCTAGGCCCGCTCCCGTGGCCCAACTCAGTTAGAATGGCAATGGCCTTCCTTCCCTTGAGGATGTCAGAGCAGTTAGCCCCATTTCACAGAGGAGAAAGGAGTGGGCATCATGCTTGGGCCCCTGCTCCTGGACCTGTCCCTGAGATGGCCTCTGGTCCCTCCCCTCCAGTTCCTGGTGACATGGCACACGATCGATGCGGATGCCCCCGAGCTCAGCCATGTGCTGTGCTGGGCCCCCACAGACCCGCCCACCGGCCTCTCCTACTTCTCCAGTTTGTACCCGCCCCACCCGCTCACTGCACAGTATGGAGTCAAAGTCTTGCGATCCTTTCCTCCGGTAAGACATCCCCTGCCCCAAACTGGCTGCTGTCAGGAGAGAAGAGGAGCTGAGTGGGGTCACCAGGAGCGCAAGGGGCTGCTCTGCAGGGCAGGGTGCTCTCCTCACAGTCAGAGCCTGCCCAGGCACAGCCAGGCTCTTCTCTCCCTTCTGTGGCTTAAGGCAGCCATGATCCCAATCACCAATGACAGCAGTACCATCTGACATTGGCACAGTGCCAGCTTCATGCCCAGTCCTTGACCATTGTCACCCCAGCAGCCCCCTGCTCCAGCTCCTCTGGGGGGTCACCACAAGCCAGCTATGAGCAGTGGGCTTAGGCCAAAGGGGATGTTGCTTGGTCTTGTTTGTTTACCTAGAATAATCACCTTCACTTCATTTAATCTTAGTCGATTTTGGTCTTGATTTTAAGCCTTAAAATCCTCTTTACTCTTGACTTTTGTCTCCCCTTTTGTAGGATGCTATTTTGTTCTACATTCCCCAGATTGTGCAGGCCCTGAGGTATGACAAGGTGAGGCTCATGGGTGCCAGACTGCTGCCTCTTCTTCCCGAGGAGCCCACGCACAGGCAGCCTCGTAGAGGCCTCGATGTTTGTGTGTGGTTGGCTAACTGACCAATAGTCACCACCATCCTGTCGGGGAAAGGAGCGTGCATCCAGCTGACCCTCCCCATGAGCCAGGGGCCTGGACACATGGGGGTGAAGCAGGCAGTGAGAGAGGGGACCTGGGGCTGGGCTGGAAGGACAGGGGCGAGGGCCTCACTGGGGGCCACCACCAAGGGGCCCCCTCGGCAGGCCCCAGATCTGCCTCCGGGGTCATCTGCAGCACTCCTGGCCAGAAATGGAATTTATACGTTCCTGGCTTACTTTAATTTATGCTTCAAAAAGTGGAAGAAAAAGCTTGATTGGGGCCCTCAGGAAGGGGCTGTGGGTAGAGCAGGAGCTGCGGGTAGAGCAGGAGCTGCAGAAGGACCCCCTGGGTTACACTGTCTGGCCATGGTATCAGGATCCTGGCACCTCAGCCTGGGATGGGGGCAGTGGCTCCCAGGCGGAAAGTACCGAGGCTGGGACCCGCTCATGGTCTAGCCTGGCGGGGTGTGCCCCAAGCACTCGGCTCTTCCAGAAGCTCCCAGAGCTCCCAGAGGGTGTGAGAAGGAGTTGAACGTGCCCAAACGGACCAGGACCTCTGAGGGTGGCCACTAGGGGGCGGCTGGGGCTGCCTCCTCCCTCATCTGCTGCTGGCCGGTCCATTCACCCCTCCCTGGGCAGGGGGACCAGGGGCCCAAGATGAAGCCTCGGCCGGCGGACTCAGGGCCCTCCTCTGATCGCAGATGGGCTATGTCCGCGAATACATCCTGTGGGCGGCATCCAAGTCCCAGCTCCTGGCGCATCAGTTTATCTGGAACATGAAGACCAATGTTTTCCTGGATGAAGAGGGTCACCAGAAGGACCGTGAGTATTATTCGGCCCCTGGTCCGGGCACCTACCCCCTCACATGTGCCCTGCCCCAGACTCCTATCCTGCCCCAGAATCTCTCATACCCCACATTCTCCTCTTCTCCCCTGCCCTGGGCTGCTCTTAGCCCCTCACCCAAAGGAAAAATAAATGGCACCGTTTTGAAAAAGGGAAGCCAGGGGGCTCAGAGGGGCCATTTTCCTTTTTATTCCTGTTTCATTCCCTGGTGTGGCAAGACCTTTGGGGGTCCTGGGCCCTAGAAAAATGACTGGTCTGAATGTAGTTCAGCCCTGTTCCCCTCGGGCTGTGGAGCCTCCATCTGTCAACTGGAGGGAAGAGTTTGTTTGCATACGACTCGATTCCAGGGGATTCCTCCCCTGGTCGGAGGCCCTGGGATCCCCTGCCGGGTCCAGCGGCACCCTTGGTGAGCTTGACCATTCTTTCACTCCCCCTCAGCGGACATTGGGGAGCTCCTGGAGCAACTGGTGGAGGAGATCATCCGCTCCCTGTCAGGCCCCGCCAAGGACTTCTATCAGAGGGAGTTTGATTTCTTTAACAGGATCACCAACGTGTCGGCCATAATCAAGTGAGTCACCCCGCTCAGGGCTGGGGCTCTGGAGGAGGGAGGGTAGCCCACTCCCCTGGGTGAAAGGTGGCAGAGACCCCTCTCAGATGGGCGTGGCTATATTTGCTCTGTTTGTTTTCACAAGGTTGTGGTGAGTAGAGTGAAAGCTCTCCCCTAAGGAGTTGGGCTAAGTATGTGTATTTATGAAGGTGCCAAGAAACCAGGAAACCAGAAGCCAGGCTTAAGGTTAAGGGATATGAAGAAATCGGCCTAAGTTCTTAGTGGACCACAAGTTCAATGTTAGAAGTAGTAGCCAAGGGGTGGCTAGGTGGCGTAGTGGGGGGTGGCTAGGTGGCATAGTAGATAAAGCACCGGCCCTGGAGTCAGGAGTACCTGGGCTCAAATCTGGTCTAAGACACTTCATAATTCCCTAGCTGTGTGGCCTTAGGTAAGCCACTTAACCCCATTTGCCTTGCAAAAACCTAAAAAAAAAAATTTTTTTAAAAAGTAGTAGCCAAAAGCCTGGTGTGGTCTAAGGCTGCCCCTGGACCCTCCAGCCCCACACTAGGGAATGTCCCAGGACAGGAGCGTATCACCCCCTCCCCCCTCCCCCAGAAAGAAATGTGTTCAGTCTGAATAATTCTTGGAAGAAGCTCCACAGCCCAGACGGAGTGGAGCTGAGGCTGCTCATGGAGTCAGGAGGAAAGGCTGGTGGATGAGAGATTCACTGGAGCATTAGGAGAGCAGGGACAGGACCTGTAGCGCCACACACGAGCGTGGGGGGATGGGCTCCTCTATCTCTGACAGACTGTCATTCTTCATGAGGGGCCAGAGGAGAAAGAACCTGAGGAAGGACAGAGCCGCTGGGGAAGTGTGAGCAGGTTCCTGTAGGAGGTGGCCCCTGAAGATGGGCCATTCAGGCTTCTGGAAGGCAGCAGAGTCCAGGATGAGATGCAGGGACAGCCAGAGGGCAGGGGTCTGCCCGGCTCCTTGAGGGAGGGGTTGGGGAGCAGGAGGAGAGAGGGCAGACCTGAGTAGAACAGGGTGGGTTTCCCCTCAGAATAAGGAGCCCCCAAGGGCTGGCTTGTGGCCTCCTCAGTCCAGAGCAGCTCACAGAAACAGAGATTGGGGGGCAGCTAGGTGGTGCAGTGGACAGAGCACTGGCCCTAGAGTCAGGAGTACCTGGGTTCAAATCCGGTCTCAGACACTTTATAATTACCTAACTGTGTGGCCTTGGGCAAACCACTTAACCCCATTGCCTTGCAAAAAAAAAAAAACTAGAAGGAAAAAAAAGAAAAAATGGTCCCTTTGCCACAAGCATGACTAAAGCTACCCCCCCCCCCAATCTGGTTTTCCAGGCCATATCCAAAGGGTGATGAGCGGAAGAAGGCCTGTCTGAGTGCCCTGGCTGATGTGAAGGTGCAGCCCTGTAAGCAGCCCCAGTGCCGAGCCTAGCCCTGGCCTTATCTGTTCCTCTTCCCCTCACTCCTCCTCCTCCTCCTCTTCCTCTTCCTCCTCCTGGTGGCTGACCCTGCCCCAACCTCTCCCGGCTGTGCTGTGCCAGGCAAAGAGAACCTTCCTGTGGGGGCCTGGTCCATCCAGACCCCTGCCTTCTGAAGCCCAACTTTGTTGGAGGAAGACATCATTCCCCTTGTTCCCTGATGGAGGGATCCCTGGCTAAAATGGAAGGTGTCCAGACTACGCCAAGCAAGGCATCCCCAAGACAGTGTGGCAGAGTGTAGGAATTGGTGATGTTTAGTCTGAAGGGCCAGGATTGGGAACACCAACCCAAGAAATGGCCAAACCCGAGCCTCAACCCTGGGCATCCCTGGCCCAAGCAGTGATTCTCCCTCAGGAGGCCTGAGGGAATTGGCTCATGAGCATCAGGAGATTGTTATCTAAAGGCAGAGACCAGAGAACTAGCATAAAGAAAATGTGAACCAAGTCATTGGAGGGCATGGCACTTCCCACTGGTGGGGGGAAAGGACTTTGTATGGAAAGAAGATGCTGCTTAGAGGCAGAGAGAAGGTACTCCAGGCTTGGAGGACCGGCCTCTGCCAAGGCCTGGGGATGGGAGATGGAGGAGGTCAGAACCTGTGGCTGCAAATCGGGACTTAGACCCAGGGGAGGGCCAGGGTTCGGACTAGGGAGAGATGTCAATGAGGCGAGGGCCAGCCCCTGTGGGTGACAGGTGCACAGGAAACAGAGCCTGTGTCATCCTGGGAGAGAAGGCAGCTGGACTTGGGTATCCCTTCCCCCACCCCCCATCTTGTGAAGGTCCCAGACTGGGCCTTCTTTCCTCTCTGTCTTCTCTTCCTTCTGTTTCCCTGAGGCCCATGACTCCCGGAGCTGCCATCCCCCACCTCCTTGTTCATATCTCTACCCTGGGTCCTGATCCTCGACTACACCGGGCAGGCTGACCCAGAGTGGGCTCCCTGCAGGCTTCAGCCCCCCGAAACACTGATGACCCCATGGATTTGGGGGAGGGGGCACAACTGCCTACAGACTTCCGACTGATGAGCTGCCTCCCCTTCTAGGCTGCTACCTCCCAAGTAACCCTGAGGCCATCGTACTGGACATTGACTACAAGTCAGGAACCCCCATGCAAAGGTGAGCTGCCCCCAGTCCAGCTTTGGTCCCAGATGGCCTGGGGGAGGGGTTGCCCCATGGGGCTTAGAGGAGGGCCATCAAAGGGACTGAGGATCCACCCAGAGCCTCAAGGGGAGGCTTCTAGAACAGAGAATCACATGCCTGAACCCTTGTCTTTACAGTGCTGCCAAGGCCCCGTATCTGGCCAAGTTTAAGGTGAAGCGTTGTGGGGTCAGCGAGCTTGAAAAAGAAGGTCAGTGCAGAGCTTTGCCATTGTGCATGTGGCAGCAGGTCAGAAGGGACTGCTCCAGCCCTATCCCTTGGCCAAGGACGGGGTCCCATGCAGGTGGCCAGCCAAGAGCCAGGGCAATGAAGGCTCAGGAAGGGATGGGGGTGGAGGAGATGAGAGGGTCTGGCTAGTGGAGCTCATCTCACCTCATCTGGAGTCCACTTTCACACCTTTTGTGCCAGCCTTGGTTGACCTGAGGGTGAAGGATTTCAGCTGGTGTTCAGTCATGGGTCCACGGGGTCCATCAGCCAGCAGTGTCTTAGCTCCTTCTGGGTGACTCCCCCACACACCCATCAGAATCTGCCCACAGCCCCCAATGCTCCTGGACCAATGGAAGGGGCTCCAAGGTTGAGAGTCTAGCCTTTCTGGCCCCATGCAGGTATGCGGTGCAGCTCAAACTATGTCCCTTCCAAAGAGGATAAGGAAGAAGAGGACAAGAAGATTTCTTGGCAGGCTGCCATCTTTAAAGTGGGTGATGATTGCAGACAGGTAAGCTGAGCTCCAGCCTGGGAGTGCCAGGAAAGGTGCCTTCTTCACCCCCATGATCCCTTATGGCCTTTTAGGGGATCTATTCATTCACTAAACAAACTCTCAGTGAAGATATTAGAATCAGATCCTAGAACCAAACACCCTGACTCCGAGAGGCCATCCCTGTCCTTTGCCTTGGCATGGTGCCTGCCCTGCCTTTCTGTCCCTGACCCTATGGGAGTGTAGTGGAGATAACTCTGCCCCCTTTTCCATCTGAAAACTCATCTTGGGCTCACAGGAGGAAGGGAATTGGGGAGAGCAGTGTCAAGGGATGACCAGGTACTGTGGTCGAGAAGGCCAGGGCTGAGGGTCCCGAGGAGCAACAACATGCCCCTTGAAGGCAGGAGTGGTCATTGCCCTAGTCAGAGGGTGAACACAACCTGCCCTGGTGTTCCCTCCCAGGACATGCTGGCTCTGCAGATCATTGACCTCTTCAAGAACATCTTCCAGCTGGTGGGCCTGGACCTCTTTGTGTTTCCCTACAGGGTGGTGGCCACTGCTCCTGGGGTAAGTTTAGCCAAGCCATTGGATCCAGGAGGGGTCAGTTCAAACCTTAGGTCTGAGGAAGGGTGTGGACAGAGTGCAGCCAGGATCGGGATGGGGCCAGAAACCTCCCTGAGTATGAGGTCAGTGAAGGCTCTGGACAGAAGGAGATGGTGTGAGATGTCAGGAGAACCAGAATCGGACGTGGACTGTTGGGGACTAGCTGCAGGGAGGCAGATCTCAGGGCAGCCTCGGGAGGGAGCTCAAACTGGCTGCCCTAGCTCTGGACCCAGGTTACAGAGGCCACCTTTGGAGAGAGATTTTCTCCCCAGTCTCCTGAGCCGCTTGACAGGGGGCTTCCATGTCTCCTTTGAACCTCACAAAGTTTGAGGGCTTAGGCATGCCAAAGCCCAGGCCCTGGGGTTACCCAGGCTTTCCCTTGGTCCTCAGTGTGGGGTGATCGAATGCATTCCCGACTGCACATCCCGAGACCAACTGGGCCGGCAGACAGACTTTGGCATGTACGACTATTTCACGAGGCAATACGGAGACGAATCCACCTTGGCTTTCCAGCAGGTAATGTACAGGTGGCTGAGCCCCCAGGGCCAGGGGGGCAGCTACTTAGGTGACTGCACTGCTTTACTGAGTGATCTCATCAGCTCCCAAACCTACCTGTCCTGCCCCAGTCTCTGCTGACCTCCATCTCATCTCCAACTGCCTTCCAGACACCTCACTTTGGATGTCCAGGAGGATGTCCAGGAGGATGTCCCCCTGGCCCCACCTGCCCTTTCACTGTTGAGGGTAGCACCTTCTTCCCAGTTCCAACATGGAGGAGTCACCCTGGACCCCCCCCCACTGTCTCTTCCCCTCCCCCATATCTAATATGATGCCAAGGTCTGTCAGTGTCACCTCCAACCTCCTCTTTTCTGACCCTGTGCCCATCCTGTAGAGATCCTTGTCACCTCATGCCCGGAGATCTGCCTGCTTCATCCTTCCTCCACTCTGCCATCAAAGGGATTTCCTAAAGGAAAAATCAGACCATGTCTTACTGCCATTCAATAAACTCCATTGTCTCGATCAAATACAAATTAACTCAGTACCCCGCCCTCCCACATCTGACTCCCCAGTGACCCCAGGCTCTTGGCTGCTTCTCCAGTACATCACTCCCATCTCCTGACGCTGGAAGTGTTCTCTGGTAGTCACTGGACCTGGACTTCTCTTCCTCTTGCCTACCATCTCCCAGTTTCTCTGACTTCCTTCAAGTTCCAGAAAATCCTATTCTGCAAGAGGCCTTTCCTGGCTCATCTAAACCTTTGTCTTCCCTCTGAGATCACTTCAGACTGATGGTGGCTGTCCAGGCATTCAGTCGTGTCCAACTCTTGATGACCCTGTGGACCCCAGCTTGGCAAACCTGTCCATCCCCCACTGTCCTTCCAAGCTCATATTTGTTCCTTCTGTGATGCCATTTATCCAACTCATCCTCTGCCATCTCCTTCTCTTTTGACCTTCTCATTATGTGGGTATAGCATTTCAGCTTCAGTATTTGACCTTCCTGAAGAGTCTGAATTGATTTAAGTATCGATTAATTTGACCTCCAGCTGTCCAAGGGACTCTCAGAACTCTTCTTCAGCACAATTCAAAAGTGTCCGTTCACTGGTGCTCAGCTTTCTTTTTAGCCCAACTCTCACAGCCATGCATTGCTACTGGAAAAAAACATAGCTTTCACTAGTATAGCTAGTCCTTTGTAGGCAAGTGATGTCTCTGCTCTCTAATTTTTGGCTGTACTTGCCAGCGCAGTGCTCTTTGAGGCCAGGAGTTTAAAATCTGACACTGCTTCCATTTCTTCTCCCTGGGACAAGTTGCCAAAATCTTAAGAGATTTTTTTGATGTTAAATTTTATGTTCTTTTTTGTCCCTCATTAATTCCTTCTCACTTTCTGCTGCCATCAGAGTGGAATTGTCTGTAGATCTGAAATTGTTGCTATTTCTCCTGGCTTCTCATTCAGCCTGACCTTTTGCACAGTGTGCGCCGCTTCTAAGTTAATAAATAAGACAACCCGTATGCAGCCACATCATACTCCTTTCCCAGTCTAAAAGCAGTCGCTTGTTTGGGTCTGACTGTTGCTTCTTGGGCTTATAAACAGGTTCCTGAGAAAACACATCCATGCTGGTGCTCCCGGATCTTTGAGGACTTGCCTCATTTTGTTGTGATTGATCCACAGCAGTCACGGCTTTTGTGTAGTCAAGGAAACAAAAGAGGTTTCTCTGGAATTCCCTTGCTTTCTCCATAATCCAGTGCATGCTGGCATTTTGGTCTCTAGTTCCTCTGCCTCTTTGAAAATCGATCTGTTCTGGTAATCTTGGTTCACGTATTGCTGAAGCCGAAACATACCCTTGCTCAACTATACTGTCATTTGAACATTCTTCAGCGTCGCCCTTTTATAGGATTGAGACACTAACTGAGCTTTTCCAGTCCAGTGGTCACTGTTGAGTTTTCTAAGTTTGCTGGCATCTTGAGTGCAGCTTTTTAACAGATTTTAAATATCTTAGCCTTGTTGTCAGCTTCCTAAGGCTTTCCTGACTTTGCTCTCCAGGACATCAGGCTCCAGATTATAATGTAACCACAAGATCAGTGGCTGTGGGGATATTAAGAGCTTTCTTTTATGTTCTTTTGTGTATTCTTGCCCCATCTCCTTAAACTCTTTTGCTCCTGTTAAGTCCCTACTATTCTTGTCTTTTATCATGCCCCTTTTTGCATGAAACATTCCCTTGATATCTCCTTTGCTTGAAGAGATTTCTGGTCTTTTCCCTTCTATTGTTTTCTCCCTCCATTTCTTTGCATTGCTCATTTAAGAAACCCTTCTTACTCATTGCTAATCCCTGGAATTCTACATTCAGTTGGTTATATCTTTCCCTCTCCAATTTTCCCTCTTTCCTCTGCTCTTCTCCAGCCTCAGGAGATGCCATTTTGCTTTCTTGCCCAAAAGCTTTGTGAATGTCTGTCAGTGCCTCTTCAGGCTTTCTATCTGCCAAATCCAATCCCTCAATCTGATGATCACCCCACTTCATAAGTGGGTTTTATTTAGGTCATCCCTCTGTGGTCTGCTGAATTGCAATTAGAAGCTCATGATCTGAACCACAGTCAGCCAGGCCTTGTTGGCCCTTCTGGCTGATCGCCTGGTGATGTCCATGGAGAGAGTCACTTTCTGGCTTGTCATGACCAGTGACTTTCCTTGACACAACTGCTTCATTGTGTACTCCAAGGCCAAATTCACCTGTTGGTCAATTATCTTCGGAGTTCCTTCATTAGCATTCCAATGATGAGTGGATCATTTTTTTTTTTTTGGTGTTCTATCTAGAAGATGCTGTAGGTCTTCATAGAACCAAGCAACTTGTTGAATGACTGGCTTTGAGATTATGCCCCAGGACTGTGTTTCTCACCCTTTTATTGACTGAAGCTACTCCATTTCTCTAAGCAGGGACTCTTGCCTGCCCTAGCATATGGAGTATTAAATCTCCCCCATTCCCACCTTCAAACACCCAAGCTACCCAGGTGTAATCTTTCCATCTCCTGTCGGACCTCCTATAGCTTACCTTAGTGCCTCTTCCTATGCCCTGTTAATCTTTGCAACATAGAACTTTGCTTTGGTTACCAGACTGGCTGAGCTTAGTCTATGAGCTTCTTGTGGTCATCCCCCGCTTCCCCAGCAGCGTATGGGGTGCCTTCTAGCCCAAGGGAGTCCTCTTCTGATGCCATCTCCTTTGTCTTCCTGAGCCTGTCTGTAGGGTTTTCTTGGCAGAGATCGTGCAGTAGATCTGACCTTTTCTCTGACCTTTCCACCTTGGCCTGTCTGTCTTGGGCCACCCACATCAGGGCAAGGACCTGGAAGGGGAAGCATTTATGGATTGGCTATTGTGTGCCAGACACTGTGTGAGCACTTGGCCCTCTGTGAGCCTCCCCACTAGAATTTGAGAAGATGCTGGGAGGATTCCCCTTTGAGAGTCCACTCAAAGTCCAACAGGATCTAGGGCCTCCTTGCTATTCACATGGACTTGGAGTCATGAGAACCCAAGCAGTTGGGCAGCAGCTCTGGAATTGTTAAGTACTGGGGCTTAGGATAGCACTCCTTAGGAACAGAGTGCTCTGAAGTCAAGGTGCAGGCCCCCAGTCCTAGCTCCACCTCTAGATGGGGGAGGTGCCCCAGAGGGTAGGCACCTGCCCTCCTTTGTCTCTGTGTCCACTCAGAGTGGTGGTTTGGGTGCAGAAGGGAGCCAGGAAATAAGTCCAATGACCGCTGCTGTTGCAGGGGATTCTGGGAGGTGCCGGTCACTGCCCAGAAGCCCACTTGCAAGGCCTTAGTGGGGAGCCACAGTTGGCCAGCCTCTCCCTGTGACCCCCATGCCCTTTCTTCCCCTCCCCTCCTATGCAGGCACGCTATAACTTCATCCGCAGCATGGCTGCCTATAGCCTTCTCCTGTTCCTGCTACAGATCAAAGACCGGCACAACGGGAACATCATGCTGGACAAGAAGGGCCACATCATTCACATCGGTCAGCCAGGGGCCTTGGTGGTAGGGACAGAAAGGGGCAGAAAGGTCAGGAGGAGCCTGGCTAGGAGACCCTGGTGCTCTGTAGAATAGGCATGATGCTACCAAGAGCATCAGCCTCCTAGATTGTCGGGATTCAATGACACTGGGTACATGGAGTACTTGGCAGACATGTCTGTCTGTTACCATGGTTATTTTACCTTGATGAGGTGGTTGTGAACCTGTATTAATAGTGTTACCTCATTTGATCCTCACAACCACACTGAGAGGTAAGTGCTTTTATTATCCTCATTTTACAGTTGAAGAAACTAAGGCAGGCAGAAGGGAAGTGACTTGCCAAGGGTTACATAGCTAGGATGTGTCTGAGGCTGGATTTGAACTCAGGTCTTCTGGCTCCAGTCTAGTGTTCTATGCATTAGGCCACCTGGCTGCCAAACTGAAAATGGGGTCAGTCTTCACATCTGGCGGTGACTGGCCACATGGTAGGAGTGCTTGTTCTAGGGGCCGTGTCTCAGCCATGGGCGACCTTCCTCACTGATGGCTCTCCTGCTGCTGTTTACAGACTTTGGCTTCATGTTTGAGAGCTCCCCTGGGGGGAATCTGGGCTGGGAACCTGACATCAAACTGACCGATGAGATGGTGATGATCATGGGCGGGAAGATGGAGGCCACCCCATTCAAGTGGTTCATGGAAATGTGTGTCCGAGGCTACCTGGCAGTCAGGTGAGGGCTTCCAGACCGTTTCTTTGGTCAACCAAGAAGGGTCTCCCTGGGGGGCCTGACCCGAGAAGGGAGCTGGAAGGTCCAGTGAGAACCAGGCTTGGAGTTAGAATCAGCCACTCCATCAGCAAGCTTCCAGGGGCCTCAGTGTCTGGCAGAACACTGATAGAGATTCAGACATTCGCCTCCTCGGAGGCTGGAACTGGGACTAATGAGAGGGGCGGAGGTCTTTGGCATGTCCTTTTACTACCCCCAACCCCAGGGCAGTAGGATGCAAAGGGCAGGGGCCAGGACTCTGAGCAGGAGGATCACTGTGGTTGGGAGTTTGGCCAGGCATGTTCAGGTAGACAGGTGAGGAGGAAGGCTTTGGTGTAGGGGAGCAGGGCCAGCCAGGCCCCAACAAGCCTTTTTTAATTCCTCCTGCTCTCCCTGCAGGCCCTACATGGACGCCGTGGTCTCCTTGGTCACCCTGATGCTGGACACTGGGCTGCCTTGCTTCCGAGGGCAGACAATCAAGCTGCTGAAGTAAGTCTTGGAACTTGGCACACAGTCAGCCTGCTCCCATGATCAGACCATTTGTGATGACCCTCTCCCCATATGTATCCTTAGATAAATGGGTATTTGTGCCATTCAACTTCCCTCTGGCATGGTGAGGGGCAAGGCCCATATGGCCTCCAAAGGCAGCACGCTCTGGACTGTGACCCTATCCTTCAATCTCCTCCAGGAAATAAGGGCTCTAGCCCAGAGGGAGGGAGTACCTGTGGCAGGGACCAAGGGTCAGCCAGAAGGGCACTCTTTGCTCTCCAGAGCTGGTCATTCTCTGAGCTTCTTTGGGGAAGAACTCAAAGGTGGATGGCACGGGCCTGACCAGCAGTGGAGGAAGGTTGAGCCTCTCCCCTCTTGTTCTGCATGGGTTCAGCTCCCCCAAAACACAAAATAGTCTGGGGCCACAGAGGTAGTCATACCAGAGGAATGGGAAGAGAAGAGAGGGACTCTTGCCATCCCCTCCCATCCCCAGAATGCCCAGGAAAAACCCTGGAGATGGGGGGGGGAGGGGAAGGGCAGAGCCAAGGCAGGACTGAGGGAGTGGACAGAGCTTGTACTTGAGATCAAGACAGACCCAAGTGTCTTGAGCTACCTTGGCAGTGTGGTGGGGGCTCCCCTCATTAGGTCACTGGAGATGGTATCCTTGAATCAACTAGACAGATAGTCCTTCCAACTTGGAAATCCTATGACCTTCCCTCCCCAGAGTGGGAGGGCCCAGTTCTCCAAAGTTCCTGACTTGCCCCTGCCACCACCGCCACCTTTTAGGGCACAAGTTGTTCCTCTGTCCTGTTCCATCACCCCCAACTTCAGTGTTCAGACACCTTCTCTTCAGCTGTCCGCTTCATGGTAGCTGGCACAGAGCTTCTCCCAGAGATGCTGCCCATCTTTCTCTCTCGCCCCAGACACAGGTTCAGCCCGAACATGACTGAACGGGAGGCAGCAAACTTCATCCTGAAGGTCATTCAGAACTGCTTCCTCAGCAACAGGTCAGTCCCCCTCTCGACTGGCCTCCACCCTGCATATCCGGGCCTCTGTCCATCTGCATCCTCATTGTAGCACAGTACCAATAGGCAAGCCCCTTTTCAGACAGAACTGGCATGGAGGCTCCCTACCTGAGTGGCCTGGAGTCAGCCAAGCCCCCTCTAGGCTGCATTTGTAAAGTGAGGGCTCCTGGGTGCCCCCATCTCTCACCCTGCTCTGCTCAGGCCCTCCCCTCCCCTCAGGGGGCCTATGCCTGGCAGATGCCTCGTCCTGGGCTCCCCCCAAGCTGGGGACCCTCTGAGATGATGAGTCCAGCCTCTCATCATAGGGAGTGTATCCCTAGAAAGCTGGGGTGGCCCCCTAAAACTCCTTGTCCTAGCCCCAGCGACAAGCGGGATAAACCTGATCCTTCCTCTGCTGATGCTCACCTCATTTCTCCAATCTGACCATCCCCTTCATGTGCTCCTCTGGCCAAATGCCAGCCCCTTCCTGTCCCATCCTGTCAGCCTCCTGGACTGGCCATGGAAGGCCCAGAATGGAGCCTGTCACATCGTGGCCCATCTCCCAGAGCAGCCCAATGTGACCAAAGGCCATCATCAGAAGCAGAGCCAGCTCCCTGAGGGCCCCAGTGCCCTTGCCCTCCTTGCCACAAACACGCTGTGTGACCTTGGTCAGCTCCCCTTTCCTGCTTCGGACATCTTCAGAACTCTACAGAACCAATCAAGACCTGCTGCTGAGACTTCCTAGCTGTATGGTCCCAGGGGTCCCAGAAGCTCTCTCAGCCTCAGTTCCTTCCTCTGGAGATCAGAGATAAGAACAGCACCTTCCCCAAGCTTTTGTGAGGATAAAATGAATTCTTTCCCATATGTCCCCTGTTCACAGCCTTCAGAAATGCTGAAGGGGAAGATGCCCAAACTGGGTGAAGTCTCACTGGAGTGAAGATGGCGGCTGGCAACAGTCTGGAGCCTTCTTCCACACAAAAGGGACCGGCCTCGGTAGTGGCCAGTGAGGACCTTGTCTGCAGGGACGCCGCAGCAGCAATCTTCAGCACAGGTTGCATCTCTGCCTCTCATAAGCTCATAAGAGAACTGAAGATGCCATGGGGCTCACTGACCACTGATGCTGGATAAATGTTGGGCTCTGTGGAACAAGGGCCCCTGGTCTGCCCGCTGCCCCCCATCTGCACGGCAAGATGATCAAGATTCCCTAGAAGGTTCGAGCAGGGGAACAGCTCTATTAATCACAGTCAGGCCAGACAGAGTGGGAAGTCACTGGAAGAGGGGAGGTCCCAGCAATGGCCTCAGCCGCTCCCAGCACTTTGGGGACACCGTGGTCCTGATTCTGTCAAGCCCCGAACATTTCCTGGCCTCCCACAAGAGACTGCTGGTATCTCAGAGCACAGCCTGCCCAGCCAACGGATGAATGAGTTCCGTCACCCAGGAGTCTAGGAAGTCAGCCAGGAAGTTTCATAGGGTTTCTAACTATGTCAGTTGGTCTTGGGGTACCTTAAATCCTCAGCACAAAAAAGAGCTCAGATTCTCAGTTCCAGAATTGCCCCCATGGTAAATGTCTGAAGCATATCATACAGGTGGCCAGGGGTGCTGGCAGGGATCCATGGTGGCTCCCACAGAGGGAGGCAGGGTCAGCAGGGGGAGCATCGGCATTGGTATACGTCGTCCCTGAAGAGGACATCGTCCCTGTGTGGAGGGGCCTCTGGGATCTGAAGAGGAATTGTTAAGAGGCCCCGGTCCAGGCTGGCATCACCTGAGCAAGGATGGAGATGGAGAGCAGCAGGGAGCCTGGAGAAGGGCAGGGGCTGACAGAGTCTGGACTCGATTGGGTGACCAGCTGGACATGAGGCATCAGCAGGAGCAGGAGATCAGAGTGGCTCTCTGGAAATATGGTGATGGAGAATTCAGAAGTAGAGCAACAGGATGAGGAAAGGCTCCTTCCTTCATGTCCCCAGTGTTTATCTGAGGACCTGGCTCACAGTGTGCCAGTGCTGGCTGATTGACATCGGGGCTTGAGAGGCCAGCGGGAGGATTCCAGCACGAGTGTCTTGTAAGGGCTCTGCCCTGAGCAAAGTCCTCTGCAGCTGGCCTCCCACACCAAAAGTGGAGAGAACCGGCAACCAATGGGAAATGGGATTAGAGGAGAGTGTCTGGGGGTGGTATGGATAATGCCAAGCTTGGGGGCACCTTCCACAGAAAGGGGCAGGGCTGATGGGCAAGAGAAGGCAAGTTTTTGTATGGACAGATGAATCTTAGGCATCTCTGAGCCAGGGTGAGGTGGCCAGGAGGTGATTGGAGAGCATAGGGAGGCTGGGAGACTTGTGGATAGAGATGTTAAGATTTGGGGGACAGGGAAGAGGAGAGTTGGGAATACCCTGAGCATGTCCAGGAGGAACTGGCCAGTGAACTTGGATGCAGCCGGGAGAGATAGAAACCCTGAGAAAAGGCCATCAGCGTCTGCTCTGAGCCCCCACTGGCACTGTCAGATTGGCCCTTTCAGGGAGGTCAGTGTTAGTGGAAAAGCCGGTCCTCTTATCCCGCCCTGGCCACAGCAGCTGTTAGAGACCTCAGTGCCTCCCAGGAGCCTGTTACCTGTAGCCTCTGAACCCAATGGCCTTGGGCGCCATCCTCGCTTCTTCATCTGACTACGCTCCATCCTCAATCTATTGAAGAGCTTCCCTGGCTTCCTCCTGGCTCAGCTCCAGGCCCTTCTATCAGGGTCCTTTCCTAAGTCCCCTGCTCCCGCTACCCCCCCCCCCACAGGGCAGGCCCCCTGCTCTAGAGAACTTTGTCATTTGTTCCCCCATCCCATGGGCAGGCTTCACACTTTGGCCTTTCTTTGGGTCTCTGTTGGAGCCCAGTATCTGTCTTACAGTGTTTAATAAATGCTTACCAATTATTTGAGAATCCCAGGCCAGAGAGAGAGAGAGAGAGAGAGAGAGAGAGAGAGAGGTGCAGGAGCCAGCCCGAGTTGGAGGCTGAGAATTGTAGGGTTTTGGGCCCTGGTTCAGTCCTCTATCCCTTGGGGACCCTCCCTGCTCTTTGATTGGGACTCAGTTTCCCCTTCTCTGAAAGGACCTTTCAGGTCCCTGTTGGACTGTATTCCTTAAGTGCCTACTGAGCATGGGAGCAGACATGTAAAAAACCACAAACAGAGTGAGCTCCTTGCAATTGGGAGTGGCAGAGAGCCTTTCCTCGGAGGAGGGTGAGGTTCAGGCTTTGGGGACCCAAAGAGAAAAGAGAAGGGAGGAGGCCCCCAGCTCTGATAGATGGACAGGCCCTTACTCCAGAAAAAGAGGGGGGCAGATGGAACTTTGGGGCCCCTTCCTTTCCCACTGACCCCTGCCTTCAGGCACCAGGAGGCCCACACTAACCTCTCTGCAGCCCTTCCCATGGGCACTCCCTCCCGTCTCCTTCCTCCTTCAGTCCCAACCAGATTAAGTTAGAACTGCCTTGCCTGGTGAGAGCTAGCCTGCCCCGCTCCACGTTGCTCCTGTGCTGACCCTGGACCTTCCTCCTGTCCCTGCCTGTGAGCCAGGGGGCCCCAGGGTAGGTCTTCAGGCCTGTGCTCACCCTCTGCCTTCCTTCCTTCCCTGCAGGAGCCGGACCTACGACATGATCCAGTACTATCAGAACGACATCCCGTACTGAGCCCCCCGCGGGCAGGGGGTTTCTGGGGCACTGACACTGCTTCAAGTCTTGTCATGCGCACTGTGCAATCGCAGCCCTGGCTCTGACTCTGGTCTGTTGGGGGGTGGGGCAGGTGGCGGGGTGTGCATGCTTGTGTGTGTGTGT
The DNA here is from genome assembly GCF_037893015.1 of Macrotis lagotis. Lineage (NCBI taxonomy): Eukaryota > Metazoa > Chordata > Mammalia > Peramelemorphia > Peramelidae > Macrotis > Macrotis lagotis. Next base: position 697,301,035 of record NC_133666.1, read on the forward strand.
GTGTGCCAGCGCACATCGTGCCTGCATGGGTGTGCATGCCCAAGAACCCCCCTGGGACTAGGGCAGTTGGTAGAGCTGAGCCCTCTTCTGTCCAGTCTCCCCATGGGGGTCCCTAGTGTTTCTATGCCCCCATCCTAGTGTGAAGTCAGAGAATTTCAGGGCAAACCAATGAGATGAGTTGTAGAAGCAAGGAAGTCCCCAGGACAGGAAGCGCGTGGCAATCTGCTCTTTGCAACAGGGAAGGGCACCTGGTGCAATACTTCAGTGATACTGTAAGAGGTGGAATGATAATCATCCCAGGGCTCTGCCCTCTGCATGGTCCTGGCTCCATGCTCCTTTATTTCCTAGGTACAAGGAGAATGTATTTTTCCTTTTGTGTGTAAAATAAAAATCACTCTATGAAAGATTTATTTAATCTACCAGAAATAATAAAAGGACCAAAATAGGACTGTGTGTGTGTGTTTGTGTGTGTGTGAGCCTTCAGTTTCTCCAGCAGCTCCTCCCAGGTCTCCAGGAGAGGGTTTTATCAGTGACCTAAGTCCATGGACAGTTGTCCAGAGAGGGGCCCTCTTCCTGCCCCAAGACTTTCCCCACTCACTTCATCCTCCACCTGTCAAAGTGACCTTCTTAAAGCTCTGTAAACTGTTGGGAATTCATTGGCCTTCCGAGCCCTCCAGCACCTGTCCCTTCCCTTTCCAGTCTTCTTAGACCCACTTACCCCCAAAACACTGGCCTCTTGATTGTCCCCAATCCCCGAAAGGCCCTCCTTCCTCTCCTCCAACTATGGACCACTCTGGCTTTCTTTCTCCAGGAAGCCTTTCCTGGGTCGGCTAGGTGGGGCAGTGGATAAAGCACCGGCCCTGGAGTCAGGAGGACCTGGGTTCAAATCCGGTCTCAGACACTTAATAATGACCTAGCTGTGTGGCCTTGGGCAAGCCACTTAACCCCATTTGCCTTGTAAAAACCTTAAAAAAAAAAGCCTTCCCTAACCCTCTTCATTCTAGTACCTTCTCTCTGGTCATTATTTCCCGTTTATCCTGAATGCTGATTTTTTGTACATATTTATGGGGGGAGGGCAGGGACTGATTTTTTTTTTGTCTTCAGCACTTAAATGACTGGCACATAATAGGCACTCAGTAAATGTTGGTTGGTTGGTTGGTTGGTGGAGGAATGGAGGTCCAGACTAAGGAGCCATCACAGGCCAGCAGCAAGAGCAAGGGTCGGAAAGCTGCCCCATAGGGAAGGTGGGGGTTCTGAAGCCAGCACAGGACTACCTGGAAGGAATCCCAGACCCAAGGGGAGTCTGCAAGCTTCTCCTGAATCTGCAGAGCAGCATTGACTAGAATTCTAACCAAGGGCAAGGTCATAGTGTGGTTGCTCAGCCTCAGGCCAGGGAGACCCCTTACCAGGACAGAACCAACCAGAGGATGTCCTGAAAGCTCGCCAGGGCCTAGACTGAGCTACCTCTGAGATCCTGGAATAGCCCAACACTCAATACACTCAATAAGTGGGCACTAGCTCAGCCCAGATAGCCTCACCAGAAGCATGAAGATTGCCAGACCCTGACGGGCCCAAGTCAGGAAAAAGTTTGGAAGAAGGAAGAAACAAATCCCCAAACTCACACCCTAAAGAGAGATTATAGCGATGAGGAGCTGGACACAAACAAGAGAAGAGTGACTCCAAGACACAATCAAAATCTCAAAGTGAAATACAGTTGGGAACAATTTTAACTAGACTTCCTGGACCAGATAAAAACAAGGTGGGGAGGGGGCGGCTAGGTGGCACAGTGGATAGAGCACCGGCCCTGGAGTCAGGAGGACCTGGGTTCAAATCCGGCCTCAGACACTTAATAATGACCCAGCTGTGTGGCCTTGGGCAAGCCACTTAACCCCCTTTGCCTTACAAAAAAAAAAGATGTCAAAACAAGGTGGGTTTTTTTTTAAGATCAGAATATGGTTATAAGTGAAATGGGAGCACAAAAGGGGAAATGGGAAAAGAAGTGAGAGCTATTAGAGAACAATTTGGGAAAAAATTAAGAGGCCTAAGAAAGACAATTGAAGCCAGTGATTCCATGAGACAAAAAATATTAAAAATGTCCAGAGTTTGGGAAAAATCAAAAATATAAAACCTCTCACATTAAAAACACTGACCTGGAAAACAGATGGAAGAGAAAGAACTGAAGAATCACTTGGACTAAGATCACTGAGGGGAGGCACCTGGCTATGAAGACAGAGGCAAGAGTGAACCATAATAGTTTACTGGGGGTGAAGAGTGAGGGATGGAACGTGGTCAGATCTGTCCTCTAGGAAAATGCCTTTGGAGGCAGGTAGTGCCATAAATCCAAGATCCAACAGGGACAGAAGACAGAAGGGGATGTGCACAGCCATGGAAAAGCCCTACCTAGACCCCATCCCAGGGCAGCAAGGTGGCCCAATGGACAGAGCCCTGGCCTTGGAGTCAGGAGAATGGGAATTTGAATCCAGTCTCAGACACTTGGCACTTACCAGCTGTGTGACCTCAGACAAGTCATTTAACCCTGATTGCTTCGAATCCAGGGCCATCTCCAGTCTTCCTGATTCATATCTGGGCCCTGGATCCAGATGGCTCCAGAGGAATCCAAACGATGTGCTTGGCATGGCATCACCTCCCTGATGTGCAGTCTTCTTCAAAATGAAGGACAAACAAGACCCCATTCTGGTGTCTTCACCCCATCTCCCTATGCTAACCTGGATTGAAAAAGTGACTCATGTTTTTGACGTTCCTGGCCCATGTCTAGGTGGAGATTGGTGGTGCTTCTCTCTGCTCCTCCGCCCTCTTGGTTGGACCATCTTAGGTTGTGCAATCCGTCGTCCCCTTCGGGGTCCGTCCATAACCTGACCCCTTCCTGCCTTTACATTCCCAAGCATGTCAGAGACACAGCTGCACTGGATTTACTTGTCCGTTCCTCAAACAAGACCCTCCATCTCTCCAGGCCTTGGCCTTGCCGGTCTCCCTGTGCCTGGAATGTTTTTCCATCTCACCTCCACTCAAAACCCACATTTGGCAAGAGGGCTTTCCCCATACCCCCCAATCATTTCTGCGAGCTGTATTTTTATATCTATGTTGTCTACCCCATTAGAATGTGAGCTCCCTGAGGGAAAAGATGGGATTTATGCCTCTATCCATAATGCTTAGGATGAGGCCTGACATACTGCAGCTGGCTAATGTTTTTTAATTGACTAGAAAACCTGAACTGTCCAGATGATGTCATCTTGCTTCATAGGAGGCAGATCTGACAAAGCCCTGCGGTACAAATCCTCTGCCATCCCAGTGACCCTCCACTGATGCTCTGCTACTTCCCAGGGTCCTCCCTGAAATTCAGTGTCCAAGACTGGACATTGGCTCCCATTTGCCAAAACCCCTTCCTCCACCATCATTTCCCTTCTATTGTGATCTTTTTGGAATCCCGGATCTGAGACTTTATATTTATTGAATCTCCTTAGTCCTATCGTCCACCATGGTCTCTTTCCAGCTTTTCATTTCCTACGTATTTGAAAAGCAAACCCTTGGCTATATCCAGGCCAGCGACAAAAGGGTTAAAGAAGACAGGGTCACGCACAGACCCTTAGGCTAGCCACAAAAAGAATCCTAACAAGTTGGCACCCAACTATTGGAGGTCTGGCTGATTCATTAGTTCTAAATCTATTGTCTACCCCATCACCTACATTCTACCCACAAACATATACGATTCCAATCTTTTGCTAAAATCTAGGTCACAGGTTCCCCCCAACCCTAACCTTGTCAAAGATTAATCAAAGGACGTCAAGTCATTCTGGCACCAAGAAAGCAATGAAGCAGCCCTGGCTTTGGGGTCACCATTTTCTAGATCAATCAATTGTTGAATGAGCCCTTGTAGAATTTTGCCAGGAATAAAACTTCAAACTCTGGTTGAGGAGGTCATTCTCCTTCTTCCCCCTCACTTCCCTCTTAGTCACTATTGAGAGCACCACCCTGCTCCCAGGCCCTCATCTCCCATCCCAGGATGATCATGGATCTCTGTTGTCTCTCCCTGCCTCTTTTCCTGTCTCCCTCTCCCCCCTGCCTCCCCCCCCCTCACACACACACACACACACACACATATATACACCATTACACCCTATCCAAGCTGGTACAGAGGCTGCTTTCACCTCTATAGCACCTCTTGCCTGTTTCACCTTTGCAACTTCTCTCCTTGATTTCCCCTCTGGACACCTCTGTCCTCTGTCCTTGCACCTTTGCAGGTTTCTATCTCCTGCATATGTAACCCCCTTCTCTCCAACGACACTTCCCCTACCCTTATTGCACCTGGACTACTGAAATTGCTGCCAGGGCAGGGGGAAGAGGGGTGTCTGCCTTCCACAAATCTCTCCCAGTATGACATGAAGGCAGCTGTGTGCTGCTTGAAGTAACCAGCTACAGCAGGAGGAAACCTGCTGTCCTTGCAGATATCCACCCCCCCACCCTTTGGATCAGACAACCTTAGCCCTATGCCACATTTGGTACATCCACACAGAAGAAGTCCCAGATCTTTCATCCAGGGGCCATCACCATGCACAGGTGCCAGCTGGCAATGCTTGATAAACAGTATGGGGTCTCAGATCCAGGATGGACTGAAGAAGAGACCTGAGTCTAGAGGCAAGGCACTGTCTCAGGTCCCAGGCTGCACCCTGAATGAGGATGAAATAGGGCAGCAAACAGATTCCCACTATAATGAGCTATTGCTGGTGGCAGGAAAGCTCAAGACATAAACCAAAAAGAGAAGGAATCCAAAAGATCTGCAAGATAGGCCTCAAAGGAAAAAACAGTTTGGGCATAAATTCAACTAGAATTCCCTGAAGAGATGAAGCAAGAGTTTAAAATTAATTTATTAATTTATTAAATAAATAAGACCATTAGAGAAAAAAATAAGAATTGTGGAAGAAAGGACTGGAAGGGGAATTAGCACAAGAGACAAAACAAGCATCAAACTCTAACTCCATGAAATAACTATTAAAAAAATGAAAGATATTAAAAAAAGTCATTTCACACCAAAAACAAGTGACCTTGAGAACAGATCAAGTAGAGATAATTGAAGACTCAAACTGAAAAATCCTGACCAAAACAGAGCTGACATAGTATTTTTTTTTTATTTTTGCAATAGCTAAGTATTGTCTGAGGTTGGATTTGAACCCAGGGCTGGTGCTCTATTCACTGCACCACCTAGCTACTCCCCTGCATAGTATTTTTTTTTATTCAGCGTGATTTTGCTTTAATCCAGACCTGCACATTTGACAGGGCTCAAAAATAAACCAAAGCAGATGTGTCCATCACACCAGGAGGTATTTTACCACTAATGCCAGACAATAAGGCAAAAACGCATCAAGCCTTCACCCTCACACTGTTTCAGTCTTAAGCCACTCCTAATTGTCCTGGGCATGTGGCCTGCTCACCTCCACCCTCAGGGACCTGCATAGTATTTCAAGAAAACATAAAATTACCCAAATCTCTTAGGACCCCAAAATGAAATGGAAATATTAAGAATCCTTTGAAGACCCCCTGAAAGTAGCTCCAAAATAAACTCAAACATTATAGTCAACATCCAGAGGTCCTAGGTTGAATAAACATTGCCAGCCACAAGATTCAAGTACCAAGAAATCGGGGTCAAGACCACATGATTTAGCAGCCATCACTGTAAATGGAGTTCACAGCTAAAAACCCAGAAAAACAATGTAATCCTTCAAAGGAAAAATAGAGAACTTCCAAGCATTCCTAATGAAAAGGCCAGAGCTATATAGAAACTGAAAATACCAACATATGGCCAAAGAAACAGTCATAAAGGATTAAAAATCATAAAGGATTTAAACTGTTTCTATTTTAAATAGGAAGATCATGTGTATTCTCCAAATTATCTTTGAGGATCATCAAGGAATAAGAGTGAGGACCAGAGTGGCTTTATCTTTTATTTTCATCCATTTTTACAAATATATTTCCAAGTTACAAAATTTCCCTCCATCCTCCCTTTCCACCCCGCTCCCTTCAGTTGGGAACAGTCAGGTTAGCATTTTACATACATATTTTGTTAAACATAGTTACAAATTAGTAGTTTGGGGCAGGAGGAATTAGGATTAAGGGAAAGAGATACATAAGAGATCATTTTTATAAAGGATTCATCCGATTCGGTAGGGTGTGTGTGTGTGTGTGTGTGTGTGTGTGTGTGTGTGTGTGTACACACGTGTGTGTGTGTGTGTGTGTGCGTGCGTGCGTATGTTTTCTTCCTCTGGTTGGGGATAATATAGTCCATAATCTGTCTCACACGGTTGCCCTAGCTCTCTAGGCCACCGAGAAGGGTTGCTTCCATTGCAACATCTTAACGTTGAGGCGCACATTGTTCTCTTGGTTCCACTCCCTTTGCTCAGCATCAGATCCTGTAAGTCATTCCATGCTTCTCCGACCAATCATGGTTTCTTACAGAACAGTAATATCCCATAGCATTCTTGTACCATAACTCGTTTAACCATTCCCCAATAGATGGCCATCCCCTCAACTTCCACTTCTCTGCCATCACAAAAAGGGCCGCTATGAATATTTTGGAACATGTGGGACTTTTTCTATTTTTTACAATTTCTTCTGGTATAATCCTAGCATTGGAATTGCTGGGTCAAAGGCTATGAACAGTTTTATTACTCTCTGGACATAATTCCATACTGCTCTCCAGAAAGGTTGGATCCATTCACAACTCCATCAGCAATGCCTCAATGTCCCAATCCTCCCAAACCAGAGTGGTTTTATCTTAAAAGGAATGGAAAGGGAAAAGAAATACAAAAGGAGTTGGGATTGAACTGGGCCCCAAAATGAGAGTGAACTGGTCAGAGGAGAGAAAATACACACATTGGATGCAGAACTAGCTTATTGGACAGGAAGACAGCAAAGGGGAGATTAGATAAGGGGCAGAGGGCAGATTAAAAGAGGGTAGAAGGTGAAGAGGCATTTAAAAGGGGGGGGAGGATAAGATTGAGCTCTGGGTGAGGGGAAAAGGTAGAAAAGCAGGAATTTGTATGAAACCTAAAGACCACCATCATTTTCTTCTGATTTATAAAGAGAAGAGAAACTGGTCAGAATAACTGATGCAATACATTTATGCAATACTGGTGTGAAGAAGGAAAACCCACTTTGAAAACCCTAAGAACTCTGGATCAATGCGGTGACCCATCACGAAATCCAGAGGAGCAGTGCTGAAGTGTGCTGCCCCCTCCTGACACAGGGGATGGACTGGGGTGGGGTGGGAGGGGTACAGCTAACATATAAAGGGCTTTGCAACTCAGATCTTAAAGCGTTACATAAATGTGAGCTATGATCCCATGGCCAATGGGAGAATGTTTTTTTTGTTTGTATTTCTTTAAAATGCTGCTGGTGGGGAGCGAAACACACCCTGTACTCTCCGGGCCAGCCAAACTGAATTCTCCATCTCGTCCCCATCTCTTGGCCCAGTTATCCAATGTTCTCCTCCCCCGTTCTCCATGCTCCCAGCAGCTGGCGCCCCTCGACCAAAATGACTTTAGATTGTGTATGCAGGTCTGCAAATGTCTCCCAGTGAAGTGGGAGGTTCTAGGACAAAAACTGCTTAATTGAATCTCAGTGTCACTAGCACCAGCTGGCTGGATTGATAGGATTGAGGCTAGATGAGTTAATCAGGCCTCAGTTTCCCTCTCTGTCCCCAGGAGGGACATTCTTTGCTCCCAAAAGGCTTCCTTGCCCCTGACCCTCAGACACCCTCGTCTGGACTCTCAGACCTGACCAGGGCCTGGCACGACCAAGCTGGGCTCCTCTGATGCCCACCACCTTCCTCCTCTCAGTGTTCTCTGGGCTCCCGGCTCCAGAGGGCCACTCTTCCAGGGAGCATTCTGAGATAAGTTTGCAGGATGACAGACCCCAAAACCGGAAGCTCACCAAGTCTCATCTCATTTTTAGACAATGACAGTTGGAGGGAGAGGGACTTACCCAAGGTCACACAGCCAGGGCTATCACAAGACTTTGGAGAATCCATAGTTCTATGTGATGCCCCCACCTACCATAAACTCCTTGCAGAGACCCCCCCCCCCATCTCATCTGGAGCTTTTTGGTTTTTAGGTTTTTTGCAAGGCAAATGGGGTTAAGTGGCTTGCCCAAGGTCACACAGCTAGGTCATCATGAAGTGTCTGAGACCGGATTTGACCTCAGGTTTTCCTGACTCCAAGGCCAGTGCTCTATCCACTATGCCACCTAGCCGCCCCTTCATCTGGATCTCTTAAAGCCCTAATGAACAAAGGGATGAACCAGAGAGAGGGTTCGGGGACTGCCAGGCTGGGCTGGGATCATTCCTCACTGCTCTCAGGAGCCCCCTTATATTATGAGGAAGCAGAGATCCAGAAAGGGGGACGCCAAGGGTTCACAAGAAGGGGGAGGATGAAGAGCGTAGCTGAGTTCTGGGATCAACGTCATGGAACCCCTGGGGAACTTCACTATTGGGAGTTTCCTTATGCTGCCTTGAAGTCAAAACCAGTAGGAACCCTCCCAGCGTCCTCCCCACACTGAGGGGCAACATTGCAGGGGCACGTTTAGGTTGAATGTACAGGAAAACTGCCCACAACAGCCTCTTTCAGACTTGCCTGGGTGACCTTGGGAGGTGGTGAGTTCCCCAGCACCGGAGGCCTACAAGCAGAGACCAGATACTCCTTGTAAATAATGATACTGAATTTTTTCAGGTATGAATTGAATTCTTGGGGACCTTCCCACTACGATAAATGCATGATTCTCTGCTTTGTGTAGGAAGGGAAGGACACAGCCTGGAGGACTGCCTATGTGGGGGGTGGCAGCAGCTGGGGGGCCTGCAGGTGAGAAAACAAAGGGATCCCAAAGTCAGGAAGTACCTCGCTCCCGCTTGGGATGGGAGTCATCCGGACGCCACCCGCTCCAGATACCACACATCTCTCCAAACTAAGACAGATCCATTAATCCATGAGCAACACAGGGACATGTACAATCCATGGGGTACAGGGAGAGATTCACCCCGTCCCTGAAGTCAAGGTCAAAGCCAGGAAGTGGGAGAGAGTGGATCTGAGGTTGAGAGAGATTTTTAGAAAAATGGGATGGAAGAAAGGGGGATGGGGGGGCCGGCAATCAGGGTTTGGGGGTGAAGTACATGAGAGGAGGAAGGGCAAAGAGTCAGAGGGAGATGGGGTGGGCGTACAAAGGGGAGCTGGCTCAGCAATGCAGTGGCTTTGGGGGGCTGGGGGGGACAATCACGGGATTGCAGATGAGGGGAGAGAGTGGGGTTGGGGCTGAATTTGGGGTGGGATGAGATGGAGACGAGGGGAGAGCCTTGGGGTAGCTTATGAAGGAGAGAAGAGACTGAGGTGGGGGTGAGACTGGGGAGAGGAGAGGGAGGAGGGGAGGAGATGGGGGATGGGCAGGAGGGCAGATGAGAGCAAAGGGAGACTGGCTAAGGTGGGGCCTGGGCCAGAAGGGCCGGTGGGACTGGGGCCCCGCTAGGGAGATGAGAGCTTGGGCCGGGCCTAGGTCGGCAGCAGGTTGTTGGTCTGGAGTTCAAGCAGAGGCGAAAGGGTGTATCGCAAGCGGCGCATGGTGCCCCTGGAGCACAGGCCAGGAAGGGCCTGGCGGATGACCTTGGGGTCGATCAGGTTAAGATAGAACAGAGGCAGGCTCAGGAGCCACAGAGGAAGCAGCAGCCAAAGCAGTGTGAGGGCCAGGAGCCTGTGGGGCAGAGGTCAGGGTCAGCAAGGGGGGCCCGGGGTGGGGAGGAGGGGAGGAGGTGAAGGGGAGGAGGAGGGGTCCTGCCCTGCCCCTCTCCCAGCCCCACCTCACCTGAGCCTGGATAGTGAACTAGGTCTGTGGAGTCTATTTTCCTGCCAAAGGAAGGAGAGTCCGCTGAGACCCGAGGCCCAGGGTGGATCCCAGAGTGCCCGGAGGCCCTGGCGTCCAGGGTCCTTGTTTGGGTCAGAGGCCTCCTGGCGTCCTAGGAGCCTGCCCTGGCCAGGTCACCAGTCATTGGGCGGAAGGCACTGGACCCAGGGCCCGGCCTCCACAGGCCTCGCTCCCACGGGCCTCCCTCTCTCCCCACTCACGAAGTTCGCTTTGGCCACCTCCTCCATGAGGGAGCCTGGGGTCTGGACCGTGCTGGAGACCTGCCCGAACTTCCTGTGCACAAGAACAAGGCAAGAGGGGTCAGGGGCAGAGGGCGGGGCCCCTCGGCCCCCCAGCCCGGGACGTTCCTCCAAGGCTCGGGGAACTTACAGATCCATTCCTTCTCGAGGCATGTCCAGGATAGAGGCCATCTCCATCACCTTGGTCTGGAGCTCCTGCAGCCAAAGAGGAAGGGTCACCCTCTCACTATCTGGGAGGGGAGGCTCTGGACAAGGGCAGGGGAGATGGGGTCCTGGGCGCACCTGGAGGACCCCACTCTGCTCCTGGAAGCTGGCCCAGGCCTCCTCCTTCTGCATGATTGCCTGGGAGGAGGAGGAGGAGGAGGAGGAGGATGGTTAGAAAGCCAGCAGCCGCCTCACCGTGGCCCCCACCCAGCAGCGGGAACCCACTGCCCAAAGGCCCACAGGCACATCCACAGTCACACTGGCACGTCTCGCACGCCCTCTCTCACATACACACTCAGTCACTCACTCACACTCACCTTCTGGATTTCCTCGGCCTGGAGGACAGATCTGGACTCCTCGATCTCCAGTTGTTTCTACTCAAGGGACAGAGGGGCCTGGCTCAGTCAGCCACTTCTCAGCTGGCCTGGGTCCCCGGACTTCCCTCGCCCTCCCCCTCGAAGCCCACCTGGAGGTCCAGCAGCTCCACCTGCAGGCGCCGATGCTGCCTCCGCTGGCACTGCTGATCCCCACCATAGTAGAAAAGCTTCCAAAAGAAGAAACAAGAGGAGCTGGGGGGCAGGGAGACCCCGGGGAGGCCGGGAGACCCCAGGGAGGCCGGAAGCCCCCGGGGGCTGCAAGGCCTTCAGAGCATCCCATGAACAGCTGGACACACTGAGGCCTAGGAAGGGAAAGACCTAGACCTAGAAGAGGAAGAGCCTCAGAAATTATTTATAACTGGGGAAACTGAGGCTTCCAGAGGAGAGGTGCAAATTCTTCCAGCCCCTACCTCCCAAGCCCCCCCCCCCAGCCTCCATCCCACATTTCAGGACCCTGTGCCTTTCCCAGGGCCCCCCAGGGCAGGGGGTGGGCCTGGGTTCCACTGACACTCAAGGCTCCCTGTCACCCTCCTCCGCCCCACCCCCATCCGCTCCCTGGACCCCAGACCTGGCTGGACAGTTCTTCCAACTCTCCTTGAAGTAGCTCGTTATTCCTCTCCTGAAGAGGAGGTGAGAGTCAAGGCAGAGGCAGGGGCCGGCCTCGAACCCCCGACCCCCAGGCCCGGCCCCAGCCCCTCACCAGGAGCATCTTTTGCTCTTCGGCTCCAGCGATGAGCTCCAAGGTGTGGGCAGATCGGCTCTTGACCATGTCTTCGACCTCGTCGCGCAAGGCCCCTGTCGCCTGGTTCAGCCTCCGCTGGAGACTACAGGAGGGAGGCTCTGAGCAAGGGGGGGCCAAGACGGGCTTGGGGGGAGGCCGGCGCCTGGGGCTCCTCAGAGCAGCCCGACAGGCCTGTCCCAAGCAGCTCCTGGGGAGGGGAATTGGGCCCAGACTCCCCCTGCCCCCCACTTCCTTCTAGGCCAGGACCCTTAGGAAGCATCTCCTGAAGCCAAGCCCTGGGGGTGGGGTCTGGAGACACCCAAACAAGAGTGGAAGGGAGCCTCCCGCTCCTTCCCCTTCCCCCTCTTCCTCCTCCCCTTGCTGCAGTCTCCCTCTCCCTCCTGAGCCCCTCCGTCCAACCTAGAAATGTCTGAGAACACAGATAGGCCCTGGGCCTTCAGGAGTGGCAGAGCCAGGAAGAAGAGTTTAGGGAGGGGGCAGAAGTGTCCAGGGCAGGGGCGGCTAGGTGGCGCAGAGGATAGAACACCGACCCTGGCGTCAGGAGGACCTGGGTTCAAATGTGGTCTCAGACGTTTAATAATGACCTAGCTGTGTGGCCTTGGGCAAGCCACTTAACCTCATTGTCTTGCCCCCCAAAAAACAACCCCCCCAAATAAATTATTTTTAAAAAGGAGTGTCCATGGCAGCTGTGAGCATCGGGATTCTGTAAGTCCTCTCATTGGATCCTCATGCTGGGCCATGGTGCAGTGGCCCCTCTTGGGGGACAGCGGGGACCACAACTTGACAGGGACACTGGGACGTGGTGTGGTGGAGAGAGCGCTCCATATGAGGGTCATGTGACTGAATCTGAGCCTCAGTTTCTTCATCCGTCAGCCCACTGTACCAACCTCACAAGGGTTTGGCAAGGATCAAGCGGCACCATTTATTTAGGGGCTTCACGGTCCTTCAATTGTCTCTGGATACCCACTGTCCCCAATTACTCCCCATTGACGTCACAGGCCCCTTCACCACCGTGACATTCTGGAACTTATCTAGGGATAAAGATGGCTTGTGGGACCATCTGACTGAATGTCAAGACCTGGCTGTGGGCACATAGCTCAAGGCTAGGAAAGGGGGGATTTGGGGGGCCTTGGAAAAGGGCAGCTGTCATCACTAGAAGTGGGGAGCCTGGACTCATCAAGAACCAGTCGCGGCTCACTAGCCTCACTTCCTCATTTTCTGGGCTGGTACATCTGGGGAAGGACGCCAACGCCCTGGGTCTGCATTCCAGAAGAGGCAAGCGACCAAGATGGTGGGATGGCGAGGTCTGGGAGGTGGAACGTGATGGGTACATTCAGAGCCCAAGAGCCCTGGATGCCAAACTGAGAGGGGTCCCTAGCTAGAATCATGCCAGCCCCTGCTCACTGAATTTCAACAGGCCGTGGGAATGACTGGAACGCAACAGGACTCATTCCTGAAGAGCTGGCAGCCTGGTGGGAGAGGCCCTGGCCCCAGGATCCCCAGGGCTCCATCTTTACATTCAGAGTGCCGAAAGGGGCCAATAATAGTCGACGGCAGAACTGGGTCCAAGGATTTCAACCAATTAGAATCCAGGGAGGTGAAATTTAGGGGTGAGAACTTTATGTTCTCGAGTAGAATAAGGGAATCTCCCTGGTGAAGAAGTCGGGGTCGGCCCCTTCTCTGCAGCAGAGCCTCCCAAGTGGGAGGGGAAGGGAGCCGTCAGAGGCTGGATTAGAATCCAGATCCCGCTGCCTCTGAGACCTCAGCTCTCTACTTGCTTCTCTTTGGTAAGCTGAAACTTAATAAGGCTCAGTGGATTTGGGGGGGCGGGGAATCTGTTGCACGATTTCTACTGGGTGAGAAACCCCAACTGGGGGTGCTTGGTGGGCCATCCTCAATAAGACTCCATGGAGGGATTTGGCCATCAAGAAAGGGATGATGATGATGATGACAATGACGATGATAATGATTCTAGGCCCCACAAAGCCAGGCCTGGTCTTGTTTTTGGTTTCGTTTTGTTTTGTTTTTGTGAAGCAATGGGGTTAAGTGTCTTGTCCAAGGTCACACAGCTAGGTCATTAGTCTTAAGTGTCTGAGATCAGATTTGAACTCAGGTCCTCCTGACTCCAGAACTGGTGCTCTGTCCACTGCACCATCTAGCTGCCTCCAGGCCTGGTCTTAGGAGAGAGATGGACTGTGGCCCCCAGGGGCCTTAACATAAGGGCTGCTCTGGGTCCCTCCTATTTAAGGAGAAAACTGGTAGTTACTGGACTGATTTTACATAGGTTGGAAGAGAGAAGGCTTGGGGGGAAGAGGGGAAAGCATAATCAGAGACGTGGATGAGGAGGAACCCCACGGAAGCCACTAGAAGCACCACCCAACAGTGGGGCCCTCCAACGTTCTCTGAATGCAAAGAGCCTTGGTTTCATCTCCGAGGGTCCAGAGCCTGCCCTAGGGCAGGTGTCTCAAATGTGTTTCTGGGCATCAAATGAGGCTCTGAACCCCAACCCTGACTCTCCACTCTGCTCCTCCTCCTTCTCTCCCCTCCCCCAGGTTCCTTCCTCCATGCTCTCCTCCTTCATTCCTGCCTCCCATGAGGAAAGGGTCAAGGCACCAGCCATCCTGGGCCATCTGACCTTTCCTCTCACTGAGCTTCAGTCTTTGCCTGTCTCCTACAAGACCACCCAAAAACCCACCCAATCTATCCATGCCCCCCAACAGCCCTAGTCTGTCCTGCCCCACCCCGGGGCCTCTCCTCTTATTCACTTAGCTCTATGGTGGGTCTGGGTTCCAGTGGTCGTGCCCTGCCCTGAGTCACCAAGGAATGGCCTCCCTGTTCCTAAGTCCAGTGACCCTTTTCTTCTTCATCCTCTACCTCTGCAGCCTTCCATCTGTTGCTCTGATTCTCTCTACCTACTTTTTCTTTCTTTATATCCTTTCTCTCTGTCTCTCTGTCTCTCCTCTCTGTCTCTCTGTCTCTGTCTCTCTGTGTCTCTGTCTCTGTCTCTCTCTCTCTGTCTCTCTCTCTGTCTCTGTGTCTGTCTCTCTCTGTCCATCTCTCTGTCTCTCCTCTCTCTCTCTGTCTCTGTCTTCCTTCCCCCCCTCCCTCTCTCCTTCCTTCCCTGCCTCCTCCTCCAGGTCATACCCTCTAACCCCAGGTGTCTTGGGGCTCTGTCCTGGGGCTCTGTCCTGGGCCCTGGGCTCTACTCCCTCCATTCTTCCCTGGCTGATCTTATCAGAACCCAGGGGTTTAATTACCATCTCTGTTACTCAAAGCTCCCTTTTCTGACCTAATCTCTCTGTTGACCTCCAATCTAACATCTCCAACCAGCAGAAGTCTTAAGGTTTAGTATGTTCAAAACCGAATCCCCCTCCCCCCCTCAGCTTCGCTATTGCTGTGGAGGGCATAGCCCTCCTCCCTCTTCCCCCTTCCCCCATATCCACTATGGGGCCAAGACTTTGACTTCACCTGGGTGACATTTCTCATCAACTTCACCTTTGTAACATCTCTCCAGTTCTCTTCCCTTCTCTTCACCGACGGGCAAGGCCCCCACTCTGACCCAAGCTCTTACCACCTCACAGCTGGCCTATTGTAATAGTTGGGGTGGGGCTGCCTGCCCCAGTCCACCCATCCCCCCCATCCCCCTAGTCCCTCCAGTCCCTCCAGTCCATCCTCTGTTCAGGAGCCAACGGACTTTTCCTGAAGCTCGGGTCACCCACATTTTCAATACATCCCAGGACACTCCCCCCCCCACACACAAACACATACACACATTTCCATTCAGCCTCCAGGTCCCCGGTTGTTCCACAAACAAGATCTCACACTTTTATCTCCTCCATTAGACTCTATGCTGTCTTTTTTGGTACCCCTAAAAATTGGCAGGGTACTTGGTATACAGCAGGTACTTAATAAATGTTTGTGTTTCCTAAGGGCTGTTTCCTTGTAGGCCCAGCATAGAGAAAACCCTGAATGAATTCTCATGGACTCGTTTTGAGAGTGAAACCTGGATCCTCTCTATTCTTCTATTTTCCCCAGGGAAAAGCATGCAGCAGGTGCTTAATAAAGGTTCAGTAAATATTCCCTTAAGTGCCCATTTCTTAGACTTATTAAGTTTTTCCCTCACCTTCCCTCTTCTACACCCACCTCAAAACTTCTTGGGGTCTGGGGATATTTCTAGCAATACCTATGATGTAAAAATGAAAAGCTTTGATAAAATTTACCAAATTAAATCAAAAACTGGATCTCAGTTTCCCTGGAGGATCAATGAAGGAGTACAAACCAGAGGGTCTCTCAAGTTGCTCTCCTTCCTCGTTCCCCTCTCTGGGACTCCATTTCCCCCTCTGTTCAACCTCTCGTGAGGAGCCCCTTTCTCCCCTCTCCCCATCCTCCTTCCATCTTCCCAACGGGCTCAAGGGGGAGGGGAGACCCACCTGCGCTCGCGCTCCCTCAAGCTCCTCAGGGTCAGGACCAGGTTGTCACTCTCTGTCTCCAGAATCCTCATCAGTTCCTCCAGCTCCTGCTTCTTCAGCCGCCCATCCCTGTTGTCCTTCTGAAGCTGCAACAGTATTTCTTCAGCCTCCTCCATGGGTTGGTCCGGCCAGAGCCCCCCTCTTGCCTGCCTGGCCCAGCTTGGCTCTGCCCAGGATCCATTCCGTGGGGTCATCAGACGTCACAATGGCCTAGACTCCACCCCAGCCTCTTTGCAGGGCTCGAGGCTTGAACAAGGGTTCTCAGTCAGGATCCTTGTCACCCCTTTCTTTTCAGCTCCCCTCGATCTTTGCCCCCTGGCCGGGCAAGCTCCCTCTTCCTCTGGCTCCACAGTCCAAAGTCCAGGGAGCCTCCCCAGCACCACCACCCATTCCTCCCTGCTGCCCTCTCTCTGCTTTAGACTCATCGCTCCTGGTGAACCCCACCAGCCAGAGCGTTTCTGCTGCGTCTTAAGTCAGGTGGCTTACACATAATACATGACCTGGGTCAGACAAGTCCAGGCTTCGTGTCTCTAGCCACGTACTTAGCCACACGCCACACCAATCTGCACATTGGTTCACAGAGCACCCTCACCTGTGAGAACCTGGACAGGAGCGGTCCAACACAAGGCCCTGACCTCCATACTTCCCCCTAGCCAGAAGTCAACAGAATGGGGAATTATTTAGCAGGATGGATAAAAAATAAACCAGCTTGCGGAGAACATTAACATTAATTTGGCCTTCTCCAAGTCGATGAGGACTGGTTTGGTGCCCCCATTTCCACTTCAGTTTGACACCCAGGTCCACTCCCCAACCAGGCCCTCCTGTCTATAGAGACTCTCCCATGGCATAGGCTCCAACCTTTACCTCTGGCTTGATCCTTGATGCTTCAGTCACATTTCCCAGACTTGTGGTAGTGGTTTGGCTTTCATTGTGTCTCATTCCTCTCCATCATGCAGCTTCTATGAACTCCTGACCCTTTAGACAAGACTGGATCTCGAGGGGCTTGGGAGGAAGCAGGCCCGGAGAGGTTGGGACTTGCCCAAAGTCAGTTATTTTGCCTCAGGGCCTTGACAAAATGGGGATGAAGCCCTTTGCTTCACAGAATTCTGTGACTTACTCCATCTGTGGAATACCTAAAGCTTATGGGGATGCATGGGGTGAGTCTTCACTGGGACCCACAAAGCATTCAAGAGAAAAACGATGGCCTCGAATTAAGATGGCGAAATAGCATAAGGATAAACGAAAATTCCTTCTGGGTTCGAAAGATCAATGAGCCACACAAGTCAAATGAATGGTGAGATGTGACGAAACTTCAGATGAAACTCGGGGCTCTCCTGCGATTGCTCCGGCAATCTGATGCTCTGTGGCCTCAGGCTGTGGAAGGAGCAGGTGGAGATGACTGTATCTTCCAGTCCCCTCCACATCTGGGCCACATTGGAGAAAGGGCACCGTGACGTGGAGCTAGTCTAGAGGATCCTAGGAAGGACCACCAGAAAAGGAACTGCAAATTGTTACTTAGTTGGGGAAGGCTTGGGGGTGGAGGAGGCGCTGTCAAATGAACTAGGCCTGTTCTCACAGAGCAAAACCAAAAGCACTGAGTGCAAGTCGCAAAAGGACAGATGTAGGTTTAGTATCAGGAAAAATTTCTTAAGTCAGTTATCTTAGAGTGGGGCAGCTGGGGCTGGGGCTCTAGCATTTTCAAGCCCCCCCAGATTGGATGTTGTCTTTGAGCCTCTCCTGCACCACTTAGACTGAATCCAAATACCTTCATTTGGTACCGAGGGAGTTACAGTCTGCTTTTCCAGTCCCATCTCCCATTTGTTTCACACACATAAGGTGGCCCCCAGCCTTTGCCTAGCCTCGCCTTGCCTTCTGACTCCCCCTCCCCGGATGCTCCAGCTGTTCATGTGTTTGGAATGTCCCCCTCCCATGTTTACACCTGTTGAGATCATTCTCATTCCTCCAAAGACCCAGATCCAATGGCACCCTCTCCCTCCCTTGAGGCATTTCCCAGGGTCTCCTAGAGCCCAGTCTCTTTTCTAGAGCCTCACATAACTCTCATTGCATGTCTTTTCTAGGTACAATTTGCTGATAAACACCTTTGTCAGGATGGTGTGCATTCTTTCCAATGCCCAACTCAGCACAACAGGGAAAAACGACGTCGGTCTTGTTCAGATCTAGCTCCAACGATGAGAAGGGAAGTCTTACAATTGGTGACGAAGGGGGTTAGAGTGACAAGGGAGAAATAGCAGTGGTAAAGAACCAGAAATTGGGGGGGATGCCCATCCATTGAAGAATGGCTGAACAAATCATAGCATATGTCATGAATGGGCAGACTTTAGAAAGGCCTGGAAAGACTTGTATGAAACGATGCTGAATGAAGTGAGCCGAACCAAAATGACATTGGTTGAGAGTTGAGACAGATCCACCATGATAGGCTCCTCTTGGGAAATTCAGTGTTCCCTGAGGGATCCGTAATAGGAAATGGCATTCACATCCAGAAAAGCAAGCCAAAAAAAAAATCTATCAAGTCTAAATGCAAAGTATACAATTTATGTTTTCTAAAATTTGTTTCTGTTTCTCATGTCTTTTCCCCTTTAGTTTCAATTCTTCTTTCATATGACTTAGAAATATATTCAACACAATTGTCTATGTACAACTTTTACTAGACTGCCACCACGGGGAGGGTGCAAATGGATGCATGTTGGAAACTACCTTTACATATGATTGGAGGAGGGGAATTTTTTTTTTACATTAAAAAAAAGTCAAGGGTTCAGAGGAAGCTACTCAATCCAGAACCCAGGGTTCTGGAAAGATGCAGGCTTCCTGGAATCCTAGGGGGAAGATGCAGAAACAATGCTCATGGTCTCCAGTATGTATGAAAATAGAGGAATGTTGAGTGCTATCACAGATTTAGACAAGGGATTTTAGCCTTAATGATGGAGTCCAACCCTTTGGAGTTGAACCAAACTCTGAGGAGTGATTTGTCCAAGGGCCCACATAGGCAGAAAGCAAGAGAATCGGGGATACACTCAGGTGCACTCAAGTCTAGGGAATCAATAAAACATCTCATTTCTACAGTATTTGCCAGCTTCCAAGAAAGCCAGGAGTTCATGCCAAGTTTCAATGCAAAGTTCACGTTGGGGATTCCATTTTGGAAAGCCAAACCATTGAGCCCTCTCAGAGGGTCACCCAACACAGCCTGGGCCAGGTCTCCAGAGAAAATGAGTAGGGTGGAGTGTGCCACTTCCAAAGGGTCACGAAGATAGCCAGGTATGACTTGAGGCCAAGTCACTTTCTCCTACTGGTTTATTTTCCTTTATCAGATGTGGGTTCCCTTGAAACCCATCATGGCAAAACCCATCTCATCAGCAGATCTAGGCGGGAAGAGACCACTGTGCTTTTCATTCTTTGCCCAAAGGCCAAGGCTTGGCCCACAGGGAAGGGCCAGACCTGGGAAGACAGAGCTAGGGCCTGGAAGAGAAGCAGTGAAGGACACAGGTTCATTTTCAACCAAGCTTTTAATGAAAAGATCATAAAATAGCAGTTTCTCATCACTGTACATTAAGACTGCACAATTCTGAATGGAGATCATAACTTTCTGAATTTCTTATGACACTTGGGAGCCACAAATTCTAGTGGCTCTGACCTGAATTCCAAAATCTGGAGGGAAATGGGCCAAGTGTGAGACCCAGGGCGGTGGCTGGTACAGGAGTGCAGTCCCGGGAGCCCTCTCCTCCCCCCCCTCCCCAGGAAATGTGAGATTCCCTCTTCCAGTTTTACTTAAATAAAACAGCTATAACCCTATCCCCCCACCCCCACCCCCACCCCCACCCCCCAGACGAGGTATTTGCGAAATGGGTCAGTGCCCAGCCTGAGGCCCCCAAGGGCTCCAATACTGAGCAGGCAGGGACGGACATGGGAGGTTCCCCTCAGCACCTGGCCCCCTGGGGCCCCACTGAATAGGTCTGTGGGGAGAGCCCTGGAGAATCCCCCTGCCCCGAGGTCCTGATGCAGCATTTCTGAGGTCAATAAATTACAGCAATAAATAGTGGGGCTAGGGGAAAGGGAGCTCCTGGTGAAAAAGTGGAAGCAAGAACTAATGGGGAGGAATTCCTTCCCACTGGCAAGGGAGCGCCCAAGAGGCTGGGGGGGGGGTCCTGATGGAATTCCCAATCCTCTCCTCCCCCCTCACCTCCATGGAATGTCAGATTGAGGCTCTGGCTATCCTTCCCCATTCCCTGGTTCCTAGAATCAGGAGCCATCAATTTTTAGCCTCCAAATTCCTGCCCCCAGCACATGACTCTGGGAAGATCACGAGGCCCTTGGTCTCTGTCGTCAGGCAAAGAAAAGCTCCAGGGGACCCTGCCTGCCCCTTCGCTGCCCTCTCTTTGGCCACCTGGAGAGTGTACTGCTCAGGAACCTTATTGCTAACACAAGACACGTGCAGGTGCACGAGCATGCGTATGTGTGCGTGTGTGAGATATGTGTGTGATGACGGACGGACATGCCTGCCCCCAGCTCCTTCCAGCCCAGCCTGCACTCCTGCACCAAAGTAGCAAATACTGACAAGCCAAAGTGGGGAGGGGGCCAGGCCCCAACCCCCTGGAATCAACGGGAGAAGTACTGGTCTCCGTGGACAGATCCACTGAGACAAACCCGTCCGCATGGCCAGGCTCCGGCCAGACTCTCCAAGTCATGGCATTATGGCTATGCTGCAAGTCTCTGAGGTTCTCTTCTTTCCTTTTAAAGTTTGTCTTTTCTGGGGTTTTTTTTTTTTGTTTGTTTTTGTTTTTAATCCGGGAGAAGCTGCTCCTGCAGCCCAAGCTGGCCGGGTGGGCACAGGGGGTAGTGACCAGTGTGCCCGAGTCTGAGAAATAAATACATTCATCACTGCACATACAGATTGATACAAAAAAGAACACTGTAAAAGAGTGTCTGCACCATCTTTGAGAGAAGGGCCAGGACCTGGCGCAGCCCAGACCCACCCATGTAAGCTCCACTCTTTGGCGAGGGGGGGTGGGGGGGTATCCTAATGCCCGAAGCAGCCGCCCCACCTGATATTGGTCCACCCGGGGTCCCATCCCCGTGCCAAGCCCCAACTGGGGATCCCGCGGCCGGCACCGGCCGAGGCTCTTTGGTGCCATCTGGGGTTAGAGCTGCCCGGGGGGGGGGGCCTCGTGGCACCCCGGCAGCGTCAGCTGTGGGGAATGGGAGGCAACTCCCCCAGGGATGGGGGGAGGGGTGTGGGAAAACTGGGGTGCCTCGGGCCTGGTCCTTCCATCTGTTGAGGTCTGAAACTGTCAGTTTTATGTAAACAATGAGATAAATATCTTAGTATTCTTTCTGAGCCAAGTGAGGTTCCATACTAGTTTAAATGTGCTTTGGTTTAAAAAGAGGTGGGTGATTTGGGGTATGAGCTTCTTTCCCTTCCTCCCTCTCTCCGCCTCCCCAGCCGGCCTGCCCGCCTTCCTCCCCGGGTCTCGCAGGTGAGGCCCGGGCACCCTTCCCGCTCTGCTCGGCCCCTGCGGTTCCCATGAGGCTCATCTCCACACACGCGCACACTCACCAGCTCTCCTGCAATCACGCTCTCACACGCACCACATGAAGTTACAAAACAAACAAACAGAAAAGTGTTCACCCCCCACCCCCACCCTTAAAATCTTAAATATGAAACTAGTGTTTTGTTTTCTCATTTAAAATACAGAAAATGCTCCAATACAACACTAAGGTTGGATACAATACTAGGTCGTACAAATGTCATTGAGTTTCGGGGCGCCTGCTCCCCGTCCCTGAAGTTCGGAGGCTCCGTGGCCTGTTGTCCCCCATTCCTCCGTGCCGGGTGGCGCAGGCCGGCAGGAGACGCTCCCGCCGGGCGGCCGCGCCATCCCGGCAGTACAGACTTTGTGTCGGGTGGTTAAGTAAGTGCTGAAGGAGTGCCCGGTGGAGGGGGCGGGAGGGGGGCAGAGAAGACCCTCCCTCCCTCCCCAAGCTCAGGCTCAGTTTCAGCTGAAGGGAGGAGGGGGCAGAGACTCAAGAACTTTTTGGTCTGAACTTAAAGAAGAATTTATAAAACAACAACAGACAAATTAAAGAGAGCCTGGGAGGAGGGGGCACGGGCAGAGCCCGTTCCCTGCCTCAGAGGCCTTGTCCCTTTGGGGGGGGGGGTGCTATGGGGGCTCTGCAAATGTTCATCCCCCACCCCGGGGAAGACATGGAAACACTTTGGTTTGGATCAGCCCTGCCCCCCCCCAGCCTGGCTGTTTTGGGCCCCTGGTCTTATCCAGATGGGGGAGGGGGAGCCCACCGCACCCCGCCCTCACTCCACTGGGCCCCCTGACACAGGCACACTGGGGCATGGCCCCCCCCCAGGCTGGCTCAGAGCTCTGAGGTCCATGGGGGAGGGGAAGCCCCCTCTGCACACACACTCCCCCTCCGCTCTCCCATGTCTCGGGCCACTTCTGCCCGCGGTGGAGGGGGTGCCCGGGGTGGGGCCGGGCCCCCCAGCTCTCTGAACCTCGGGGCTGCTCAGCATCTTATTGTTCTCATGAATTCAAGAGGTAGAAAAAAATCAGAAGTCTGGGATCAGACTCCTTGCTCAGTGAGGAAAGAATCCAACCATCTGCCAGCCACGCACCCATGCACCCACGCACACGCACCCGAGAAAAAGTACCGACCACGTGACCCCGGGGCGCCCTGCCCCCATGGGCTCCGGGTGTCTCAACAAAACAAGTACCTCTAACAAACATAGTCACAGAAAGCGGGGCCTGGGCTGGGCATGGAGGGCCCCAGCGAGGGGCTGCCCCGGTACATTCAGGCTCCAGGGCCAAGGAAGGGGGGGGAAGCTCAAGGATCTGGGGGTCCCCAGGGCGGGGCACACCGGCTCACTCACACAGGGGCACCCGCTGGGGGAGGGGCGGGGGAGGTAGACGTGGGCCCCAGGGCCCGGCCTCTTTGGCTCCTAGGAGGGCGAGGTGTGCATGCGCAGGTGGCTGATGAGGTTGCGCTGCTGCGTAAACTTGCCGCCACACAGGTGGCACTCATAGGGCTTCTCGCCCGAGTGCACACGCATGTGCTCCGTCAGGCGGTACTGGCGCGTGAAGCGCATGCCGCACTCCTCGCAAGCGAAAGGCTTGAGGCCCAGGTGGCTGCGCATGTGGCGCGTCATGGTGCCGCGCTGCGTGAACATCTTGCCGCAGATGTTGCAGGGGAAAGGCCGCGTCAGCCAGTGCGTCTTCTCGTGCTGCCGCAGTGTGGCTGGGTCCTTGTAGCTCTTGTCGCAGCCCGAGCACTTGAAGGGTCGTGGCTCGGCAGCCGCGTAGGCCGGGCTGGGCGCCGACAGGTCCTCGGCCTCCTCCTCAGGGGCACCTGCATAGGCACCGGCCTCCTCCTTGATGAAGAGCTCCTCCTCCGTGTGCGTCTCCACATGCGCGTTGAGCTGCTCGGAGCTGGGGAAGCCCTTGCCACAGGGGATGCAGACGTACAGGTTGTCGCCATAGGCCACAGCCTCGAAGCCCTCCTGGCGGTACACGTAGTGTGCACTGCCTGCCACGGCCGCGGCCTCACCCTCGCTCTGGCCGCTCTCCTCGCTCAGCTCCTTGCCGTTCTCCAGCTCCTCAGGCCGTGGGAAGGGCGGCTCGTAGGCCCCGGGCAGGCAGGCGGCAGCCAGCACGCCGTTGGGCAGCGCCTCCTCCGGCTCCTCCTCATCCTCGGCCGCGGCAGCCACCTCCGGGTGCTCAAAGGCGGCACAGGCCACAGCCTCAGCCTGGCCCCACTCCTTCTTGCGCGCCAGATGGCGCAGGCTCTTGCGTGGCGGCACACCCGGGCCCTCGGGTGGCCCCAAGTGGTTCTCCTCAGGTGCCCCTGGGCCCTCCACCTCCATGGGGTCTTCAGGGGCACCCCCGCCGCCAGCGCCACCCGCACCGGGCTCCGGGTAGGAGGCGCTGTGGGCCGAGGCTGGTGCTGGGGAGCCATGCTGGCCATCGCTGAGCTGGGCCGGGTCCTCGGGCCCCAGGAGGGGTCCGGGGCCTGGGGGAGGTGCCGGGGGGCTCTTCTTGGAGAGGTCCAGGCCCAGCTCCTGCTCGCCTCCACCACCACCTGGGCCCCCGCAGCCGCCACCGCCGCCGTCCCCACCGTTCTTGCAGGCCGGGCGGCTCAGCGGCCGTGGGTGCTCGGGCCCCGCCCCTCCCAGAAAGAGCTCATCATCGTCGGAGCCTTTGGCTGGGGGGAGCTCCCGGGGCGGCGGGGCGACCTTGCGGGCCTCGGAGGGGTAACGCGCCTGGATAACGGAGGCAGCAGCTAGCCGCTGGGCCCGCGCCGGCCTCCCAGCTCCCGGCAGCCCGGCCCGGCCGGAGAAGGGCTTCCCAGCACGCTTGAGCTTGCGGCGGCAGAGGGCGGCCAGCTCGGGCAGCTGCAGGTAGCTAGCGGCTGTTAGCAGGGGGCCAAAATTGGCCTCGGCCGGGGGCTCGGGCGGCAGCACCTTGCCCGTGTAGATGAAGTCCAGCACCTGGCGGAAGACGGTGGGGCTGACCATGTCTGTGTCCAGGTGCACCAGGTTGTCGTGCAGGACCAGCGACTTGAAGTAGGTGCTGCTGGCGGCCAGGACGTTCTTGTGCGCGCGGAAGAGTGCATTCTCCACCACGATGATGACGTCGCACAGGAAGCCCTTGGCGCGCTGCTGGTTCAGCTGCAGCAGCAGCTGTTTGGCATGGTTGGGCAACTCCATGGCCGTGGGCCCCGCGTCCCTGCCGACGACCTGCCGAGAGAGGGGCGTCAGTGCCGAGACTCCCATGGGGCAGGCCTGGGAGCCGCGGGGCCCGAGGGCCCTCTGCCCGGCCTCTGCCCTGCCCTGCCCCGCCGCCTGGCTCCTTTCTAGGAACAGCGGCCGCTGGGCTGTGGGGAGGGCGGGCCTGGGCACGCCCAGCCCTGCCAGACAGGCGGGCACAGACTAATTGATGCCATTAAGTAATAAAAGCACCCACACCTTTGGTTTCTGAAGCAGGGGAAGCTGCCTGAGGGACGGGCAGGGGCTGGACTAGGGAGGGCCAGGGCTGAAGCCTCGGGCTATGGACCAGGGCCATCAGGGGTCTGGCCCATGGGAGGACTTAAGCACAGGCCAGTGCCCCTCACACTCCTCCCTACCTCCTGGGGTCCTGACAGCTTTTTCCAAGCTTTCTGAGATGATCGAGTTCCCAGACCAAGCTCACCCCCCAAGGTAGAAAGCAAACCCCTAACTGAAGGGGGTGGAAGTGGGGCCCACCCAGGGCCAGCTCTGATGGAATCCCCTTCCTAGAAAGAGGAAAGAGCCAGGAGCAGTCACTTCTGGGACCCCCCCCCCCAGGGCTTTCCCACCTCCTGGCCTGTGCTTCAGTTCCCTTGGGGATCCCCCAGCCCAGATAATTCCTCTAGCACTGGCTTGTGTCAATCTGGTCATTCTTCCCCTAAAGGCTCTCTGGGGAAGAAAGGACCCATTCCCTCCTCTGGCCACATGCTCTGCCTATCAGCTCCGACCACTCTGGGACAGCCGGCCCAGTGGGGGAGGCCCATTTTGGGAAAGGCTGTGCAGACTGAAGAGATGTAGGCGGGCAAGGGCTGGCCAGAGGAAGTGGTCATATCTCTGCAAGGCCCCTTTGGATGGCACCAGGAGCCAGAACCCCACAAGGAATTAATGAGGCTGCTGCCGTGCCCACCCCACTCTGTGCTGGACCCTCACTGCAGCTCAATGCCATCTGCCCCTCAGGCTCCAGGGACACCAGGGGTTGCCCAGAAGAGGGCCTTCGGGGCAGAGCAGCCTGCAGGCTGGCTGGAGCCAATGACCGGGCGGGCTTTCCTCACACTGGACAGACAACCCTTATGACACACTCTCTGCCTTGGCATCAGCCCATGGGCACAAGGCTGCCTGGGGCTCTGCAATGGTATCACACCTGAGGCCAGGCTGGCTCACCCCTCCCCTTCCCCCTGGACTCAGGCTCCACCCCCTCCCTAGGAGCAGGGTGGGGGAAGGGAAGGGGTACAGCTACACAAAGGAAGACGAGGGGCAGTGTGACCATGATGGCAACCTAGAAAGACTTGGACTCAACCTCCACTTCTTCCCCACTGGGGCAGGGCCGCACTCTGACCAAACTCCAATGAAACCCCTGGGACCCCCAGCAGTCCGACAATCCCCCAGCCCAGCTCCCACTAAACCAGGACCCGGCCTACCGAAAGCTTGGGGCTCAGAAACCATGCGAGCGAGGGGCGGCCGCCTGCAGGGTGCGGACTCTCAGAGGATGCATCAAGGCCTGGTTACCTGGAAAAAAGGACAGAGTCACCCCCAGGCAGTGGGCACTATGCCGCAAGGCGCAGCCTCTTCCCAGGGATCACCCTGGCAGGCACAACTGAACCCAGACACCATGTGCTTCCCAGGTTCTCCCCTGCACCAGGGTCTCCAAATCTAGGCCTCCTGGTCCTCACCCTGACCCAGCAAGCAGTCCCCAAACCCAGCTAAAGCCTGGAAACCCTGGTAGGGAGCTTGGCTCCACCCAGGCCCCTCTGCCTCTCCCTAGGGGTAGGCTAGGCCCTGCTGCATCTGTATAACAAAAGGCAAATAGGTGGTTGGCAAGCCCAGCCCCCCTCCCCCAACCAGCCCTTCCCACCAGCTCCCAGAGGCTAGGCAACCTTCATCCCCCTGGGCTCCTAAAAGCCATGGCGGGGTCAAAGGTGAGGGAGAACCCCCGAGCTGGGAAGCCCCCCCAGTGAGCCCTGCCCAGCATCCAGAGGCCTCCTGGCCCCTGCCCCTCCCCCTCCAGGCCCTCAGGAATGCGACCAGACCCGGGGTGCCTGGGGCCAGGAGGCCCAGGCCAGCCTGCCAGCTGTTCCAGTGGCCTGGGAGCTCTCTCCCCTCCCCCACAGGCTCCAGCTCCTCAGGAAGGCCAGCCAGACCAGCTCAATGGGTTCAGATGCCCTGAGGACTTCCTGCTGGTCAGTGGTGGCCTTGGTCAGCACCCCACAGTCCCTGCCTAGAAGATCACTAAAGGATTCCAAAGAAGTCTCCCCCCACCCCTAAAAAGGGTCAGTCCCCGTATCTCCACTAAGGTCTGAGCTGGGGATTGGCCAGAGACCCCAGGCTGGTCCCAGGGAGGAGACTGGGAGGAGCTCAGATGGGCAGGACCTTTGGGGCAAGGCCAGCATTAGAAATCTTCAAGCTTGGCAGGCACCCCCCCCCCCCCGGGAGAAAATGGGTGGGAGGTCACCTGTCCTTAGCCCCAGGCAGGAAAGTGGACATTCTGTCCCTCACTCCCATCTGTTCCCTTCCACCTTCCTCCCTTGGGCAGCCCCACACTCTCTGGGGACCAAGCTGGCTCCAATATGTTTGGGTGCAAGAGGGTGGAATGAAGTCCCCAATCCTGCCTAGCAACCCCCTACCACAACAGAAATAACAGCGGGCACATGCAAGGAATGTAGCTGTGGGGTGATGTCGAGGCACTGATCTTTGTAACCCGTCCTCCCTGCCCTCTACCTTCCACAATTGGTGGGAAGAGTGACACCCCAACACCCCCTCATTCCTCTTTTGCCATCTGCTCCCCCCACCTCCTTCCCAGGTGTACCAATGCCGGGATACTTTCCAGCTATGTGACCTTGGGCAGGTCACTTAAACTTGTTTCCTGACCTATTAAATAGGAAGGAGGCCAACACCTCCCTCTCAGAGTCTCCAGAACAAATGAGATAAATGACCCAAGCTCCTGGCATAAGGTCACTTTAGTGGAGACTACTGCACCTGTTCTATCTAACACTGGGGGGCTCGCAATCCCCAATGCCTCCCCAGGGCCTCAGCCGGGCATTCAGGGTCCAGGCCGGCCCATTCAGTCTTCTCTCCAACTCTCCTTCCAGCTCTTCCCTCAGGTCAGCCTCCAGGAATGACCCTGACCCTCCCCCTCCTCTGCCCCACCTGGGACCCTAAAGCCAGGACTCTCGAACCTGCACCTCCTAAGTGCTGGGGAGAGGAGACACACCCAGGTTAGCCAAGACATGATGTGGGAGGAGAAAGGACCCACGAGCTGATCCCCAGTAGTTTGGTAGAGGCGACACGTATGATAAAAGCACTTAAAGAGCAGTGGGCATCCCTGGACAGGGCAGCAGGCCACTTGGAGATGGACCCCTCTGCTCAGAGGTCCAAGAGAACCAACACTAATCCCATCCCTTTTCCACAGGAGACAAATCAGAAAGCTCTCACCAACGCCCTGTGCCGCCCTAGACACACCCTCAAGCTACTTTCCTCTCTCCTAGTTTACTCATGCCATTCCTAACACGTGCTACCCTGAAGTGAGCCCAGAACCAGATATGCTCAGCCCAAAGGCCTCCCTCCCAGAGCCTGGGCCCAGGGCAGGGGAAGCGCCAGCACTAATTCAACAGAAGCCCCATCCTGGTACACACACCTAGACTTACTTAGAGGCTGGGCTGAAATGGTGCCAACCAGGTGTGAGCATCTGGTGCCAGGCTTAGTGGAGACCAAGATATGTGACTGTCCTGGGCTGCACAGCTCCAAACCTGCCCTTTAAATGCTTTCTCTATTTTAAAACATAAGGGAGGATAGTGGAATTTTTCCACTCCCCAACACCAAGTCTGCCAGGAACAATGGGCAAAAAGACACAGCAGAGTTGGAAGGGAAGGGGTCTTCCCAAGGGGCTGGCAATCGTAGCCCTGACTGGAGCTGGTCCCACCTGGGAGACCAGATGGCACCAGGGAGTTCCTGCAGGGCCATCCTGGGGCTGGCAGCAGGCCCAGATGATGCCCCTATCTCCCTCTCCAAGCACACTTCCAGACTGCCAGGGTCCCAGAGCAGCCCAGTTGGGGAGAAGCTGCCAAAGACTGTGCCAAGGTGGCACCTGAAACCAGATAAATTAACTGCCCCTACCCCCCAGTAAACTGAAGGGGGCAACAAGACCTGGGAACCAGATGGCAATCCTCTGCCCTCAGAAGCCCTTCCTGGTTCATCTGCTGCATCTGCTCCCCACCCCCGCCACCTTGATCTGATAAGTTTCTATCAGTGACTTGGCATCTGGGACCCCAGACCTGAGAGCAGCCAGAAGGTAATGCGAGCTAGGCAGACCAGCCTGGAAGGCGTTGCTGCTGCAGGTGGCGGGGAACTGGGCATTCAAGCCTTGGCACAAACACAGGATCTGGGGGGGAGGGGCTGCCTGCTCCATTCCCCAACACAGAGGCCATGCTGCCCATGCCAGGGGCCTCTCCAGTGGGTGGTTCTGCAGGCTCCTCTTCTGATCCTGCACCAGCCTTAGTTCACCCATTTGCCCAAGGGATGGCAACCAGATGACCCCAAAGCACTCCTGCCTCTGAGCCTGGGGGGGCACGAAGGACAGGACCTCTCTGCTCTGGGCCAGACTACTCCCCCCACCCCCCCCATCTTGCATATCACACTCTGGTCCCCAGGCAGTCCACCTGGTATCACTCCTGCCCCTTGGGAGACTTGGATTCACTTCTCATCTTCCCTTTCCCCAGTATGGGGCTCACCATTAGATGAAAGGTCTTTCATCAGGGTGCCCTAGATCTCGGTCTTGCCCCATCCCACAGGTGGGCAACACACCTGAGAAGAGTGATCACTCCCTTCAAAGTGATGTCCCTCCACCTTGGGCATTTCCAGATGGAGGCCTCTCAATCATCAGTCTGGGGCTTCCAGCTGCCTGTACTCATCTCACAGGGGGGGAAGAGGGCACAGTCCCAACTAGATGCAGAAAGGGGCAAGGAGCACTTTCAGCTTATGGCAGAATTTCAGGCTGATCCCACAGAATTCTGGCCTGATGACCCTCCCCCCAAGTCAAGAGTGGCCACCCTTCCTCCTAAGGAAGCTCTCCTGTTGGCGGCTCACAGCTATGGTTAAAGAGAGGGGGAATAGGGCATACATCTTTGCCACTTTTCCCATCTAATCTACCAGAGCAAGGAGGAAGCCTGCCCAGAGACCCATCACCTCAGATGAACAATTTGGGAGCTGTAAGAGAATGGGGCCAAGTCCAGAGACTCGCCTGCTACCCTTCTCTGGTGGCACTCACAAAGAGCGGCACGAGCCTGGGTCGGGCATGCCCAGGACAGAACAGCAGGCAGTCTCTGAATGACCCCCAGAGAATCGGGGCGGGGGGCTGGGGCAGCCAGATGAGC
The DNA here is from genome assembly GCF_037893015.1 of Macrotis lagotis. Lineage (NCBI taxonomy): Eukaryota > Metazoa > Chordata > Mammalia > Peramelemorphia > Peramelidae > Macrotis > Macrotis lagotis. The sequence continues at coordinate 697,331,132 of NC_133666.1, forward strand.
TTTGCACACAGGCTTTCTAAGAAGTGGCCCAGCCCAAGTCGGGCCCCAGCTGCCCCACCTCCAGCTTACTGCTGCTGTGGCTGTGGCTGTGGCTGCAGGAGTCCAAGACAAGGCTGGACAGAAAGAGGAGGGGGGAACAAGACACAGAGCTAACATCAAAATGACCTACATCTAAGTCACAGGCCTGGGGAGAGACCTAACTCAGCCTACAGCCCCAAGAGAAGATGGAGCTTGAAAGCCCAGGAAAATGACCGCAGGCTCTTCAGCTGAGGGAACCCTCCTTCCTCAAGGCCCGGCCAAGCCAGCAGCCCGGGGTCCCTGTGGCTGCAGGCTCTCCAAGGGCAAGGAAGAGTCAGGAGCCTCTGGGTGAGGAGGTGGGGGTAGCCTCTGGCCACCTCTCCTTTAACCCCCCCACCCAGTGTGAGGTTCCAGGCCCAGCCATCCCTGGAAACCCTTCAGTGATGGAGGGCTCACTACCTCTCCATGGCCACTCCAGTCTGGGGCAACTCAAATTTTAGAAGCTTTTAATCTTTTCAAAGCAGAATTGACCTCTGCAACTTCCCCTCAGCATGATCACGGCTCCAGTTCACTCCAGTGAGCCTGGCCTCCAAACACTCCAGTGGGTCCAGGCTTCCTCGCATCCCGCAGACTTTCCTGGATGCAGGTTGCAATCTGTCAGAGCCGCTGCCAGTGGGCCTCTTCCTGCCTCCTCCTTGGAGGCTGGCCATCCAGTCTCTCATCACTTGCAGCTGGTCCTTGTTCAGTTCAGATTCCACCACCTGCCCATGCCCGCTGGCGCCACTTCGCTAAGGGTGCTGGGGAGCCAAAACTGCTTCCACTGCTGGGATGAGTGAGGGGGGGCTCCAGAGTCCAGAACCTCCATGATCAGCTCTGCCCCCTGAAGCTTCCTCCTCGTCCTCTGCTGAGAGAGTTGTTCTGCGTGGCTCCCATGAGGGCAGGACCAGAGCACACACTGGCCATCCTTAGACATGCTCGACCCAAGGCTTCTACAGTGGCGCAGTCTACAGACAATCCCAAGATTCGCAAGCTGCTGCTTCCTTTGTAGCAAAGAGGATTCAGGGGGCACTGGGGAAGAGGGGATTCAGTCCAGGTCGTCCCTGAGCTGGAGCAGTGTAGGGGGGGAGCTAGGGTTGGGTCAAGAGGCTGGCATGGGAACATTGGTCCCGTCCTGCTCGACCTTCCCAGCCTGCTGGGCCCATGCCCAGGTGCCACTGCTCATCTGCCTGGGCACAGCCTGGGGCCTGGAAGGCAGCCAGCTCCTCCTTGGCTACCTTCCCAGATCTCCTGGAAAGCATCGGCCTCACCCAAGGCCCAGAGTTCAGTCCCCAAAGGAGGCTCTCTAAGGGGAGGCTTGCCTTCTGTCTGCCTGACCATGGCCATCACTGGGGCTGCAAGGGCACCCAGGTTGTCCCCGGAGCTCAATAATGGCAGAAGCCCCAAACTAGAACAACCAGCACCATCCTGAGGCCAGCTGATCACATCCCACCAGAATGCCAAGCTCACAAGCTCTCCGTTCTTCTCTCTCCAATGGATGGTCTAAGGGGTGATCTTTTCACTTACAGAGAGGCTTCATCACCTTCCAAAGACCAAAGTCAGTACTAGATTGAGTTGGGGATTCGAACCCAGGCCCTAGTCAGTACCTTGAGTATTCCACCCAGAGGAGCCCCTGGAAGGATAGAAGAGGAGGGAAGGTCCTCCTTGCACAAATGCCCAGCCAGGGACAAAGGGTAACAGGAGGCTCCTTCTGGACCATGGTGGGCCAAGATAGCTGCTGCCACTGCCACCTCTGCTGCCTCCACTCCTCCTCCTGGCTTCCAGCCCTGGAGGCCGCCCATGCTGCTCTGGCTGCTTTCCCTTTTCTGTCAAGTCCAAACCTGCCCCCCTACAACCTGCCTGTGAGGTTCCTGGTTCTGCTCCCATCCCAGCTGGGCCTCATCCCAGCTCTTCCAATATTCAAAGAATACCTCAAGCCTGGGAGGATGCGGCCGCCAGTAGGGCAGTACCGGAACCTATCAGAGCAGCCTGGATCCAAGCTTCAAGAGCTCTGGATGCTAAGCTCCCAAGAGCTCTGGGCTTTGGCCATCCCAGAGCCTCAGTTTCTCCATCTGTATTATCAGGAGAACAATGCCTGTGAGGGGGGGAAAACTGGACAGAAATGGTGTAGGAAGAAATGGGAGATTCCACTCGTTCAGAGCCCAGAGAGGACCAGGTGAAGTAGGCCTCACGGCCCATCCACAGGCAGGCAGACAAGGGGCTGGCTGAGGCCCAAGAAGGCCTAGTCACCAGGAGGAAGCCCACCAGCAGCTCCCAAGGATTCAACATCAAGGCCACAGTAAGACAAGGACTGGCACGGGCAAGGTGCGACTACTGGAAAAACCTCCAAAAAGAAAACCTGGCCTCCCAAACAGAAACAGGTAGGAGGCTGTCCACAGATAAAGCTGGCATAGTCAAGGTTCTGGTCAGATCAGGTGAGGGGGGTGCCAAAGAAAAATGGACTCTAGGGAGGGCAGCCACCCACTGAGCTGCTTGCCCGGGTCAGGGCGGCCCAGACAGCTGCTCTGGGACCCTGGGATCCTGGATCCAGGAAGTTCCTGCTTTGGCAGCAGCAATGAAAGAGGGGCTCGAGGCCCAGAAGGGAAGGCAGGAGATCTGGGCTCCAGGCCGAGCTCTGCCCCTTTTCCTGGGCCCCAGCTCCTGCCTCCTTCCCAGAGCCATCCTTCAATCCAAGGAAGGAATAAAGGGGAGAGGAGACCTGGGAGTGGCCAAGAGGACCTACAGCCCACCAGCCGGGCCAGCCTGGCAACCCCCTTCTCTCTGAGCCTCAGTTTCACTCCAGGTTCTGAAGAACAGAGCGACTTTGCCAGATCTCCAAATCCCACCAGGGAGGATCCACCTTTACCTGGTGACTGGTTCCTTGTGTTTCTTCCTGCTTCCCGTGGGGCACAGGGTGATGGGGAGACAGCTGGAAGGCTACTAAGAGAAACATGGGTGGTGTGATGAGCCCTGAGGGAACACGAGGCACAGGAGCTGCTCTGGATGGCCCATCCACACCACCCCTCCTTCTCCCCCACCGTGGGTGGCCCAATGGACAGAGCACTGGCCTTGGAATCCAGAGGACAGGAGTTTGAATCCAGCCTAGCTGTTTGACCTTGTCACACTTAATCCTGATTGCGTTGCACCCAGGGCCATTTCCATTCATCCTGATCTGGCCCCAGGCCCCAGATGGGTTCCAAAGAAAGTGAGGCTGTTGCTTCCCTGATGTCAGGGTCTTCTTCAAGAACGTAGTACAAGTTTCACCTTCCCCTCGTACCTAGACTGTCACACAGTCTGAACGCTTTCCAGGTTACAAGGAGCCTGGGCAGTCTGGGGTACGAGCGTCCCACTGCACTGTGCGGATGAGAAAACAAGGGCTCACAAGGAAGGATTTACCCGTATCCAAACATTAAGCCACAGGGGAAGATTTTAACCCAGTTCCCTGCTTCCAAGTCCCAGACGCACTCCACAAAACAACCATTTGTACAAGAAGAGGGAAGCCAAGTTGGCTCAGGGACCCTCAGATCGCTGCCCTGCAAGGGCAAGTCTAGAAAGCAGGGAAAGGAGAAAGCCCAGGACAAGACCCCAGAGGGAAGCCCACAGGATAGGACCTCACTGGACTGGAGGAGTCAAAGGCAAAATTAAGGTCATTGAAGGAAAAAACAGTCCGAAAAGTCTGAGTGTGCAGACCCTTGAGGGCACTGAGAGTAATGAAGAAGCCTCTTGCTGAGGGTCAAAGAGGTGTAGAAGCCCACAGCCACAAACTCAAAAGATCCTGTCCTCCTTGGAAGGGCAGCTCCCACCAATCTAAGAACCCGCCCCTTGCTCCCACGGGGGGCTTCTGGGGGCAATGCAGGGCTGGAGAAGCCTTCTGCGAGTCCCTCCTCCAACTGACAGGAGGAGATGGCATCGGTCAAAAGAAAGGAACCCAAGCTCTTCCCTGGAAGGTCAAACGTGGCTGAAATCCTCAAGGCCACAGAATGAGGAGGTGGGACTCACTGGGAAAGACCGAAGGGGATGGCAGAGGGTTATATGGAGAGATGGGGCCTTGGAAACCACCACGAGCTTGCGATGGGCTGGGGGCCTGGCTGGCCACAATGGTCTGTGAGGAGCACGCTGGGAACATCCCGCGCAGCTCGGATCATGGCAAGGGAAGGCTCGCTAGGCAATCTCCGGGGAAGGTGGTCAAGGATTTAGAAGATCAAGGCGGTTCTCAAAGACTTTGAATGGAGAAGCCCCAGCAGCTATGCCAGTCCAGTGCAGTGGTATTGGGAGAGGGGGTTTTCTCTAACCCATGTCAGCTAAGTGAAGGGCAAACCTAACAGGGTACCAGGCTGCGGGCAGCCAAGTCTACAAACGGCTGAGGGCCTGGGAATAGACCATGTGAAGAGGGGCTACCTGGCCTCCGACTGTCAAGCCACAAGCAGACAGCACCAGGGGCTTGCACTGATGTGTATGGGGGGAACCGTTGTCCACAAGAGGGCCACTTCTACCCCATAACCTCCGAGAACTTCTGCACCCTAGTTTCCCCTTTACCATCATTGCCTGGAATTAGCAGTTCAGCACCATAAAGCTCCTGGTTATCAAGAGTGCTCTACCCTGGGTGCTACAAGAGCCAGGCACAGAAAGGCAAAAACCCCGTCCCTGCCTCCAAAGCACTCCTGTTCTGATGGAGGAGACATCATGGGACTGATGGCATCTCTGTCCATAAAGGAGATGATACCAGCACAGGGGGAGTGTGCCGAGCAGGAGGGGACTGGGGAGAAACCAGGCAACAGGCAAGGCAGCTGGAATCCTCCAGTAAGATCCTCGGAGTGTGGCGTGAAAGAGAGCTCTGAGCAGGCACCACAGTCCGGGTGGATCTGCCCACAGCCTGGCTGAAGGGGAGGGTGGCTGCTGCCAGTGTGCAGGGCCCAAGGGGCACAGAGTCTGGGAGAGAGAGCCAAGAGATCTAGGACAGATGCTGGTCCCTGGACCCTCCTCATTCCAGTGGTTCCGTCTCTCCCAAGTTCACCCTTTTGGGACTACCTGACTCTGCCCTTAAAGCTCCCAACGAATGGGTTAAGTCACCCCCAATTCTCAGAACTTGGAGCTCAATTGGCCTTCTCTCAAATCATACATGTGAGGACAACCAAAGAAAGTGACTTGTCCAAGGTCACACAGCTAACAGGGCAGGGATAGGGTTCAAATCAAGTTTTCTGACTGATGCTTGCAGAACGAAGGAGAAGAAAAATCTAAGGTTGCATGGTGACTAAGAAAAAAACAAGGCCACAAGGCCGTGCCACCAACTCCTCCAGCTGGTCTCTCCCTGTCCAGATCCCTCAGTCCATGGTCAGGCTCAGAAGTCACAAGAGGACCCCCCCCCACCCCGCTCACCTGTCAGCCTGGGAGGCCACAGCCCTGCGTTCCAGATTTCCTCTTCGTACCAATGGGCAGAGGCACATTACCCCTAGACAGGGCAGTGCAGTTAGTTGGAGCTCCCCCTCCCCCAGACTCCCTTCTCTCTGAAAGCTCCTCTGGGTCTCTCTGGGAATCCCAACTTTCTACTCCACGCCAAGCAAGACCAACAGCCCCAGAGTCGCAGTTTGAGGCCAAAGACAAGGACTCCTGGGGGGGCGGGATAAACTCACAGTCCCTGTGTACTTTAATGCCCCCCCAGAATGGGCATTGCCTTCAGGTCCAGTTCAGTCACCTTCCCATTTGGAGATTCAACATCCTTACCTCTCCCAGACATGACCTTGTAAGGCCCTGGCTTCATGGCTCCCCCCCCACTGGACCCAGATCAGTGCCCACCTTACTCTTAAGACTGAGTGCTTAGAGTGACAGGTTTGGATTCAGGAAACCCAAGTTCAAATCTGGTTTCAAACCCTTTTTAGTTTTGTCTCTGGGCAAGTCACTTCACTTGTTGGCCTCAGTTTCCCCACCTGTTAAAGGGGGGTGATAAGATCACCCACCTCCCAGGGTATCAGGGGATTCAAGAATTGGCTCCATCAGTACAATTCAAACTGCTTTACTGAAAGCTCTTCTTCCCAGCTAGGACCAGAGACAAGATGCTCCACCTGTTCTCTGTACAATGGGCAGAGCAGCCCAGGGGCCTGGCCAGCCTCCTGACACCTTGGGAGTGGGCACTGCCCTTTCCCATCTGCTTCAGTCCTGGTCTCTGTGCGTGGTGCTTCCTCCACACTTCGTGTCTGCCCCAGAAGCTCCTGTCCCTCCCTCTAAGGAGATGCAGGTTAGTAATAAGGCCTAGAGAAAGCCCAGGGTGCCAGGCACCATCCTGCCTCACTTCGCTCCTATGTAGTCCTTAGACACATCTCTCATTAGATTGTGAGTTCCTCTAGGGCAAGTGGACTGTGTTCTGCCTGATGTGGACCCCAGTCCCTATGACACAGTAGGTGTTTGATAACTGAGTGATGGGGCGCCTCCAGGAACAGCACCCCCCGCCCGGGAACCAGAGCGTGACCCAGGAAGCAGAGCAGGCACCAGAGTCCAGCCCCATCTCTGGGGAAGCCCAGAAAGGCCTGGGGAGAAGAGTAGGGCAGGGCCTTGGTGCCAGCACAGCCTCGCCCTGAGGCCCAGAAGGGCAGCCAGGCCCCAGAGGCCAAAGGGCTGGAAGAAGAGCTGGGCAGACGGGGGGTGGGGAGGGTGGGGAGCGGATCCCTCTCCTGTGGCTGCAGAAACCACCTTATTCCACTCCCCTCCTCGAGAAATTTGCTACTGCAGATTCCTAGGCCCCCTCCCCAGTCAATAATCAGCCCAGGTTCCTCATGCTTCTGCCTCTTTACCCCAAGCCAGAAACGCCTAGAAAGAGTGGGGGCAGGGCCACAAAGCTTGAGAGCCAGGCTTGGGCTTCTTAAGCAAACCAAGTCACCTAGACTCATACCCAGGGAGGGAAGGAGAAAAATTTCCAAAAATGAAGGCTGGAAACTATCTTTACATGTAACTGGGGGAAAATACGACAAAAATGAAGTCTAAATCTCAGTCCAAAAAATTGTCAGATTACAAAAAAAAGCCTCCGAGATCCCTTGGTTGCCCTTCTGGCATTTCCATCTCTTCTGCCTGTCAAGTGGCTTTCCCAGCTACTATTCTACTTGGGATCAGTGGTCCCTGCTCTGACATCCCCAGGCTCCAGAACAACAATTGGGGGTGGGGATGGGGAAAGAGACAGGAGGATGAAGCAGGGCTTCCCCCACCCACCTAGACATAAGGGCAGCAAGGGGGGGAAATGGGAGGAGGGGGGAGGGGACCAGTAGGGAAGGTCCATCAGAGTGGCTCAACTCTCTGTCCATCACTCCCAGGGCTCACCCAGAAAGTCCCTAGTCCCATACAAGGTTAAAGTGGTCCCTGGGGAGGGGCTGGAGGCCCAGAGCCAAGCTGAGCTGCCAGGAGACCAAGAAAGAAATACCAGTCAAAGTGGGCACCATCAGCAAAGCGGACGAGGGAACAGCCCGCAGGGAAGGATGTCCAATGGCTTCCTTCTGGGCAAATTGGGGAGAAGTCTTCCTAGAGCAAAACCCTAGCCTGATCCCCCCCAAGTCTTCCCAACGCCACCTCCTGGAGACGGGCCCCTTCTCTGGGCCTTGGCTCTTCATCTATAATGGGAGTATAAAGCCAGTCCTGCTTGGGTTTTGGGGATGAAAAGGAGGAAGCACTAGCTGGACACTCGGCTACTGACCAGGCCGTCTTCATCAGGCTGAGAAAAACTTAGGGCAACGCATGTCTAGGCTGCCCACTGCCCCACTGCCCAGTTGGCTGTCAGGCCACCCAAGAGGAAGGCTCCAGAAAGGCCAAGGTGGTGCACAGCTTCGGAAACCACCAGAGAAAAGCCCTGGGGAAGCTCCAAGAGGAGGTGGTTTAGCAAGGGCTTCCCATGTGTTGCAAACCTGGAAAGAGCTGGTTCCTGGCCCCATTTTGTAGATAGAGCAACTGAGAGTGAAGGAGGTGGTCCCAGAACTCAGAAGTGGGGAGGAGTTCCACACTAATTTCCCAACTCCAGGGGCCTTTGAACCCCCCAAACCCTACATTTGAGCAAAATTGATTCCTCTAATCAACATGGAACATCCCAAGAGGAAAGCAAATCACCCAATACCATGTGCTCTTTTGACCCGGGATGACCGCAAGGTCCCAAGGCATAAAGAGCCCCGTGGCCTCGAGGATCAAAAGCAGGGTAGAGCCTCAGGGGGCCACTGCCCTCGGGAAACTGGCACTGACATGACAGGGAAGGAGATTTTGGAAGGACCGATGCCAAGGGAAGCAGGATGGTGGCTCTACCAAAGCAACACTATCGAGACAGGGTCAAAGGGACGCCGGGGAGAAGGGCCCAGTCCGCTCCAGGCCAGAGCTCCCTCCTAGAGCCGTGGCTGGCTACCTGACTGTGAAAATAGTCAGACACATAGACATAGACACCCCACCCCCGCCCTACTATCCTCCCTAGGGATGGGGCTAGAGGCAAAGCTGTTGTCCTAGAAGGCTTCAATCTGCCTGGGCCACTCTCACCACCTCCAGAAGCTCCAGGCCAAGAAGACTGTGTGGGGTCCAGAAAGGCAGGAGTGCCTGGCCTCCAGTCCTGGCTCCTTAGCTACCACCCCAGGCCTTAAGAATCCTCACTGACCAAGTTTCATCTCAGTGTACAATGCAATGGGAAGCACTGGCACGGTTCAAGGTGAGGGAGTCTTAATGACTCAGGGCACTGCCTCTTTCCAAGGATGAGACTAGGAACACCACCCCTGAAGTCAGGCACTCGCTCAGCTTTGGAAAGGACAATAATGAGAGACCTGAGGAAAGTCAAGGCCTAAAACTTGAGGGGGACCTTGCCGAACCCTGAAGTCCCAATCAGGGATGGGAGGAGGCAGACCCAAGAGGCCTCAGAAACTGAGGCCCATGCTGCTGACCCCAGGGGCTTCCTTTCCACTGGGCCCTCCTGAGGAAGAAGTGCTCATGTCAGAACCTGGCCAAAGAAAGCCAAGATCAGGAGTGTGCCTATGGGCACAGCCTGGGGCAGCCCAGCCCCCCAAAAGCAAGAGAAGCCCAAAATGCCTAGAACTGAAGCTAGCAGACCTAGAATGCCCACTGAGATCTTGGCCCTTTCCAGGCTCTGAGCCTCTGGTCCAATCCCACAGGGCTGGGCAGCAAGCTGAGCAAGCCTCCAGGGCCCAAGGGGGGCCAGGCAGTGGGGGGCAGGGGAGGCCCTAGGCTGGAGCTTCCTGCCCCCTCCAATTTCATAATAATTACTCACTCGGTGGTACTCAGGCCACCGAAGAGAAAGTGAGTGTCCGGGAGCCTCGTGGTCCCCAACAAGGCTGGACTGCTCTTCCTCCCCAGGGAGGCCAAGCTGGGACAGTCTGCCCTGCCCCAACCCTGTGGGCGGCCAGGTGGTGCAAGTTACCTTCAAGACGTGTGCCCACTCACGTGACCAGCACCTCTTCTGTGGCTTGGGATGGGGGAGGACATCTGGTCTTCCTCGCTTCAAGTCTCCCCCCAAAGCGGAGTGAACATCGTAGAGGCCAGGCCTCTGTACTCCCCAAAGAACTTCACAAGCCCCTGTCCTAGGTAGGCCAGAGCACCACTGCCCCTGTCCCAGCACTGGCCCCATGCCCACAGCCCCCACACCCAGCATTCCCCTTTCTCCTAGATTGGAGGGGTGGGGACAGCCCTGCCTTTTCAAGTCGGAGCTGGGCTCCCAGTCTGGACCCGGATTCAAATAGCAGTAGGGCGCAGAGAGCGCAATTCAGCCCTAGCCAGGTAAGGATGAGTGAAGGATCAGGTGTGCCGGGACCTAGCCCAATGGAGACGCTCAAGTTGAAAGACCACCGAAGCCAGGTTTGCTGACCCCCAAATCCCAAGGCAGGGGAGCTGAGATAAGTGAGGGGCCCCCGTCCAAGGGGAGAGTGAAGCTGTCTTCGCCCTGGGAGGGCCCCTCCTCCCCCAGCTCTCTGGGAGGGGCCTCCCCTTCTGCAGCTCCTCACACTTCCAGGAAGGAGACCCAGGCAGCTCAGGGCTGCAGGAGGCAAGTCTGCACAGACATTTCCATGGGCAGACCCTCCCCGCAGGCAGCTCAGAGCGCCATCGCCAGCTCTGCCCCCTCCCTCAGAGACGGGGCCCTCCACGAAGCGGGCTCCTGGGGGGCTGCCTGGCGGCCTGGGCCAGCCTATCCCCGACTGGAAGGCCCACACCCTTCACCCCGAGAAGGCAGGCAGCCCACTCCCCTCCTCCCTTGCCTCCACCGGGGAGGGGAGGGGAGGCTGTCTGCGGGCCCAGGAGGCTGCAAGCTGCCTGGGCCACCTGCAGAAGCCGTGGGCCACGGAGCCCGCGCGGGGCACAGGAGGTCTGCAGGCCACAAGGCCCGGTGCCCCTCCGGGCCTGCCTTTGTTTCCTCCTCCAGACGGGAGGGGGGCAGGGAAGCAGCTTGGGGTGCCGAAGCCTAGGGGGCCCGGATGCCACAGCTAAGCAGACACCCCCAGGGGTCACCCCCAAAAGGGGGCCCCTCGCTCAGGAGAGGAGCCAGCCTCCACTCTGCCTTGCGGAGGGCCGGGGGAGCCCCTCGGGCCCTGGGGAGCAGGGGGCACGGCCGGCCCAGAAGCCCCAGCAGGACCGCTTCCGCCAGGGTCTCCCTGGCCCACCCCAAGGCCTGCAGGGCTCGGCCCAGCTCCTGCCGGGCTGACAGGCCGGGCCGGGCTGGGGAGGGGGGTCTCCCCCGACGGGCCCCCAAGGGAGCAAAGCGGGGGCGCGCGCTTCCCGGCCCCCAAGTCAAAGGGCGCCTTTCCCTCCCCCGGGGCCCGGAACAAATGGGCCGGGAGCGCCGGCCTGGGGGCTCCGGGGCCCCGCGCCCAGCTGAGGCCCAGCTGCCCCGGCCCCCGGCCCCCCGGGCCCGGCCTGTCATCCCCCGCGGGCGGCGGCGGCGACAGCTGAGCGGGGCGGCGGGGGCGCGGGGGGCGCGGGGGCCACCTGTCCCGGCCCAGGTAGCGGCGGCCCCGCCCCGGCCCGGCGCGGGGGCCCGGGGCCGCACAAAGGCCGCCCCCCGCCCGGCCCGGCGGCACGCCCCTCTCCCGAGGCGGCCGGGCACAAAGGGCGGGGGCGCCCCCGGCCCGGGCCCTTTGTGAGGTGGGCACCCCGACCCCTCCCCCTGCCCGCCGCCCGCGGGCGCGAACAAAGCCCGCGGACCGGGACACACCCCCCCGCCCGCGGCCCCGGCCCCGGCCCCCCCCCCCAGCCCGCGCGCGCGCCCGCGGCCGCCCGGAGCCCGGCGGGCGCGCCCCCGGCCGCGGCGCGCCCCCGCCCCGAGGCGCCCCCTCCCCCGGCCTTACCTCGTGTGCATCGGTCCCGCCGGCGGCCGCGCGTGGCGGCGGCGGCGGCTCCCCCGCCCGGCCCGGCCCGGCCCGCTCCCGCCGCCTCGGCCCCCTCGGCCTCGGCCCGCGCCGCCTCCGCCCGCGCCCCGCGCCCCGCGCCCCGCTCCGCGCCCGCTCACGGCCGCCCGCCCGGCGCCATCTTGGAGGCTGGTGACGTCGGCGCCGCCCGCTCCTCACCCCTGACCCACAGCGCGAGCCGCGAGCCGCCAGCCGCGAGCCGGGAGCCTGGAGCCGCCGCGGGCCGGGGGGCGGGGCCCCAGCGGCCCGGGGGCGGGGGCTGTCGGGGAGCGGGCCAATGGCGAGCCGCCGGCTCGCCCCCGGGCCGGGCCGGGGCCCGTGGGAGGGCGGGGGCCCGCGAGGAAGGGCGAATGGCGCGAGCCGCCGGACCTCCGGCCCCGCCCCCCGGGCTCGGGGGGGGCGGGGCCTAGGTGCCCAGCCCGGTCAGGGGGCGAGAGGACCTGGCCGCAGGAGGGGGCGGGGCCGGGGCGAGGAAGCGGGCCAATGAGCCGGAGGGAGGGAGGGAAGCCCCGCCTCCTGGGCGCCCGGCCAATCCGAGGGGCGGGGGCGGGGCGGGGGCGGGGCCGGTCGCCGGACAAGGCCCGTGGACAGGGTGACAAAATGGGGCCCCGCCCCCCCCCTGCCCCCCTCCCCCGGTGTCGGGCCCCCCCCCCGAGCAGGAACCCGAGGTCGAGGGGCGGGGCCCGGGAAGGGAAGAGGTCATGGGGTGCGTAAACACCTGGGACCCACCCTCTGGCCACCCCCAGGCTAGGGAGGCGCCCAGGGCCGGGAGGGCGCGAGGTGGGGGTCCCGGGGAAGGGGAATCCTCGTGCCACCCGGCCTGCCCATCCCCGCGGCCCCCCGCCCTGGCAGGGGGCTTCCTGCCCCTTCCCCGCTCACATGGCCTGTTCCAGGCCCCGGCTTTGGGAGGGGGCCGGTGGGACAAAGCCGGGGGTCCCGGCGGCGCCCCTCCCCGCCTGCCCCCCCCCCCCCCCCGGCTTGGCTGGCCCAGGAGCCCTCGCCTCCCACAAGCGGGTGGTCTCCTTCCTGCACCGACAGTGGGCTCCAAGAGGAGCTTTGCAGGAGACCCAGCAACGGGCTAGAATTACCTTTGGATAATGGTGGGGGGCTGCCCAGGAAAAGCGAGGTGGAGAAACCTGAGGCTCTCCAGGGGTCTGAAACGGAAGCAATCCTGGAGAGTCCCATGGCGAACTGTGTGCCCCCCCAGCAGGCCGCCCATCCACCCTGCGCCAGGGGTGGCCACCCATAAATTGGGGACCTCCCAAATGTGACTCTTGCCCCTCGGCTTGCACACGTGCCAGACGGCTGAGGTCGCTTTCGGCCTCTGCTCTTCATCCACGAAGCCATCCCCCGTGCATCACCACCTTGGTCTCTGACCTGACCTATTCCAACAGGCTTGTAATGGCTCTCCTGGCCTCGAGGGTCTCCGCTCCAACTCTTCCTCCCCAGAGGTTCCGGAGCACCCTTCCTACCCCTAGTCACCCGACACGTTTTCATTCTTTCATTCATTCATTCATTCACTCACTCAGGTGATTTCTCCTCAAGTGTAGGTCTTCCTTACCCCATAAACTCCAGTAGTCCCCTATTGTTTCTGGGCTCAGATACAAGCTCAGAGCTTGTTCCCAACCCAGCTATCCAACAAATGAATCAGTAGACATTTCTTAAGCAACCACCGTGGGCTAAATGGTGGGTCTACAAAGCCCTGGGGAAGGCCGGCTCCCCTCTGCACACTCGGCAATGCAGTTGGTTCCAGTCTCTCCTGAAGGAAATCTTTAATCAGCCGATAGTTCCCTACTTAGCACCGGGCAATGAGATAAAGAAAGGCAAAAGGTAAACCCTGACTCTGAGGAGCTCCCAGTGGAAGATGGAAACAACTGGGTAGAACCAGATAAACATGGTGGAAACTGGAGCTAATCCCGGAGGGAAGGCAGAGGGAGCTTGGAAAAAGCCCAGGAGAGGACCAGGAAGGTGGCACTTGAGATAGGGACCGAAGAAATCAGGGAAGCAGAGCGGAGAAGGGACAATAAGTCCTGGCATGGGGGTGGCCAGAGGGCTCACCCAAGACCCAAGAGGATGTGGGGGGTGGAAGGCATGAAATCTGGAAGATAGGATCCCTTTCCATTTCTGGCTTGTAAGGCTCCCTTTGCCCCTCCTCCAGTTTTGGGGGGCTTTCCTGATCCCCCCACTTACTCCTCCCTTTCTCCACCAAGTCATTTTGTGTCTGCTTTGTCAGGATTTTCCATATACCTACATATAGGTTGTCTGCAGCAGGGGGTATAGGTTCTTTGAAGGCAAGATCTGGTTTTGCTCTATTTGTATTTCCCAGAACCAAGCACCTAGTAGGAACTTAATAACCCTGATGGGAGAAACCTGGGGACAGGACTTTGTTCTTTCACTCTTAGTGCCCCAGAGGAAGGCTCCCTCTGGGCTCAGCTAGACCAGGCTTCTCTGGGCTCAGAGGAGAAGGTAATCCAGATTTACCATCTGTACCGCCTTCTGACTGGCTCCACACCCTTCTTTAAATTGCCCATCCCCACATTCCTTTCCCTGGCCATCAAACAATCAATCAGGGTGGGCTTTAGTCCCTTTTTAAAATGTAAGCTCCTTCAGGGCAGGGATTGGCTCTTTTGGCTTTGTTTCAACTTGGGCATCCAGTAGGCACCAAATAAATACTCCATTCCCAAACAATTATAAAGATTCATAGTATTAAAAGATGTCATCCCAGAAAAGTAAGCTAAAAATGAGCTGGCTCAGAAGGCTTCCAGGTGGTAAGAGACAGGAAGGATTCCTTAGGATCCCAATATAGGGACCTTTCTTTACTGGGCCAATTCCCACCCACCCTATTGGGTTTCAATCCCCTTCCACACAGTAACCCCATCTATATGAGCCATCTCTTCTCAGGCTAAAGGTCCCCAAATCTTTCAACTTGGGTTTTAATCCTCCTGACTCCATGGGTGATGTTGGTAAGACCCTTCCTTTCTCAAAGCTTCATTTTCTCAAATTGTCAAACAAGGGAGTTGAATAAGACAATATTCAGGTTCCCTCTATATCTAGATCTTATGATGCTCATGATAAGCATTATTTTAGGCTTGCAGAGGAAGAAATTGAGGTTTCTGAAATACCAGAATGAATAAACAGGAGAGCTGGAACCCACTGTCTTGACACCCTACTATCTCCTACCTGTAGTGCACCTTTAGCTGCCATCTTACCATTTGCTTCTTGCCCAAGGTCACATATGGGTAAATCAAAGTCCGTGTTACCATTGCTTCTAGAGAGGATGTCAGCCCATACAAGATACTCCAGAATCCCAACTCTGGGCTGCTAGGTGGCTTCACAGTAGATAGAGCACTGGTCCATCCTGGAATCAGGAGGACCTGAGTTCAAGTCTCATCTCAGACACTTACTAGTTGTGTGACCTTGGGCAAGTTGCCTCTCAAGGAAAAAACAATTAATCCTCTCTGAGATTCCCACAAGTGATTGTCCAGACTCTGCTGGGTAACTCTGTGTGTTTGTATGTCCTAAGTGTATTTAAGATACCTGCAAGGACTCTGTTTATGATGAACTAAGACAGAGGACCTCAGGGCAGCCCCAACACACTTGTTTTCTTAGCATTAGAAATTGAAAACTGAGACATCCTTGGATGGCCTCTGGTCCACCCCTCTTGTTTTATAAGGGAGAAAATTGAGACACGGAGCTGCTTCCCCAATTTCTAGAGGATAAAGCTTTCTTTACCTCTGCCTCTAAGAATCCTCACTTTCTTTCAAATCTCCACTCAGGCACCAACTTCCGCATGAATCCTTTCCTAATGCCACCCTCCCTGCCCAAAGTACCTTAGATCCATTTGACATGTACTTACATGTACATGTGTTACTTCCCTTGATAGAATGTAAGTTCCTTGTGGGCAGGACCTATCTCATCATCTCTGGGTCCCCAGTGCCCAGCCCAATGTTTGAGATAGCTAGGGCTTGTTAAATGTTGATTGATTGAGGGGTTGACCTACCCAAGTCACTTAACTTGCTACAGGAATTCAACTATAGGACTTCTCCCTGCAAATTCAGCCCTCTCTACCTGGTCTCTACCTGCTTCCCCAGCTGACTCAGGTGGTGGACCTGAAGCAGCTGGGCTTTGAGACAGGGTCCAGAATGGAATTCTAGAGTGATGGCCCCAACTACAGACCCTTGCCAATTCTGGGGAAAGTGATTTCCTACTTCTGTCCACAATGTGCCATCTGAGAGTGAGATGGGAGGTGACATATGCCAGCATGGTCAAGCTCCCACCAACACAATTGCCACCACCCCTGACCCAGTTGGAGACAGAATTCCCCATTCTCCAGCCCTGCTTCCTCCAGTCCTATATAGCTTATCAGCTACCCCCATAGCTGTTGTGACCTTCTTCTCCATAGCAGCCACAGCTCCTGATGATCCAGAAAAGAAAACTGGACCCACCAATATCTTTGGAAGGGTCAGATGGTTCAACATTAGAAACTGCTGTGATTTTTATCAGTGGAAAAACACTAAAGAAAAAGGGTTCTCATCTGCTTTGTTGCTGCCCCTAAGGAGCATGGGACTGTTCCATCCCACTAGGAACTGAAACCTTCCAGATGTGGTGTCTCCCTCATTAGGATAGACAGCTAGTGGTGTCTGCCTTTTCCATTTGTGCTTTTTCCTGTGCTTTGATAGTAAGCACTCAATCTGTACCATCTCAAAAATTCATGCATTATTTAGCCCAACAAATCCAGGTTTCTGGATGCCTCAAGCAAAGCTTTTCCTATCTCTGTTTCTCTAAAGAATTAAATGAATGAATGATTAGGGGCTAACTCTGTAGAAAGCACTATACTCAGTGCCAAAGATTCAAAAAAGAACATCAGTCCTTGTTTGCAAGGGAGCTCACATTCTGAAGGACAAGACAGTTGGAAGGTTTGAACTGTAAGACACATGGAAAGTCTCATGGTCCTTAGGGCATAGCGGCAGAGCAGATGGCAATACCTCATTAATTGATTGATTTTCTTGAACTATATGCAAAGCTAGTTTTTAACATTCATTTTTATAGTTTTCTCTCCCACTCTTCCTCTCCATCTCATCCTAAAATAGCATGCAATTTGATGTGGGTTTCATATATATATATATATGCCTTATTTTTAATGTTATTTCCAAGGATAAAAATCAGACCAGTTTCTAGTACTGGAGCATCTGTCAATTCCCAGGACTTTGGTGGTCAGAATTCGGGGTCTTCAAGAGTTGGAGGCCATAAGACCCACAGGAACATTGTCTGGCTAGCTCCATGAGGCTTGCCTTCTAAGATGATGATTCTGGACAGTGGGCTGGAAGCACTGCTAATCCCATGGCTCTTCCCATCAGAGTCCTGGGCTGTCTTTATCTCCATCTGAGAGGGGGGGTCAGTGGTCAAATGGTGGTGATGGTGGCAGTTCACTTTGAAAATGAATATCACACAGAGGACAGTGGAGAGGTCCATGATAGATGTGAGCAGTCCTACAAGAAGAACAGGAGGGAAATGTCCAATGGAAAGAAAGATGAGGTGGATGCATGGCAAGAGTGAGAGGCGACAAGTAGAGAGCCACAGGGCCCAACAGCTAACTATCCAATGTCAGCAAAGACCAAGAAAGGTCTGTCCCATTAGGTGAACCCTCATGCCCACCCCATGTTGAATTCACGGGAGAATATAGACCAGAGTCTCACAGGCTGGATAGCCAATGGAGAGAGGAAATAACTGAAGGTTTCTCCATATGTATCTAAGCCAGGTCTAAATCTGTCCCACTTTTGGCCCTTTAACTACCCCAGTGACAATTCACCTGATATGCTATGATAGTCTTTTCAGAACTTCTAGGCTTCTTGGTAACAAAGTGAAGAACTCTAGACCTGGTATAATAAGTACCTGAGTTCAAATTTGGCAATGTGTGACCCTGAGACTATCACTTCACCACTGTCTGCCTCAGTTTCCTCATCTGTAAAATGGAAATAAAACTAACACCTCCCTTCCAGGGTTATTGTGAGGGTCAAATGAGATCATATTTGTAAAAAGTCCTTAGAGCCATACCTGGGACATAGGAAGTTTTGCAGAAACTATCTTTAGCTAGTATGAATATTATTACTTGAAAGCAACTATCACCAAATTTATTATATGAAATTTAAAAAATTTCCACCAATGAAATGAATGAATATAAAGAAGAGAAATCAGTAGAGAAAATATTTGCATCATATTTCAGCAACAAAAATCTGATATCCAAGATAGACAAGGAACTGATACAAATTCATATGATCAGGAGACATTCCTCACAAGAGTAAAGGTCAGATGATGACCTGTAGATGAGATTCTTTTTCTGGGCATGGGTTAGATGGTTGAGGTGCCTTATAACTCTCAAATGTCACGACTCTGGGCCTCCAATGAGAGAAGTCATGCCTTCATGAGACAGCCCACTACTCTTTGGGCTGGTGGAAAATGTTGAGTCAAAAATCAAAGGCTTTGCAGTTCCCACTCACTGTTCCCAATTCTAGAGGATCTGGGGGATAGACTTGGAAAATGGGGAACAATATGTAGTCACCATTTTGGGATAACAGGTTTCAAAGGCTCCCAAGAAAAGATAGGCTTCTGGGACCTAAAATTTTGCCAGGCAAGATAACACAGGGGAAAGAGAAGGGCTCCTAAAAGGCATTCTAAAGTCCCAACTAGAAACAATTCCAATGAGGAGCAAAACTGAATTCTCCTAAAGAGATTGATAAGGAGGAGCAGGGAACTCCCCAACCAACTAAGATTTTAAAGATGAATAACAATGTGGGGCACTGCCCTGTAATAAGACTATCAAGATAGGAGCTGGGAAGGCATAACAATGAGGGAGGAGAAGAGTTCTCAATCAAGGGATTTCAAGGATCTTGGGAGATAAGTAAAATTTTGATTTATATAAAATGGAGAAGCTTTTTGGACTTAAAAAAAATCAATGCAAGTAAAATTAAAAGGGAAACTTAATGAAAAATAAAATCTTTGTAGCAAAATTCTTTGATAAAGGTCTGATTCTCAAGGTATTCCTTTTCGGGGTTTTTTTTTTTTTATTTCTTTCAGTTGTGTCAGACTCTTTGTGACCCCATTTGGACTTTTCTTGGCAATGCTCCTGGAGCAGTTTGGTTTGCCATTTCCTTCTCTAACTCATTAGACAAATGAGGAAACTGGGGCAAATAGTGTTTTGATTTGCCTAGGATCACACAGCTAGTGTCTGAGGTCACATTTAAACTCAACTCCTCCAGGCTCCAGGGTCATTGTTTTATCCACTGGACCACCCAACTGCCCACCATATATAGGCACTTGATTAAAATGTATTAGAGGGGTAGCTAGGTGGTGCACTGGATAGAGCACCAGCCCTGGAGTCAGGAGGATCTGAGTTCAAATGTGACTTCAGACAAACTAATGTTTTGTTGTTGGAATTGTGAGTTGATTCAGTTATCCCTTCAAAATCATTAACCTATGATCCCTTGACCCAGAGATACCCCCTACTAGGCTTATACTCCAAAGAGTTACAAGAGGAAAAATGCCCATGCAGACAAAGATATTCAGAACAGCACTTTTTGATGTAACAAAAACCTGGAAGTGAAGGGGAGAATCTTTTATAATGGTAATTCAGTATCAGGTCATTACCACCATAAGTTATAGAAATATTATCCTAAGAGAACTCCAGATTTACTGATTGATGGAGAATGTACAAATAAGTAATGGAAACTGGCACACATGATTGCAAGTTGCGAAAATTTAGTATCTAAAAGATATCTAGAAAGATAAGATTAAATACTTGGAATCATGCCCCAGATACTTGCTTTCCATCATAAGCTAATAGATAACACATTGCCACATTACAGCTCCAAACCCCCCTTGAGAAGGCAGCTGAATTCAATTGAGGAATGACTAAATAAATTGTAGTAAAACAATGCAGTGGAATACTGCTCCACCA
The DNA here is from genome assembly GCF_037893015.1 of Macrotis lagotis. Classification (NCBI taxonomy): domain Eukaryota; kingdom Metazoa; phylum Chordata; class Mammalia; order Peramelemorphia; family Peramelidae; genus Macrotis; species Macrotis lagotis. The sequence goes on from NC_133666.1 coordinate 697,350,503, forward strand.
TAAGAAATGAGGAAAGGGATGATTTCAGAGAAACCTGGGCTGAGGACTTGTAGGAACTGATGCAAAATGAAATGAACAGAACCAGAACAATTCACACAAGGGCAACATTGTAAAGAAAAACAACTCTGAGAGACTTCGGAACTCCAATCAATTCATCGACCACACATGATTCCAGAGAATCCATTGGGGAATCTTATTTCCTACCTCTTCCCAAGAGGCAAAGAATGAATGAGACACTCATTTTATTCCAGGGCCAAGGTGTAGGATATTTTTTTTGTTTAACTACATTTACTGATTACAAGAAAAGGTATTTCAATAACTTAAAGATCTCTAGTCTTCCTGCTCTCTCTCTGGCTACTGGACCCAGATGACTCCAGAAGAGAGAGTATGAGGCCAGTGAGGCCGGGGATTTTGCATACACCTCTCCCCTTAAATCCAATTCACTTCCATGCCTTGGCAGTACCTGTGGGATGTCAAGGAACAACAATTGGCATTAGAGACACTGAATTCAAACCCTCACTTACTTGCTTAAGGACTTTAGCCACGAAGGGGAGGAGAGATCCGGAATATCAGTTTGTGGGGATGGCCAAATTAAGGTCGGGTGGGGGGTTTTTTGGCTGTTTTTGAAGGCTGGGGTGGGGAGACACGGCATGTTTGTGGGCAATAAGGAAAGGTCAGTAGATTGGGAGAGAATACAGATTAAAGAGAGAGTGGGGGGTGATAGAGGAAGCCATCTGTTGGAAAAAGATGGGCGGGAATAGGATCAAGAAAGCATGTAGACAAGAAAGGCTATCTTTTCTTACACCTGACTCCCTCCCCACACTCTGTGATCCAGTGACATGGGCTCCCTGTTGTTGTTCCAAGGAGATACTGTGACCCACCCTGCTGGGTTCTCCTTCTTCCTCTCCAACTGCTGGCTTCCCTGGCTTCCTTTCAAGTCCTAGCTAAAAAAGTCTCACCTTCTCCAGGAAACCTTCCCCAGTCCCTTAATTCCAGACCTTCCCTCTGACATGATCTCCAAGTTAATCTTCTTGGAAAATCATTGGGGTTTTGAAATATATATATATATTTTTTTTAATTGCATGCAAAGATAGTTTTCCACATTCATTTTCTGTGAGATTTTGAATTCCACCTTTTTTTCTCTCCCTCCTCATGTCAAGGAGTAATCTGATATAGGTTGTACATGTTTGTACATCATTGTTGGCATGCTGTCTCTCCCATTAGGTGGTGATTGCCCTCCCTGTGGGCAGGAGCTGTGTTTACCTTTCTTTGTCTCCCCAGCATTTAGCAGAATCTTGTGTAATAGGTACTTTGTTGACTTGACCTGAGACTCGAAGAGGAAATGGGGAGGAAGATGTCTGAGTGATGTATGAGGAGGAGGAAGAGAAAGGAGGGAGCTCTGGGTCTCAACTTTTTCAATCAGGTATGAGACAAGACTTTCAGTCAAGAAGGTGGAAATGATGGGGAGGGGTCCCTGGAGGTTTGAAGAGATTAGCAAACCTCAACTGAAAGTTTACTAGACTGTAGTAAGGATTCAGTTTTGGGTTTCTTTTTAAGTAATCAAGGTTCAATGGCTTGTCCAGGATCACACAGCTAGTAAGGGTCACATTTGAACTCATGTCCTCCTCACTCCAGATGTCTACTGTAATGCTTGTCCTTTTCTCCCCAAGAAGACTATGACATCAGGGAGTCGATACCATGACAAGCACACAAATTGAATTTCAGTCAGAGGGAGGCTGTGCTAGGTCACCAGCCTTGCTTTCTCCTCCACAGTCATCTGTGTCCAGTGGCCAGATAGGAATCAGGATGACTAGAGATGACCCTGAATGCGAGGCAGTCAGGGTGAAGTGACTTGCCCAAGGTCACACAGCTAGTAAGTGGCAAAGTGTCTGAGGCTGGATTCAGACTGCTGTCCTGAATCCAATCTATCCACTGCACCAACTAGATGCCTTAGGACCCAAATGAGATTAGAGAATAACTTCAGAGTAAATCCAGCCAATATAATTTCTTGTTTTTTCTCTGGCTCCATTCAGTGGTGTGTGAATAAAAGTGAAGATGTAGAATAATCCAAGTGGAGGTGATCAGCCAGGCATGATCTCAGCATTAGGACTAGGGAGCGCAGAAATGTAGACCAGAGGACAATATAGAGTTGAATCCCATTTACAGAGGGACTAAGTGAGGGAAGGGAGGAGACTGTAACTGGTGGAGGGGTGATGGTCAGTGGAAGAACCAAGGAGAGGTCACAGTGAGGACACAGCAGCTCAGGTTAGGGGGCATAAGGCCTTGGGGAAGATGGAAGGATAAAGGTAAGTTCAGAGAATGGAATTTCAGAGGTCATGAGCATGGAGGGCCACTTGTGGGTGACAGCGTGATGTGACCATCTCTGCACATGGCTAAGGTGGGATGGAGGAGTAGATCATGGAAAATACAAAGACTAGGAAGTGGAAAGATCAGGGTTTTGAGGTCAGGGGTATGCTGCAAGAGAGCATTATTAACACTGGCAAATTATTCAAGTTTAATATGAGCCTTTATACCCTGGAATTTGGCAAATGTTCCCAGTCTTGACTTGATTTATTGTTTTTTTCTTACTGCAATTTAAAAAGTGATAATATGATAGTTTCGATTGAACTTGGAAATATGTCATGCCTATAGGGTTCTGTAGTTTGGGTTTGGTTTGGATTTTTTGGCCCAGAAAGCCAGTGGTTAAACACTTGGCAACCCAGCCCTGGTAAAGAGATGTTGATATGAGTGTTGAAGTCCCCACATATGAAGGCTGGAGATGGTCAGGAGAAAAGGCCAGTGAACCAGTCACTTGGTGAGGAAGGAAGGAGAGTGTGCTGGTGGTCACTAGATAACAACCACCCAGACCTGAACTGGGTGATAAATATGAAGAACACGGACCTCCCAGAGGGGGTGGATTGGTGAGGGGAAGGTGGGCAAAAAGAGGGATGAAAAGTGAGGGAGCAAGGAGGTGTCTGACCCTTAACCATAGTCAACTCAGATTGGCTAACTAACCTGAATATAGAGAGTCACATTATAAAAAAAAAAAGAAATAAAATAGAGATGTCTTTCAGAACCATAGCTAGGGAAAGATAGCTTAATTAAGAAGAGGAGGGAGATCATCAAAGACACATTTAGTCATTTTCAATGAAAAACAAAACAACTTTTGCACAAAGTCACTGAAGATGGAGATCAGGAGGGAAGGGAATAAACATTGATTAAGGACCTACTATGTTCCAGATAGGCACTGTCTCCTTTGCCCTTCAAGATAGGTGCTGCTATCACTCACATTTCATAGATAAGAAAACTAAGGTAGATGAAAATGAAATGACTTGCCCAGGGTCACACAGCCAGAACATGTCTAAGGTTGGATTTGAACTCTGCTCTTCCTGACTGCAGTCCCAGCATTCTAACAACAGTGCCATCTAACTGCTTCAAAATAGTTGACATTTTTATTGCTTTACATCCATGATCTCTTTTGATTTAGAATGCTCTAGATTTGGTGAGAGGATGTGAATTGCTATTAAAAGAGTCACTTTCTTTCTTTCTTCTTTTTTTTTAAGTTTTTGCAAGGCAATGGGGTTAAGTGAATTGCCCAAGGTCACACAGCTAGGTAATTATTAAGTCTGAGGCTAGATTTGAATCCAGGTACTCCTGACTCCAGGGCCAGTGGTCTATCCACTATGCCACCTAGGTGCCCCTAAAAGGGACACTTTCCATGGACTTGGACACGTGCTCTCTAGCCTTTTACCAGTAGGACACAAGAACTCATCTGATCAGTGCCTTCCTGTTGAGAGAATCCCCAATTCACCTTTTTTAAAAAAATCTTGTCAGTAGCCCTTTACTCCAATTAGACTATCACATAGTAGGTGCTTAATAAATGGTAGTTGATTGGCTGACATTGTCTGAGGCTAGACCACTCTGGTGACTCAGAAAGATGGACTCTTGTTTGGAGGAAACTTTCTCTCTGGAGTTTTTTTTTTAATTTTTGTTTTCTCCGGAGTTTTTAAGGAGATGAGAAGGTGCACCCTGGGATCCTTCTCTTGGGTGGGAATCTGGAGGCAGTGTCTCTCTACTACCACTCCATAATAATTGTGACTTAAATGGAAGCAACTGGCAGGAAGAGGCCGGAACCTGGCCAGGTGAGCCTCTGATCTGAGTGCTTGCAGCTTTGACTTCCTGGCTGCCTTCTTCCATCTTGTTGTTTTCTTTTCTGAGCACAGTTCACTGACTAGAAACCTTGAGAAATGGATGTTGTCTTCCTCAGGGGTTATGTCATTGGGTAATCCTGAATTCCCAAATTCCTGAGTTGAGTCAAACAGCTGTTCAGAGAGAGATTTCCTTAACGAGGCAATAAAGGTTGGAGGGCCCACTGGCATGGTAGGCTTTGAGAATCAGAACCACAGGCAGCCCTGAGAGAAAGATCTGGAATCCTGGAACTCAAGAAGCAGACTTGAGTCACACCTGGGAGTTGTTTTTGGGGGGAAAAATTGTATTTCTTCTCCAAGAGAATCAACACAAAGGAAGAAGCTAGGATTGCTAATGCAGTGAGGAAGAGGGATTCCTCAGCTCCCCAACCCCCACCCCCACCCCAGGGACTCAACATGTGGAGCTGCAGAAGAGTGTCAACACAGAAGCAATGGGGAGGAGGGGTAGAGGGGGAAGGGAAGAGAGAGGGGGACAAAGGGAAAGTTGAGGAGAGAGAGAGGGAGGAAGGAAGGAATTAGGGGGTGAGGGAAGGAACGGGGAAGAAAAGGGGAAAGAGGAAGAACAAGATAGAGGGATGGGAAGGGGGCTAAATGGAGAGAAGGAGGAAGGAGGGAAAGAGAGGAAGAAAGAGAACTAGTTGCAGGCCTCTTGCCGCAAGAACTTAGATGAAAAGTGCCATTGAAATCATTCTTCAAAGATGAAGGCAAGTTACAAAAGTTTAATCCTCTCTCCATTTTCCTTTCCCATGGCTGTGTAGTAATAGTCATTGTTACATTCTCTTCTCCCCAAAAAGGGATGACCCATGCCCCTACATCAGTAATTCTCCATTCAATTAATCAAAGGTATTTAAATTATGGTCTAGAAGTCCTTGTTCCCTGTAAGCTGTTGGAGGAAAGAGAATGATGCAAACAGAAAGAATATTGGCCTAGGTGCAGGAGACTAGGTCAGAGCCTCTGGGTTTTCTAAGAGCAAACTTGTCTGGCAACTGTGGGTATTGGAGCATCTGGTAGTCTAGAGAAGAGTGTTAGCCCAGCTCCTGAGAGGAAGCTGCTTGGGGAGAGGGGAGGAGAAGGGCCCATGTTTCTTTCCCACTCCACCCCCCACACAGCTCCTGACCAGAGGTGGACCTTGTGAACTTTGAAGTTTGAAAGATATGAACCCTCACATTGTGAATGTCCTTCCAATATCCCCAGATCAACTGAAGACACTGGGAGCCAAGGACAAACCAAATATGTTGAAAAGACTTCAAAACTCTGCAAGGACCTCTCCTCCCCCACCCCTCCACCACCCACCTCAAAGATATACCATGTCTAAGGAGAATTTCATGGGGCCCCCATAAAAGGGAAAAAGGCATTCTAGCCAAAGGACTTGCAGGGGCCGTCGCCCCTTTTGCCACATGTATCATGTGCTGTAAGCTGGATGCTGGATGTGCCTCATGAGAGGCTGTGACCAGGTTTAGAAAGGCTATTTTCCTATCAACAATTCTTCCTATACCACCTTAGTCTATTCCCACGTCTAAAAGCTGTCCGGTTTGCTAAATGATGCCAACAGATAAAGAGGGCAACACACTGGTGGGGGCTCATGAGGTTTGGTCATGGAAAAACTAGCCCTCCCTCCTCAATTTCTCTGAGTTAGCTTAGAGCAGAGTGGGCAGACGGACCTGCCAGAAACCCTCTGGGAGCTTAAGACTGCCAGTAAGATTGGGAGTCAGATCTCCTGAGCCCCAGGGTATAAACCCTCTCTGTATCTTGAATTGGTCTCATAAAAAGAGAAACCTGGGATTGTTCATTTAGCTTGAACAAATTCCCTTGGTCCATGCTGAGGAAAGGGTAACAAACAATAGTCAGGGCTTGGCTACAAATGTACCAAACTGAAGTTAGAGCAGAGAGCCCAAATTCTGTGCAAACAACAGAAATTTCCTAATGCTGAGGGGCGCAGTTCTGAACTGTTGGGATTGTATTAATAACTTGCTTGATATAATTTGTAAAATCATTTTGAAATGGACTGCACGAACCCAGGCTCAGTAAATTGCTCCTAGACTAAAATCTAGCTAATTGGCTTTGGAGGGTCTATGAGAAGCTCACCCTTTAACTCTCTTCCTCCTCCACCCTGCCCACCTTGGTCCCCCAGGGTGCTTTTTCTCTATTTTGTTACTTGTATCCTCTATTGTCTCTGTGTCCCAGTACACCCTGTCCAAAACAGCCCTTGTGGTCCTCCCTTCTCACCAAGCCAAATCTCATCCATTTCTTTCCCCAGTTCCCCCATGGGGAGTCAGTCTCATACCCTGGAAGACTTCTTTGGAGTTTTAAAAAATTCTGTGGGCAGAGCAAGACTGAACTTGGATTGGATATATCATCTCTCATTTCTACTATTTGGAGGTCAAGCCCTAGACTTGGAGTCAGGAGGATCTGGACTTAAATCCTCCCAGCTGGGTGATCCCGGGTAAATCACTTAACCACCCAACCCTCAGTTTCTCATCTGTAAAATGGAAATTGTGGTCTTTCCTGCAGCATCTACCTCATGGAGTTCTAGCAGTCTCAAGGGAGATGTCTATTAAAAACTTTGAAATACTAGATAAATGTAGAAATTATCTTTGTTGTTATTATGGCCAAAATCTCATGCTCCTCACCTTTCTTGATGGACTGCAGGTAAAAATGGTCTGAGGTCAAATTGCTTCCCTGTCTTTATTCTTGTATATTTAAGGTACCAACTCTGTTACTGGATAGATAGAATAACTGCCTTTTGTAACTAAATAAGAGTGTTGGAAAATAAGCCCATCTTCTGTTGACCCCTAAAAGGGAAGGAAGACTGAAACAGTGGTGAGAGCCCTGACTCTAGAGTCAGGAGGTCTTTGTTCACATCCTATCCTTTGATAACTTAGTACCTGTGTGGCCTTGAGCAGTGATAGCATACTTTACCTGTCTTTGGGCTTCAGTTTCCTCCTATATAAAGTGGGGGGACAAGATAATCTCTAAAATCACTTCTGACTCTATAGGTCTGTAATCTTATAAAACCATCTTCAGAGCAACTACAGAGACAATAGGGATGATAGTAGTAGCAAGTGTTGGCAATCAGC